>NC_063344.1:6758848-6783643 GCF_021869965.1 Rhincodon typus
GCCGAAGGGCCTGTACTGCGCTGTAATGTTCTATGTTCTATGTTCTAGAGTTGAAATGTCTAATACTAGGGGGCATGCATTTAAGGTGAGAGGGGGAAGGTTCAAAGGAGATGTGAGGGGCAAGTTTTTTACACAGAGTGTGGGAGGAGTTTGGAACACACTGCCAGGGGTGGGGGTGGTGGCAGATACAATAGGGGCTTTTGAGGGACTTTTAGATAAGCACATGAATATGCAAGGAATGGAGGGATATGGACCAAGGGCAGGCAGAAGGGATGAGTTTCACTTGGCATCATGTTCAGCACAACTTGAAGGGCCTGTTCCTGTGCTGTACTGTTCTATGTTCTATGACTGTTCATGTATAAATTAAAGAGTGCCTTGGAGAGGAGATATTCTATGGAGTTATTTCACAGGTAGTGTAAAATAACCTGTTGATAGGGTGTGATCTCACCGGGGAGGTGAGGGCCTAGTGGTCTTACCACTAGCCTATTATTAATGGGGACCTGGGTTTGAATCTTACCATGACAGCTGGTGGAAATTGAATTCAATCTTTTTTTAAAATCTGGAATTAAGAATCTACTGGTAACCACTGTTGATTGTTGTAAAAACCCATCTAGTTCATTAATGTCCTTTAAGGAAGGAAACTGCCATCTTTACCAGGCCTGGCCTGTATATGACTCCAGTCTCACATTGCAGCTGACCCATAACTGCCTACTGGGCAATAAGAACTGAATCAGCCAGTGACACACATATTCAAAGAAAAATGAAAAAAAAAACTTGTCTATGAAAGTTGTTTATGTGAATTTTTAGAAGAATTTGATAAAGTACCATCTAAAAAGATTGTTAACTAAGGTACTGACTCCCCAGAGCTTGACCACCATCTACAAGGTACAAGTCAGGAGTGTGATGGAATACTCCCCACTTGCAGCCCCAACAATACACAAGAAGCTTGACACCATCCAGGACAAAGCATCCCACTTGATTGGCACCACATCCACAAGCATCCACTCCCTCCACCACCGATGCTCAATAGCAGCTGTGTGTACTATCTATTTAGATGCACTGCAGACACTCACCAAAGGTCCTCAGACAGCACCTTCCGCACGTGGTCTGACGGCCTGAGCCAGACCCCAGTCCAACAGCCATCCCCACTCTGCTCCAAGCCCCAGTCTGCTCCATACCAGCACTCAGCTGCTGCAAGGTAAGTTCCAGGACTGCCTCCCCTGTGCTGGTCTCCACCTGGGATTTGCTGCCTGTGTGCTGCTCTCAGGCTGCTTCCCCACACACTGCTCTGGGCCTGTTTCCCCGCACACTGCTCTGGGCCTGCTTCCCCACACACTGCTCTGGGCCTGTTTCCCCACACTCTGCTCTGGGCCTGCTTCTCCACACACTGCTCCTGAGCTGCTTCCCCACACACTGCTCCGGGCCTGCTTCCCCACGTGCTGCTCTGGACCTGCTTCCCCACACACTGCTCTGGGCCTGTTTCCTCATGTGCCGCTCTGGGCCTGTTTCCCCACTCACTGCTCCAGACCTGCTCCCCCACACTGTACCAGGGCTCGCAGGCGCTAGCTGGTTCAGGTGCTAACTATGTAAGGTTCTAACTGGTTAGGGTGCTAACCATGTAGGGTGCCATCAGGGTAGGTGTAGGGAGAAGCCCTATGGTCCTCTGAAACTATGGTGACCTTTCCTATTGGTGGAGAGCAGACAGGGGGCTGATGATGCTCCAAAATATGTCACATCCTGAAAGAATGATGTGTTTTCGCTGATATTGCATGTTGTTTTTATCATTCATGGCATGACAGTATCATTGTCCAGGTCAGCATTTATCGCCCATCCCTCATTGCCTATAGTCAACCATGTTGCTGTGGGTCTGGAGTCACATGTAGGCCAGACCAGGTGAGGATGGCAGTTTCCTCCCCTAAAGGATATTAATGAACCAGATGGACTTTTCTGACAATTGACAAGGGACTTGCAGTCATCATTAGACTCTTATTCCCAGAGGTATATGCGTTTAATCTTGGCCAGGACACGAGAGAACTTTCCTGTGTTCCTCGAAATAGTGACTTGATGTATTTTATGACCACCTGAAATACAGATACTTTCAATGTTTCGTCCCCGGTGTAACCCCTCCAACAGTCCTGTACTCCCTCAGCATTGAGTCAATTTAGCAATGGCATTGGATCAACAGTGAACTTTCACGAAAACATCCAGGCTCCTGACCCAATACCCTTTTGCAATACTCTGGATTATAACGGTGTTGAATATTCCACTAAACAACAACTGCAAATTCATAACAAAGTGATGGTTGCAAATGCTGTGACCCTGCATTAACAGCTCTGGGTTGAGCCAGTGATGTGAGACTTCAAAATCTGACAAGAGGAGATCAGTCTTGACAGAGAAGATATCACATAGAAGCTTGTTTCTCCTCCAAATCCTTCAAGAAAGTTGTTTCCTTTGGTTGAAAATGCCAGCTGTGTTTGCTCGCTAACTCCTCAGAGAATATAAACATCAGGATAGCAGCAGAGTGCACAGCATGGACCAAATATCTGTACAAGCTGTTTTCAGTTTTCTGTTCTGAATGGTGAATTTCACCAGGGCTGACTGTCACTCTCCTGCCGCTTAACCAGATGGTGCCTTTACTCCATCTGACAGGCAAATACATATTTTTAAAAAATGTTAAAGGGAACTGTAGAAATACACAGTCGGTTCTGAACTGTTTACATTAGTGATGTCGCTTAATGAATAAATCCCTTTCTATATTTCAGATGAAATTTGACATTGATATCTTGTCATTGAGTTTTTACTTTGCTACTCGCCATGTCATTTCAGTTAGCAGCATTTTCACTTACGTAAGTATACTAATGTTCTTAGGCCATCTAATAACCAAACTGATTCAAAGTTTCATCCTTAAGACCTCCTAGTTCTCCCCTAGTCATGGAGTCATAGAGTCATAAAGATGTTCAACATGGAAACAGACCCTTCAGTCCAACTCATCCATGCTGACCAGATATCCTGCATTAATCTGGTCCCATTTGCCAGCATTTGGCCCGTACCCCTCGACATCTGTGCTTTGTTCGTGATAACCTCCTGGTCACGAACCATTTCAATTCCCCCTCCCACTCCCTGGGTGATATGTCCATCCTGGGCCTCCTCCAGTGTCACAATGACGCCAGCCGCAAACTGAAGGAGCAGCACCTCATATTCCATCTCAGGAGCTTACAGCCCAATAGCCTGAACATAGAATTCACCAGTTTTAAAATCTCCCCACCCTCAGCTTCATCCCATGTCCAACCCTCCTTATCATCCCCGCCTCCTTGACCTGACACAAACTGTCCATCTTCTTCCCCACTTACCTGCCCTACCTTTCCCACTGACCAATCCCCACTACCGCCTACTTGCATCCAACTATCACCATTCCACTTGCCTTCCCCCAGCCCCAGGCCCTCCTCCCTCTATTTATTTCCCAGCTCCCTTCCCCCTCCCCAGTCCTGATGAAGGGTCCTGACCCGAAACGTTGACTCTCCTCTCCCTCTGATGCTGCCTGACCTGCTGTGTTCCTCCAGTTCCACACTGTATTGACTCTGACTCCAGCGCCTGCAGTTCTTGCTATCCCAAAGAACTGTACTGCACAGGAAGAGACCCTTCGGCCCACTACAACTGTGCCAACACATGATGCATTTCTAATCTAAAAACCTTTTTCCTCTATGCAGTCCATGTCCTTTTATTCCCCGCCTATTCATGTATCTGTTAAGATGATTCTTAAGTGTTGCTATTGTATCTGCCTCCACCACCTGCTCTGGCAGCACATTCCAGGCACTTACCACCTCTGTATAAAAAAAAAACTTGCCTTACACATCTCCTTTCAACTTACCCCCTTTAACCTTAAAACAATGTTCTCTAGTAATTGACATTTCGATCCTGGGAAGAAGACTTTGAATATCCATTCTATCCACGCCTCTCATAATTTTGTAAGCTTCTATCAGATTACCCCTCATCGCTCAAGTGAAGCATTCAGGTGTTATCCCTGAATTGAGTTCAAGCAACCACACCCAGCAATTATCTCGGACCAGGTAGTTACCAATAAATCCTTTGGTGAAAAAATTTGAAATGTGTTTCTCATTGATCTTCAAAAAATAATCCAGACCTCTCCACAATGTTACAAACTCCAGTCGACGAAAAATATTAAATATTGAAGCGTTTTTAAAGCATGGGGACTTCTATTATGGCAGACAGTCAGTTAATAAAGCTTTCTGTGCTAGGATACCCTCGATCATCATTATAATTAGCAGGCAGTGGGAAATCTAAATGCTTCTCTAAATGCAAATCTAAATGTCATGGCAGTACATTCCTCATTTACACAACATTTCAGTCTGGAGGAAATTGATTGTCTGCTCTTAACTGGATTAATCCCAGTTAATAAGGTTTGGTTCACTTGTTCAGGTTTCCTTGCTAAAGTCACAAAGATCTGGAGGTTACAGCACAGAAACAGGGCATTCAGCCCGACTGGTCTAGACCACTGCTTAGACTCCTCACAAGTTTCCTTGCACTCTGTCTTCTTCAAACCATATCAACATATTCTTCTGTAAACACTCCCTAAGTGTTTACCTGACATCCCTTTAAATGTATCTGTATTATTCTTCCACGATACCTAAGCAGAATAGTCGGCCATTCAGCCCATCTAATCCGCTCTGCCTTTCAGTGAGATCATGGCTGAAGTGATAGAATTTAATTCCACTTTCTTGCAGAAGTGAGTTTTAGATTCTAACTTGTTGTTTCAAGAATTTTCTGCTGAATTATCCAGTGAATACTTTGGTGGCAGTCTTATCTCTAAGCCCACTGACTAGAGCAAATAATCATATGTATCAAACTTGGTGCTTCCCTTCATTATAGAATCCCTCCAGTGTGGAAACAGGCCGTTTGGCCCAACAGGTCCACACCAACTTTGTGAAAAGCATCCCATCAAGACTCCCTACCCTATCCCTGAATTTCCAATGGCTGACCCACCTAGCCTGCACATCTCTGGACAATTTAGCATGGCCAATCCACCATAACCTGCACATCTTTGGACTGTGGGAGGAAACCGGAGCACCCAGAGGAAACCCACACAGACACAGGGAGAATGTGCAAACTCCACACGGACAGTCACCCAAGGGTGGGATTGAACCTGTGTCCCTGGTCCTGTGAGGCAGCAGCGCTAACCACCGTGCCATCCTAACGTATTTGAAGCAAGCCTGTCAGCTTACACCTGCACTTTCCATCTCTGCAGCATGGAACTCATTTAATCTAATCCAGCATCATAACCTAAACCCTTCATTCCAGGTATCAGGCGAATGAGCCTGTGGGTGAATTTCTCCAAGCTCAATGCATCCTTCCTGAGATGGAGTGTGTGAAACAATCCAAATGCAGACTGAGTTGCAGTCTGTATAACTGCAGAATGACTTCCTTTCATTTATATTCTCTATCTCTTGTGGCCAAATCAGAATCCTGTTAAGGTTTTTCTCGTGATTTACATCCATGAGTTAACTATTAATGATTTATGTATATAGACTTTGAAATCCCTCTGTTCACCTTCAGCCATTGCTATATCTTCAATTAGATTCCATTTGAATCTAATACCCAAAATCTATTACCTTATTTATATTTGCGAAGCTAAACCGAGTCTTCCATTATTTTATCTAGTCCCTTAATCTGCAATATCACATTTTCAATTTCTCATTCCCTTCACAATTTAATATGCCTCACGGCTTAATATCATCTACAAACATGGACATGATCCTCTCCCTTTTCCAGTTCAGTTAGTTAGTTATAAAAGGAATCAATTGCAAGTCAAAATTGCTGGTGAGGAATCTTATCTACCCACAGATCCAATTCCAGCAAACTATCTGAATGTAATTTGAGGAACCTTTCCTCTTCCAATTGGCTAAGTACAATAGAGAGAATTTTCCAATTCTCTGTACTCACCCAGCCCCATATACACTGATAAATAATGCCAGCTCTGAATAACAGACATGTTCTGGATTTGAAGCAACTCACAGGTAGCTGTCGGTCGCTGCATCTTTCTCGGTTCATCTGCTTCCAGCTCACGTTTGTTTTTCTCAATACTTTCTGTGAAATTATCCTCCTAATTGAAGTAATGGCAAAAAAAAGAATTAAGCCTATCGTGAGACATGGGATGAATAGATAACAACTCTGCCCCAAGCATCAGTTCCGAGAGTGCATTCTGGAAGGAGATTTGAGAAACATTTTGACTCCAAATGCCTTCTTTTAATTAATATTTTGTTAATGAGGGATTAAATATTTGTTAATTTTGCAAGTATGAGGTACGATTAAAGTAAAGCACTTCCAGCTGTAATCTTTGTTGATAGAGAATAATAACTCTTCTTTTATAAATGCATAATTCCCGACCACAGAAACCAGGGGACAATAGATAGGAAACACACAAGCCTGATAAGTCAGACTAATGGAATAAATGGCTTGCATGTAGATAGCATCTCTCACTATCTCAGCCAGTGAAATTGTGGTGCATTTAAGCACAGAGTGGTTCGTCTAAACAGATCATATGTTTAAATGTTTAAAACTGCTCAGTTTATGTGGGAGAAAGGATTCTACCTGTGAAGATCAAAGTTTGAATGATGAAACGTAAATGACAAAGTAACTCCAGGGTTAAGTCTGTTCCATGGGATTACGCAAATTGTTGACTTTTTTTATTTATCTATTCATTTGTGGGATGTGGGTGTCTCTGGCTGGACCAGCATTTCTTGCCCATCCCTAGTTGCCCCTTGAGAAGATGGTAGTGAGCTGCCTTCTTGAACCACTGCACTTCACACCCACAATGCTATTAGGGAGGGTATCCAGGATTTTGATCCAGCGACAGTGAAGGAACGGCAATATATTTCTAAGTGAGGATGGTAAGTGGCTTGGAGGAGAACTTGGAGGTCATGGTGTTCACATGTATCTGCTGCCCTTGTCCTTCTAGATGGAAGTGGTCGTGGGTTTGGAAGGTGCTGTCTGAGGATCTTTCGTGAATTTCTGCAGTGCATCTTGTAGATGGTACACACTGCTGCTACTGAGAGTTGGTGGTGGAGGGAGTGGATGCTTGTGGATGTGGTGCCAGTCAAGCAGGCTGCTTTGTCCTGGATGGTGTCAAGCTTCTTGTGTGTTATTGGGGCTGCCCCCATCCAGGTAAATGGTGAGTATTCCATCACACTCTTTACTTGTGCCTGTAGATGGTGGACAGGCTTTGCGGAGTCCGAAGGTGTGTTACTCGCCAGTGTTCCTAGCCTCTGACCTGCTCTTGTAGCCACTGTGTTTAAGTGGTGAGTGCAATTGAGTTTCTGATCAATGATAAGTCCCAGGATGTTGATAGTGGGGGATTCGGTGATGGTAACGCAATTGAATGTCAAGGGGCAGTGGTTAGATTGTCTCTTATTGGTGATGGTCATAGCCTGGCATTTAGTATTGATGAACACAAGTGTTGTGATACTAAGAGAAACATGCCTGGAAGGTCCATGACAAGCTCCTATATCTGTGATGCACGATGTTCAACAGTGGTAAAACACTGCAGCTACTGAAAATCTGAAACAAACACAAGGAATTGGTTTGGAAGGTGCTGTCTGAGGAACGCTAGTGAGTTTCTGCAATGTGTCTTGGGAATAGTGTTGGTGGTGGAAGGAGTGAATGCTTGTGAATACTGTGCCAGTCAGCGTGGCTGTTTAATCTGGATGAATCTTGTGATGGAGGGAGGGGCATTGATGAAGCAGCTGAAGATGGTTGGGCCGAGGACACTACGCCAAAGATCACTTGCAGTGTTGTCCAGTCTGAGATGAGTGATCTTCTACAACCACACCTTTTGAGCTGGGTGTGACTCCAGGACTGTTTTCCTCCAGATTCATTCAGTCTAGTTTTTTCTCAGGTTCCTTGATGTTGCACTCAAGAAATACGACTTCAAGTTAAGGGAAGTCACTCTGACCTCACCTCTGAAGTTCAGTTCTTTGTTCATGTTTGAATCAAGACTGTAATGAGGTCATAGAGTTATTGAGTCATAGAGACATACAGCACGGAAACACACCCTTTGGTCCAACTTGTCCATGCTGCCCAGATATCTTAAATTAATCTAGTCCTATTTTCCAGCATTTGGCCCATATCCCTCTAAACCCCTCCTATTCACATATCCATCCAGATGCCATTTAAATGTTGTAATTGTGCCAGCCTCCACCACTTCCTCTGGCAGCTCATTCTATACACACACCATCCTCTGTGTGATAAAGTTGTCCCTTTTAAATCTTTCCCCTATAAGCTTAAATGTAAGACCTCTAGTTTTGGACTCCCCTATCCTGGGGAAAAGACCTTGTCTATTTACCCTATCCATGCCCCGCATGATTTTATAAACTTCTATAAGGTCACCCCTCGACCTCTGATGCTCCAAGGAAAATAACCCCAACCTATTCAGCTTCTCCCTATAGCTGAAAACCTCCAACCCTGGCAACATCCTTGCAAAGCATTTCTGCACCTTTCAAGTTTCATGGTCACAGAGTTGTGGAGGTTTACAGCACAGAGCGAGGCCTTTCAGCCCACTGAGTCTGTACTGATCAAAAACAACAACCTAACTATTCAAATTCCATTTTCTAGCTCTTGGCCCTTGGCCTTGTATCTCTTGGCATTGCAAGTGCCCATCTAAATACTTCAATGTTATGAGGGTTTCTACCAACCTTACAGGCAGTGACTGCCAGATTCCCACGAACCTCTGGCTTCAAATAGTTTCCCTCACATCCTTTCTAAACATCCTGCCCCTTACCTTAACTCTACTTCCCCTAGATTTTCCCTTCACTCAAGGGAAAATGTTCCTTCCTGTCTACACTATCTATATCGTCAAAGTTAGGGAAGAGATTGCTGGGCTCCTTGCTGAGATATTTGTATCATTGATAGCCATGGGTGAGGGGCTAGTAGCCTACAGGATGGCTAATGTTACGCCATTATTTAAGAAAGGTGATAAGGAAAAGACAGGGAATTATAGATTGAGTGAGCCTGATGTCAGTGGTGGCAAGTTGTTGGAAGGGATGCCGAGAGATCGGATTTACATGCATTTGAAAAGTCAAGGACTGATTAGGTATAGTCAGCATGGCTTTTTTGAAGAATTGACAAAGAAGAATGCAGAACAGTGGACCTTGTCTAAATGGACTTCAGCAAAGCATTCGACAAGGTTCCACATGGTAGACTGATTAGTAAGGTTACATCACATGGGATCCAGGGGAACTTGCAAATTTGATACAAAGTTGGCTTGAAGGTAGGAGACAGAGGGTGGTGGTAGAGGGCTGTTTCTTGGACTGGAGGCCTGTGACCAGCGGTGTGCCACAAAGTTTGGTTCTGGGCTCACAGCTTTTCATCAGTTATATAAATGATTTGGATGTCAATATAGGCGGCATGGTTAATAGGTTGCAGATTACACCAAAATAGGTGGTGTAACAAACAGTGAAGAAATTTATCTTAGAGTAGAATGGGACCTTGATCAGATGGGCCGAGGAGTGGCAGATGGAGTTTAACGTAGATAAATGAGAGGTGTTACATTTTGGTAGGGCAAACCAGGGCAGGGCTTATATAGTCAATAGTAGGGGAGTGTTGTAGAACAAAGAGACCTAGTGTTGCAGGTGCATAGCTCCTTGAAAGTGGAGTTGCAGGTAGATAGGGTGGTTACAAAGGCTTTTGGCACACTTGTTTTTTACTCTATTGATTTGTGGGATGTGGGCTTCGCTGGCTGGGCCAGCATTTCTTGCCCATCCCTAGCTACCCTTGAGAAGGTGGGGGTGAGCTGCATTCTTGACCCACTGCAGTCCTCCTGCTGTGGGTTGACCCACATTGCTATTAGGGAGGGAATTCCAGGATTTTGACCCAGTGACACTGAAGGAACGGCGATATATTTCCAAGTCAGGATGGTGAATGGCTTGGAGGGGAACTTGGAGGTGGTGGTGTTCCCATATGTCTGATGCCCTTGTCCTTCTAGATGGAAGTGGTCATCGGTTTGGAAGGTTTGCTTTCATTGGTCAGACCATTGAGTGTAAGAGTTGGGATGTTATGTTGTGGCTGTACAGGACATTGCTGAGACTGCTTTTGGAACACTTTATACTATTCTGGTCTCCCTGCTATAGGAAAGATGTTCTTAAACTTGAGAAGGTGCAGATAAGATTTACAAGGATGTTGCCAAGTTTGGCATTTTGAGTTATAGGGAGAAGCTGAATAGGCCAGGTTATTTTTCCTGGAGCATCAGAGGCAAAAGTGTGACCTTATAGAGTTTTATAAGATCATGAGGGGCATGGATAGCGTGAATAACAAAGGTCTTTTCCCCAGGATAGGGGAGTTCAAAATTAGAGGCCTTAGCTATTAGGTGGAGTGGAAAGATTTAAAAAGGATATAAGGGGTAACTTTTTCAAGTAAAGGGTGGTGCATGTTTGAAATGAGCTGCCAGAGAAGGTGGTGGAGGTTGGTACAATTACAACATTTGAAAGGCATCTGCATGGGTATATGAATAGGAAAGGTTTAGAACGATATGGACCAAATTCTGGCAAATGGGACTAGGTCAGATTGGGATGTCTGATCACGTGGATCAGTGGGCCAAAGGGTGTGTTTCCGTGCTGTATGAGTCTATATGATTCTATGTGCCTTTCCAGTCTCCTCTGCTATGAAGAAAACAATTACTTTGTTGAATCTGGAGCTGAGTGGTCCTGGCGGAACACAAACTGAGCATCACTGAGCAGGTTATTTCTGAGCAAGTGCTGCTTCATAGCACTGCTGATGCTACCTTCCATCACTTTACTGATGATCAATGGTAGACTGAAGGGACAGTAATTGGCCGGATTGGATTTGTCTTGTACAGAAAAAAAAGGACATTCCTGGATAATTTTCCACACAGATGAGTAGATGCCAGTGCTGAGGCTGTACTGGAAGGACTTGGCCAGAGACATTGCATATTCTGGAGCACGTGAAAAATCATGTGCGCCCAAATGGCTACCACACAGCATCCCTGACCTCCACAACAATGAATAGCTTCAAGAGCTTAGTCATGGCTCATAGCAACTCCAACCTACCAATTTGCCTACCATTGCAACAGGTCCATGGAAGATGCCATCTCCCTGGCCCTACACTCATCCCTGGAACATCTGGATAACAAGTATACCTACATCAGGCTCCAACTTATTAACTACTGTTTTGCTCTCTATACCATATTTCCAAACAAAGTCATCTCTAAACTCCAAGACCTAGGTCTTGGTTCCTCCCTCTGTAACTGGATTCTTGACTTCCTGACCCCTAGACTGCAATCGGTAAGAATAGGTGATAACACCTCCTCCACCATAATCCTCAACACTGGTGCCCTGCAAGGCCGTGTGCTGAGCCCCTTACTATACTCCTTGTACACTCTCGACAGTGCGGCCAAATTTCAACCCAACTTCATTTACAAGTTTGCTCATGACACCACCATTATACATCAGATCTCAAACAACAACGAGACACAATACAGGAAAGTGATTGACCGCTCAGTGGCATAGTGTAAAGACAATTATCTTTTCATCAACGTCAGCAAAATGAAGGAGCTGGACATTGACTTCGGGAAGTGGAGCAGAGGGCACGCCCCTGTCTGCTTCAATAGGTGGAGATGGTCGACTGCCTCAAATTCCTGGGAGTGATGATCACCAACAATCTGTCCTGGTCCACCCTGTCAACGTGATACTCAAGAAAGCACAACAATGTCTCAGGAGGCTAAGGAAATTTGAGATGTCCTCAAGGACGCTTGCTAATTTTTACAGATGCACCTAGAAAGTGTTCTATCTGGCTGCATCACAGCCTGGTTTGGGAACTGCTCTTCCCAAGACCTCAAGAAACTAGAGAGAGTCGTGAACACAGCTCAGTCCAACACACAAACCAGTCTTCCATCCATTGACTCCCTTTATACTTCCCGGTGCCTCAGGAAAGCCGCTAACATAATCAAAGACCCCTCCGACCTCAGATATACTCTCTTCTACCCTCTTCCATCGGGCAGAAGATATAAAGGTTTGAATGCTCATATAAATAGATTCAAGAATAGCTTCTACCCCAATGTTATTGGACTTTTGAATGGACCTCTCAAATGTTAATGTTGATCTCTCACTCTGCACCTTCTCTGCGGCTATAACACTGTGTTCTGCACTCTGTTCTGCCACCCTGATGCACTTTTAATGGTACTATCTGCCTATATAGCACACAAAACAACACTAAATAAAAACCAAAAGAACTGCAGATGCTGTAAATCAGGAACAAAAACAAAGTTGCTGGAAAAGCTCAGCAGGTCTGGCAGCATCTGTGAAGGAAAAAACAGAGTTAACGTTTCGGGTCCAGTGACCCTTCCTCAGACACAAAGCATCACTTTTCACTCTACCTTGATACATCTGGCAACAGTAAATCAATCAGTCAATATCTTCAATACTACTACTGGTATGTTGTTAGGGTCCATTGCCTTCCTAGTATCCAGTGCTTCCAGCCATTTCTTGGACTGAATTGAACTGACTGCAATGATGGTGCAGCTCTCCTTTAAGATATTGTCTTTAACCAATGCCAGTGAAATCTGATAAAATGAACGACCACATAAGACTCCCAACTGCCTTCTCATTGCATAATCAGAAACATATCTTCTATATAACAAGAACCAGATGCTGAAGCTTTCTGGGGACAGGATAACGATATTTTTAGTTACTAGCTGATTATTGAAATTGCATGCTCAACATTTAAAGAGTGAAAGAGGAATGGGCTGTTTGACAGAAGGGCTCTAAAATATTGGACATTTCAGGAAAAGTTTGTTCGATCCATCAAAGCTTTGACTGATCGCAAGCTTACCTTCCCAACTTCCCAGCACCTAGCCTCAGTCCATCTCTTTTGCTTGCTTCCTTGGTACCTAATTCTGTTCATTCTTACCAGATGATGGTTATTCAAGAGAGAAGACGATTGGAAATACAAAATGCAAGTGTGGTAATGATGTCTATAAGGAATGAATAAACAATAAACCAAAACTACTGAACAGCAAAGAGAGAATTTTGTCTCTAATATCTTTTATTCTGTTGGCACATGTTTTATTCATGTCCATTTAGCGTGAAGAAGGTTCTCTAAGAGTACAATGTGATTTTAATCAGATAAGCCAGTGGGCTGAAGGATGGCAGATGGAGTTTAATTTCGATAAATGTGAGGTGTTGCATTTTGGTAAGGTAGGTCCCTGGGGAGTGATATCGAACAGAGAGACCTAGGGGTACAAGTACAACATTCCTTGAAAATGATGTCACAGATAGACAGGGTGGTTACAAAGACACTTGGCACGCTTGCCTTTATCAGTTAGAGCATCGAGTTTAGGAGTTGGGATGTCAGTTGTGAATGTACACGACATTGATAAAGCCACATTTAGAGTACTACCGACAACTATGGTTTCCCTGTTATAGGAAGGATGTTATTAAACTGGAAAGGGTGCACAAAATACTTATAAGGGTGTTCCTGAGACTGGAGGGTTTGAGTTAGAAGGAGAGGCTGGATAGTCTGGGACTTGTATCCCTGGAACGTAGGAGACTGAGGGGTGACCTTATAGAGGTTTATAAAATCGTAAGGGCCATAGAAAATGTGAATAGCCAAGGTCTTTTCCCCAGGATAGTGGAAACCAAAATTGGGAGAGCATAGGTTTAAGAGGGGAAAGACTTAAAATCGTCCTGAGGGACAACATTTTCACACAGAGGATGGTGTGTTATGGAACAAGTTGCTAGAGGAAAGGGTGGAGTTGAGTACAATTACAACATTTAAAAGACATTTGGACAGGTACATGGATAGGAAAGTTTTAGAGGGATGAGTGCCAAAAGCAGGCAAATGCAGGCAGGGCATGGATGAGTAGGTGCTGTATGACTCTACATCTCCATTCTGCTTAGATCTCTATCCACTTTAATTTATAATTGATCCAGTTCTCTTTGTAATTTTTCGACAGAAATAGTACTTACTGTGCAAGGTTACAATACTTTCCCCAAGTTGATAGTTGTGAACACGAAGATGTCATTCATTATGCTGCAAAGTTTATCCTTTCCTCAATATACAATTATCTCTGCTGACGTTTCTTTTCTACTTTTGACCATCAAAACCAACGTGCGTTTATTGATTTTATTGATTCTCTTTATCATTTTGAGTACCTTGTATCACATCTTCTTCAATCTATGGGCACGAGAATGGGTCATTTGTAGAATGAAAAGGATTGAAGAGGTCTTGAAGAGATCTTGCTTCAAGTATTTTCTTCCATGGGATAATGGCCTGTCTTATTTCACTGATATTTCCAGAAATGTGATTCAGATGAAACTTCAATGGACTAATGAAAGGCTACACTGCAGCTAAATTGAAATGTTTGTGGCCAGGATTAAATTCAGCGGGCAGTCGAAGGAATAGATCTGCTGATAATCAATGTCAGAGAAACCAAGACAAGAAGCAGTATGGAGCTCTTCCCACTATGCTGGACGTTTCAGGTTCTTATGCAGAGTTTCTTGTTTTATACATTTTATTATTAGAAATTATAAACTCACAGACAACACCATGGCAATATAAATGGCTAGTTACAGTTACAGACAGTTGCAAATGAATTCCATTCCTGAGTATGTTCATAAGTCAATTTGTATGCAAGTCAGAATCATAGAATTCCTACAGTGCAGAAGCAGCCCATTTGGCCCATTGAGTCCACACCAACCCTCTGAAGAGCATCCCACCCCTACCCTATCATAGTGTCATAAAGCCGGAAACAGACCCTTTGGTCCAACTTGTCCATGCTGACCAGAAATCCTAAATTAAACTAGATGCACTTGTCAGCATTTGGCCCATATCCCTCTAAACTCTTCCCATTCATGTACCCATCTAGATGTCTTTTAAATGTTGTCACTGAATAATCCTATACCCCTGGCCCCATGTAATGGAATGATTCAATATGAGCTGATCCCAACTCCATAGGAATCTACAGGGCACATGCATATCCAATCCAGAGGTTCAGTGCCATATCAAGCAATGGAGTCCTTTCGTCACTGCTATGCTATTTCTTTCTTTCCTCGTCCTCTTGTTGGCAGTGCAATGATTGTAATGAGGTCAACCAGCTGGACATCATAGAAAAGGAGTTCCCTGATTGGGGCTGTTAACCTGGTATAATAGGGGAGCCCTGGCTGAAATAAAAAGGTTCAGTGTCAAGGGTACTGACACTCTGGTGCATGCCTCTATATGAAGCAGCAGCATAGTCAAGGACCATTCACGTGTAAATAAAGGATGACTTGGTGATGGGAAACTAGCCTCTATGGAATTAATTCAGGCAGACAGTGAATGCTTGAAAGGAGAGTTTCAGAAGGGGAATGTGGTCTTTAGGAAAGACGTTGAGATGTGGAAGCTCCACGCCAACTACCAGCAGTTTGCCAGCTGGAAGAAAGTGAGATTTCTGTCTGGTAGCCATTGTTATATTTGTCTCTGATACAGAAGGTTATGGCTATGCTACACCTCGCTGGGGAAGTGCACTGTAGTAAATCAAATTTTTAAAAAATAAATTCACAGGATGAGGGCATCATTGGCTAGGCCAGCATTTTTTGCCCATCCCTAATTACCCAGAGAGCAGTTAAGAGTCAACAACATTGCTGTGGGTCTGGAGTCACATGTAGGCCAGACCAGGTAAGGATAACAATTTCTTTCCCTAAAGGGCATTATGAATCTGATGGATTTTTCTGACAATTGATTCAAGGTCATTATTTGACTCTTATTTCCAGTTTATTTTTATTGAATTCAAATTTCATCATCTGCTACAATGGGATACAAGCTCAGGTCCTCAGAACATTACCCAGGTCTCTGGTTTAAATGCTCAGTGATAACACCACTAGACCATCAACTGTTTATATAGAAATATAAGCAAAATTTCCAGAACCTTTTTACAGCCAATGGAATACTTTTGAAATGGAGACCCAGCTATAATGTAGGAAATGCAGAAGTTGATTTACATAAAGCACAGTGCCTCAAACATCCATTTGGCAATGACCAGATAATGCCTTTTATTGATATCAACTGAGGGAGAAATATTAGTCAACACACTGGCTATGCCATCTCTCTGAATAAGGTCTAATGAGGCCAATTGTTTTGAATCCACCTGAACCCAATCTATTCCCTCACCTTAAATTGATGTGTTTTTATGTACAACAAGATCCCAAGAGGATTTCTGCATCAAGGTGAATAGCATATCAGTGTAGGAGCCTCTCCAGGGCAGAAGAGTCAGTGATGTTGTGTGTGCTGCCAAAGAAATCATTATGAGCTGATGGCTGGGGCAGAGTGTTGCGCACAATCCTCCTCTCCAATGGAGATTTGTGGCCTGTTTGATGAACAGTGGTAGAGCGCAAGTCACTACTGAGTCTTAACAAGAAGAGGCAATTGTCGGATTGTATTTGGTTGCATGCAGCAGGTACTCATTATGTCAGCTGGTTGGACATAATTGCTAAGACAATGAGAAGCATGTCTGACCACCCTGGGAATCTTGAGTTCACTCTTGATTCTTCACCTAGGACTGTATGGCATCATCGGATTGGATAGAGCTTAATGCAGTCTTCACAATTAACCCTTTCTGAACCATGATCTGACATGACAAGTGATTGATTTCAATGGAGTAAAAGCAACCTGAAGACTGGACCAGATGAAAACATCAAATGCCTTAACTGGGCCCAGGGCCTTTAGTGCAGGCTTGAATCTGAGGAGGGAACGGGCCTGAATGGATTGTGGGACCTTCCCCAACACTTCCCAAGGCTGCTGTTAGGTCCCCACGACAGCTTTAGGAAGAGGCAACAAACAAGGAAAGAGCAGGGAAATTCTCCATTTATCCAAGCCCCATTTCACAAGCCCTTCCTATAACAGCAAGGGTAGGAGAAAGAACAGAGAAGCCAGTGTTGGTCTGCTCAGGGACTGGGAGGGAAAAATCCAAGGTTGGGCTGTGAGACGAAAGTGCATTGATGATCAGACCACTGCTTGTGTTACCAAGCCTCCAGGATAGACTTGGAATCCTCATATGATCGAACGTAGAACCCCTACAGTGCAGAAGCAGTCCATTTGACCCAATGGGTCCACACTACTCCCTTCAAAGACTATCCCACCCAGACACCCTACCCTATCCCTGTAACATTGCATTTCCAATGGCTAATCCACCTAGTGTGTACACCTTTGGACTGTGTGGAAAAACCAAAGCACTCAGAAGAAACCCACGCAAACACGGGGAGAATGTGCAAACTCCACACAGTTGCCCGAGGGTGGAATTGAATCAGGATCCCTGGCGCCGTATTGCAGCACTGGTAACCAGGGAGCCACCGTGCTACCCTAAATGATGGAAAATAAATTTTCATGAAACTGTTAAAAGGACCCAGTGGTGATGTGGTGGTAGTTGTGGTGTGTTGGTAGGGGTGTGGTAAATTTGGTGGAATGATAAGGATTTTCAAAAGATTTCTACAAATACTTTAGCTTATTAGTTATAAAATAACAGATATGGGAAACTCAAGAATCATCCAAAAAAGGCCTGTTTCCCAGTCATCATGAGAGGCCATTGAGCTATGAAGATGGAGAGGTTGGCTAACCAACTGGAGACAATAAGGAATCTAACCAATTTCTTTATTCATTCACAGGATGAGGGCATCTCTGGCCATGCAACATTTATTGCCCATCCCAGAGGGCAGTTCAGAGTCAACAACATTGCTGTGGGTCTGGAGTCACATGTAGGCCAGACCAGGTAAGGATGGCAGCTTCCTTCCCTATAGGGCATTAGTGAACCAGATGGGTTTTTCCTGACAATTGACAATGGATTCATGGTCATCATTAGATTCTTAACTCCAGATATTTATTGGATTCAAGTTCCACCATTTGCTATAGTGGGATTTGAACCCAGGTCCCCAAAACATTACCTGGGTCTCTGGATTAACCATTCAGCGATAATACCACTAGACCATCGCCTCCCACAATTGCTGGACATAGGGGAACAGGACATTTAGGGGCAGAAGGTCATGAGTTGAAACCTCGAGGAATACGACCTGACGGAGGTGACAAGCCTTCTTGCATTTTAATTCATTCTCCACGTGATTGCAAAGGAGAATGACAGCCCTTGTGTTCAATTGCCTTCGCGAAGAACTATTATCTATTGTTTCCATGACTAGAAGCACTTACTTCGGTACCACCAGGAATCAGTAATTGCCTTAACTGACACTGTAGGCTATTCTTTGTGATATCTGTGTTACCTCAGTGATGTACAATTCACATGGCTTTTATTGATATCTAGCAGAAAAATTATTTATGCAAGTCTTTTAAATCAAGAGCTGGGAGTAATATAAAATGACTTGAGGGTGAAAAGCAGAATCAGATGAATTTCAAAAGCCAAATTGCAAACAGAATTAAATATGATTTCACACTGCCTGTGCAGCTGCCTCACAATCCCACGTTCAGTAACGTCCAATCTCCCAAAAATGTCTTCAGCACGTACCATTTAAATAGTTTGGCAAAAACAATTTGCCAAAGTTTGTTAAAATTATTGATTATTATTAGATTTGTTTTAAAGGTAAAGGTGTCCCTTATTTTTGTATAAATAACACTACGAAAATATAGCTCTGAATTCCCATGATGTAAGGAAAGGAAGGACAGACTTAAAAAGTGAATAAAATAAAACAGATTAATGTGGCAATGTTACATTAATGATATTGAATGCAGCTTTAAAAGGATGATAGCGAGTGAATTTATAACATGTTATTGACATTGAAATATTGGTAAAAAGGCAGAATATAAAACACATATCTGGATATATTCTGCAATTTGTCATTATACAGGAAAATAAGGCCATTCTTTAGTTAATGACCAACAGAGGGCATCAATGTGCCTTATAAAACAATATTTTATAGTGGTAATAATGGGCTCTAATCAATTGTCACTCTCTCTAATGCAGAGAGATGCCTATTTTTTTTTGGAGATAGTGGGCAATTAATTTGCTGTAAGACTGAATCCTATGTCGTCTGCTGTTAGTTAGACACTTCAGTTAGGGTTACATCAGGTGCAGCATAAGAGAAAGAGTGGAAAGAAAGATTGAATTAAGAGAGAAAAGAAACAGAAAAGAAATATGCTTTAAAATAAGCTTAAAATTTACATTTTTAAAGATCTTTAGCAATGATTAAAACCTGCAGGAGAAATAACCTGCATTTCCAATAGTCAGTCTAAATGCTGGAGAATTTGTTGCGGCAGTCACTAATAATTTTCTAACACTGGTGTGGGAGCACTTAGACACAATGATGATGATTCGATTTTCTGAGGTGTGTTTAAGTTACTACATGAGTCAGCAGATTCAAACTGTTCAACGCAGACAATGAGACAGACAGCAAGATGCGGCTTCACAAAGCTAGCAGCAGAACATAGATGCATAGAATCATAGAGATGTACAGCATGGAAACAGACGCTTTTGTCCAACTCATCCATACTGATCAGATATCCTAAATTAGTCTGGTTCTATTTGCTAGCATTTGGCTCATATCCCTCTAAACCTTTCCTATTCATGTACCCATAAATGTTGTAATTGTACCCATCTCTACCACCTCCCTGGCAGCTCATTCCATACATGCACCACCTTTCTGTGTGAAAAAGCTGCCCCTTAGGCCCCTTTTAAATCTTTTGCTTCTCACCTTAAACCTGCGCCCTCTAGTTTTGGACTCCCCTGCCCTCTAAAGATGACCTAGGGTAAGGAATTGCAAAAGAAGATTATATCTCCTGCAGGTTTTAGTTATTGTTAGAGGTTTTTAAAGGCAGTACGACAGGGAAAGCGATGATAGATTTGAGTTGAACTGTACATCTGCCTGTGCCTTGCCTGAACTGGGGGAGTTGGTGATGTAGTTGTAATATGTGGACTAGTAATCCACAGTCCCAGGCTAATGCAGAAACCAATGGAATTGAAATTCACTGAAGAAAATCCAAGTTCAAAGTTAGCTTCAATAATGGTGATCACGAGAAGCCACCTGATTCACTGATCTCCTTCGGGGAATCTCCCATCCTCAATCAGTCTGGTCTACATGTAGTTATCTCTCTGAAATGGCCTAACAAGCCATTCAGTTTAAGATTAGTTGGAGGTCAGCAACAAATGCTGGCCTTTCAGTGACATCTCCATCCCATGAAAGATGAAGTTTGAAAACGTTGTACCATTTACAGATACATAATGGTGAGACCTATTAGGTTCATCATTATTCGAAATAAAATGTCTTTTGCCATCACAGTGGCACAGTCGTTAGCACTGTTGTTTCACAGCACTCAGCACTCAGGGCTTAGGTTCAATTCTACTCTTGGGCGACTGTCATTGTGGAGTTTGTATGTTCTCCCTGTGTCTGTGCAGGTTTCTTCTGCATGCTCTGGTTTCCTCCCACAGTCCAAAGATGTGCAAGTTAGATGGATTGGCTATGCTAAGTTGTTCATAGTGTCCAGCAATGTGCAGGCTAGGTGGATTAGCCATGGGAAATGTGGGGTTATTTCAGTTGTTTCAGCAGCGGGAGTCTGGGAGGAAGCGCGAGGGCAGCCTGGGAAGGTGAGCTTTTCGGTTATAAAAGTCTTACCTTGCGTGACTGCGGCCTTTCAGTTGTTTCAGCGGCGGCAGTCCGGGAGGAAGCGCGAGGGCAGCCTGGGAAGGTGAGCTTTTCGGTTATAAAAGTCTTACCTCGCGTGACTGCATTTTTGGAGTAAGTGAGGTAATATATTTGGGCGGTTGCTTTACCCGAAACACTACCTAGGTAGTGTCTCCCACCCATCCTCCTCCTCTAACCAAAAAAAAAGGTTCTGAGTGCTGATTTGGTAAGGCTACTAGTATATATATTTTTTAAAATTTGTCTGTTTGGGAATTCAGAACAGTGGGAATGAATGTTAGGGCAGTTGTATGCTCCTCCTGTAGAATGTGGGAGGTAAGGGTCACCACTAGTGTCCCCACTGACTTCATCTGCGGGAAGTGCACCCAACTCCAGCTCCTCGGAAACCGTGTTAGGGAACTGGAGCTGGAGCTGGATGAACTTCGGATCATTCGGGAGGCTGAGGGGGTAATTGACAGGAGTTACGGGGAGGTAGTCACACCTCAGGTACAGGAAAAAAGTAGATGGGTTACAGTCAGGGGACGGAAAGGGAACAGGCAGACAGTGCAGGGATCCCCTGTGGCCATTCCCCTCAAAAACAAGTCTACCGTTTTGGATACTGTTGGGGGGGGATGACTTACCAGGGGTAAGCCATGGGGTACAGGTCTCTGGCACAGAGTCTGTCCCTGTTGCTCAGAAGGGAAGCGGGGAGAGGAGGAGAGCATTAGTCATTGGGGACTCCATAGTTAGGGGGACAGATAGGAGATTCTGTGGGAACGAGAGAGACTCGCGGTTGGTGTGTTGCCTCCCAGGTGCCAGGGTCCGTGATGTCTCGGATCGTGTTTTCAGGATCCTTAAGGGGGAGGGGGAGCAGCCCCAAGTCGTGGTCCACATAGGCACCAACGACATCAGTAGGAAAAGGGATGGGGACGTAAGGCAGAAATTCAAGGAGCGAGGGTGGAATCTTAGAGCTAGAACAAACAGAGTTGTTATGTCTGGTTTGTTACCCGTGCCTCGTGCTAGCGAGGCGAGGAATAGGGAGACAGAGCAGTTGAACACGTGGCTACAGGGATGGTGCAGGAGGGAGGGATTCAGATACCTGGATAATTGGGGCTCATTCTGGGGTAAGTGGGACCTCTACAAACGGGATGGTCTACACCTGAACCAGAGGGGTACCAATATCCTGGGGGGGAAATTTGCTAATGCTCTTCGGGAGGGTTTAAACTAATTCAACAGGGGGGTGGGAACCTGAATTGTAGCTCCAGTGTACAGGAGGTTGAGAGTAGTGAGGTCATAAATAAGGTTTCAAGGTTGCAGGAGTGTACCGGCAGGCAGGAAGGTGGTTTGAAGTTGTCTACTTCAATGCCAGGAGCATCTGGAATAAGGTGGGTGAACTTGCAGCATGGGTTGGTACCTCGGACTTCGATGTTGTGGCCATTTCGGAGACATGGATAGAGCAGGCACAGGAACGGTTGTTGCAGGTTCCGGGGTTTAGATGTTTCAGTAAGATCAGGGAAGGTGGTAAAAGAGGGGGAGGTGTGGCATTGTTAGTCAAGGACAGTATTACGGTGGCAGAAAGGACGTTTGATGACAACTCGTCTACTGAGGTAGTATGGGCTGAGGTTAGAACCAGGAAAGGAGAGGTCACCCTGTTGGGAGTTTTCTATCGGCCTCCGAAAAGTTCCAGAGATGTAGAGGAAAAGATTGCAAAGATGATTCTGGATAGGAGCGAAAGTAACAGGGTAGTTGTTATGGGGGACTTTAACTTTCCAAATATTGACTGGAAACGCTATAGTTCGAGTACTTCAGATGGGTCAGTTTTTGTCCAATGTGTGCAGGAGGGTTTCCTGACACAGTATGTAGATAGGCCAACAAGAGGCGAGGTCACATTGGATTTGGGACTAGGTAATGAACCAGGCCAGGTGTTAGATTTGGAGGTAGGAGAGCACTTTGGTGATAGTGACCACAATTCGGTTACGTTTACTTTAGCGATGGAAAGGGATCAGGATATAAAGCAGGGCAAGAGTTATAGCTGGGGGAAAGGCAACTATGAGGCGATGAGGCAAGATTTAGGATGCATAGGATGGAGAAGGAAACTGCAGGGGCTGGGCACAATTGAAATGTGGAGCTTGTTCAAGGAACAGCTACTGCGTGTCCTTGAGAAGTATGTACCTGTCAGGCAGGGAAGAAGTGGTCGAGCGAGGGAACCGTGGTTTACTAAAGAAGTTGAATCTCTTGTCAAGAGGAAGAAGGAGGCTTATGTAGAGATGAGGCGTGAAGGCTCAGTGAGGGCGCTTGAGAGTTACAAGTTAGCCAGGAAGGACCTAAAGAGAGAGCTAAGAAGAGCCAGGAGGGGACATGAGAAGTCTTTAGCAGGTAGGATCAAGGAAAACCCTAAAGCTTTCTATAGGTATGTCAGGAATAAAAGAATGACTAGAGTAAGATTGGGGCCGGTCAAGGACAGTAGTGGGAAGTTGTGCGTGGAGTCCGAAGAGATAGGAGAGGCACTAAATGAATATTTTTCGTCAGTATTCACACAGGATAAAGACAATGTAGTCGAGGAGAATACTGAGATACAGTCTATTAGACTAGACGGGATTGAGGTTCATAAGGAGGAGGTGTTAGCAATTCTGGAAGGTGTGAAAATAGATAAGTCCCCTGGGCCGGATGGGATTTATCCTAGGATTCTCTGGGAAGCTGGAGAGGAGATTGCAGAGCCTTTGGCTTTGATCTTTATGTCGTCATTGTCTTCAGGAATAGTGCCAGAAGACTGGAGACTAGCAAATGTTGTCCCCTTGTTCAAGGGGAGTAGAGACAACCCTGGTAATTATAGACCAGTGAGCCTTACTTCGGTTGTGGGTAAAGTGTTGGAAAGGATTATAAGAGATAGGATTTATAATCATCTAGAAAGGAATAATTTGATTAGGGATAGTCAACACGGTTTTGTGAAAGGTAGGTCGTGCCTCACAAACCTTATTGAGTTCTTCGAGAAGGTGACCAAACAGGTGGATGAGGGTAAAGCGGTTGATGTGGTGTATTTGGATTTCAGTAAAGCGTTTGATAAGGTTCCCCATGGTAGGCTATTGCAGAAAATACGGAGGCATGGGATTGAGGGTGATTTAGCGGTTTGGATCAGAAGTAAGAAGACAGAGGGTGGTGGTTGATGGGAAATGTTCATCCTGGAGTTCAGTTACTCGTGGTGTACCTCAAGGATCTGTTTTGGGGCCACAGCTGTTTGTCATTTTTATAAATGACCTGGATGAGGGCATAGAAGGATGGGTTAGTAAATTTGCGGATGACACCAAAGTCGGTGGAGTTGCGGATAGTGCAGAAGGATGTTGTAGGTTACAGAGGGACATAGATAAGCTGCAGAGCTGGGCTGAGAGGTGGCAAATGGAGTTTAATGCGGAAAAGTGTGAGGTGATTCACTTTGGAAGGAGTAACAGGAATACAGAGTACTGGGCTAATGGTAAGATTCTTGGTAGTGTGGATGAGCAGAAAGATCTCGGTGTCCATGTGCATAGATCCCTGAAAGTTGCCATCCAGGTTGATAGCGTTGTTAAGAAGGCGTATGGTATGTTAGGTTTTATTGGTAGAGGGATTGAGTTTCGGAGCCATGAGGTCATGTTGCAGCCGTACAAAACTCTGGTGCGGCCGCACTTGGAGTATTGCGTACACTTCTGGTCACCGCATTATAGGAAGGATGTGGAAGCATTGGAAAGGGTGCAGAGGAGATTTACCAGGATGTTGCCTGGTATGGAGGGAAGGTCTTATGAGGAAAGGCTGAGGGTTTTGAGGCTGTTTTCGTTAGAGAGAAGAAGGTTAAGAGGTGACTTGATAGAGACATACAAGATGATCAGAGGATTAGATAGGGTGGACAGTGGGAGCCTTTTTCCTCGGTTGGTGATGGCTAGCACGAGGGGACGTAGCTTTAAATTGAGGAGTGATAGATATAGGACAGATGTCAGAGGTAGGTTCTTTACTCAGAGAGTAGTAAGGGCGTGGAATGCCCTGCCTGCAAAAGTAGTAGACTCGCCCACTTTAAGGGCATTTAAATGGTCATTGGATAAACATATGGATGATAATGGAATAGTTTAGGTTAGATGGGCTTCAGATTGGTTTCACAGGTCGGCGCAACATCGAGGGCCGAAGGGCCTGTACTGCGCTGTAATGTTCTATG
>NC_063344.1:6788643-6808947 GCF_021869965.1 Rhincodon typus
GCAACATCGAGGGCCGAAGGGCCTGTACTGCGCTGTAATGTTCTATGATCTATGTTCTATGTTATGGGAATAAGGTTGGGGAGCTGGATCCAGGTAGGATGCTCTTTGGAGGGTCAGTGCAGACTTGATGGAGCAAAATGCCTTTTTTCACACTGTAGGTATTCTATGATTCTGTAAAATTATGGTTCAATAAAATACTTAACCACAATTGTAGGGACCACTGGGCAAGTCCAACCTGTTAACATCCGTGTCTTGAATGATCATTCTATATCACATAAGTGCCCAACGCAGAAAACTGAACAGCAAACTCGAACCTGACAGAGGAGTAAACATTGAATCGTTCACACACAGCTCTGATTAGAAACTTGCAGGATAATGTTTCAAATCAAACTCCTCCCCTTCCAACTGGAAGACTTTTTAACCCTAACCCTACCCGGCTGATTGTGATGTTCACTGAAATCTAAATAGAGGAGAGGTTGAGAAGGGCTAATTTTAAAAATTCTCCTTCTTTTGCAGGACCAAGAGTTGTAGGTGAAGTCCTTCGTGCCTCGCTGAGTGAGCTTCCACCTCCATTGTCCCAAACTCACTCCCATATGAGATGCCTCTGGGTCACTTCTCATCCCAGGAACTCATGAGTTTTGAATAGGTGGACCACCTTTCTGAGCTGGAGATTGAGTTTCATATTCACCTTGCTACTCATCCTCCCCTAAGCTGTTCAAATTGGGATCACAATTTTCCCTCTAATCTTGTCCTGAAATTAGCCACTCTGGTCTTCGGTTCAACCAGACACTTTTCATTACCTACTAGATCTAATCCGGATGGCAATATTCTTCCAACCCTATTGAGACAATGGCCATCGTCAATAAGAGAGAGTCTAAATACATTTCCTTAGCATTCAATGCTATATTGTTAGTGCACATCTCGCTAATTAGCATTATCATAGGGGGCTACCATTGACCAGCACCCTCACTGGGTTAGCCATATAACTGCAGTGGTTACAAGAACAAGTTAGGGATTGAGCCCTTTCTAGCAAGTAACTTACTTCCTGACTCCCCAGAGCCTGTCCACTATCTATAAGGCACAAGTCAGGAGTGTGATGGAATACTCCCCACTTGCCTGGATGCTTCACTATCCTCCAATAACACTCTAAAAACTTGACACCGTCCAGGGGAGGAAACAGACTGCTGTGATGGGTACCCGATCCATCACCTTTAATGTTCACTCCTCTACCACAGAGACACAGTCTGTAAATTATACAAGGCTCACTGCAGAATCTCACCAATGGTGCTTCCATCCAAACCTGCCATCCCTACCGCATTGAAGGACAGGAGAAGCAGTTGCTGGTGCATGGGAATACCATCATTTGCAAGTTTCTCTCCGAGTCACACACACCATCTTGACTTGGAATTATAGCACCATTTCTGTATTGTCGTTGGGTAAATATCCTGGAATTCCCTTCCTAACAGCACTCCACAGGTTCACCGTTGCCCTCTTGTTATGATCCCAGCTGATGTTATTACAGGATAAGTCAGATCCTGGACTGAAATCTGTCTTGATTGGAATTCTGAAATTGCTGTAAAAGTTCAGCAGGTCTGGCAGCATCTTTGAAGAGAAATCAGGAATAACGTTTTGGGTCCGGAGACCCTTCCTCACAACCTTCCAGTCACCGGACTCGAAACATTAACTCTGACGTCTCTACACAGATGCTGCCAGATCGGCTGAGCTTTTCCAGCAACTTCTGTTCTTGTTTCCACAGCATCCACAGTTCTTTCAGTTTTGATTTGAGATCTGTGTTTTTGTGCGTTTAACATGATGGTCTTTCACTGAAACACTAAGCACACAAAGCTGCAGATTTGGTTTTAACAATAAGACAAAGATCATTACACAAAAGAAATGAAAATAATATAGAATAAGCCAAGCTTTTCACCAAAAGTACAATTCTAAATATTTTAAAATGTATGACAAGATAAAAGCCTATTTATTCCCAACACTACTATGTTGAACTTCAATACCAAAGGGAGATGTTCCCATCTCTGATACATCTATAGGTTTGATTTAACTGTTTCTTTCTACATCCAGTCTTGAGAGTTTGATAGCATCTTCTATGATTAGGAGAGGCGTTGGTCAAGTGGTATTATTGCTGCACTGTTAATCCAGAGACCCAGATAACATTCCAGGGACCTGGGTTCAAATTACACCACAGCAGATGGTGGAATTTGAATTCAATTAAAAATACCTGGAATTAAGAATGTAACGATGACTATGAATCCATTGCCAATTGTCAGGAAAAAACCCATCTGGTTCACTAAGGAAGGAAACTGCCATCCTTTCCTGGTCTGGCCTATATGTGACTCCAGTCTCTTAACTGCCTTCTGGGCAATTAAGGATGCCTGGTCAGTGATACCCTCATCCCATGAATGAATAAAGGGGGGAGAAAAGTCATCTGCTTCCCTGCCTTTCATTATTTGTTTAAAAGGAGAAAGATAAGAGGAACTTTGACAGAAGTGTGCAAAATCATGAAGGCGCTGGACACAGAGTCTATAGCCCCTTGTAAATAGTCCACGAATCAGAGGGCACAGTTTTAAACTGTTTTGTAAGAGAAGCAAATACGAAGTGCAAACTTTTTTCTCACAATGAGTGTTTAAAGCATGGAATGCACTGCCTGGAAATATGGTTGAAGGAGGTTCTATTGTGAAGACAACTTCTAAAGTTTTCGAGAAGATTTGTAGCTCGGGTTGTGGATTAAGATGTAGACTTGCTCATCGAGCCAGTGTGTTTGATTGCAGACATTTCGTCACTCTGTGGGTAACATCGTCAGTGCGCCTCCAGTGAAGCATTGGTGTTCTGTCCCGCTTGTTTGTTTATATGCCTCGGTTTGCTGGGGCAATTGATATTACTTTCGGTTCTGTTTTTCAGTGGTTTGTATATCGGGTCCAGTTCAATGTGTTTGTTGATGGAGTTCCAGTAGGAATGCCAGGCCTCCAGGAATTCCCTGGCATGTCTCTGTTTGGCTTGTGCGATTATGGAGGTGTTGCCCCGGTCAAATTTGTGTCCTTCTTTGTCCGCTATGTAGGTGACATCTTCGTGATTATTAAACACACAAGACTAGAAGAAACCATAGAATCTAGGGTGTGCAGGCTAGGTGGGTTAGCCATGGGAAATACAGGGTGACAGCGATAGCATAGGGTGGTGAGGGTGTCTGGGTGGGTTGCTCTTTGGAGGGTTGGTGTGGATTGATGGGCTGACCGTAAGAATTCTATGATCTCTGATCAGCATGGATGAGTTGGACTGAAGGGTCTATTTCCATGCTGTACAACTTTATAACTCTACTATGAGTCCCAATGGAGATCCGGTTTCATTGATCTCAGTGAGGGCAGGAGATGTGATTCTGCCAGTTGGGCCTCTATTGTTTCCAAGCTTCATCTCTTGATGTTATGGCAAAATAATAGGATTAAGAGATTATTGTCCAAGATCTACTACAGTTTATCAAGCTTGTTGATGCTTGGGGAACTCAAGTTCCTTCAAGCCAAGGTAATGTTATTGTACTAATAATCACAAAGGCCTGGGTTAATGCTCTGTGGACATGCATTCAAATCCCATCAGAGCAGCTGGTAGAAATTAAATTCAGTCAATAAAGCTAGAATATTTAGTTGGTCTCAGTGATGGTAATTATAACAACTATCATTGATTGCCGTTAAAATTCATCTGATTCACTATTCTCCTTAAGGGAAGGTGCGTTGAAACTGTGAGATATATATATATGTGTGCGTGTTTTAACATCACTTACTGCAAAATAAAAACCAAAAGAACTGCGGATGCTGTAAATCAGGAACAAAAACAAAGTTGCTGGAAAAGCTCAGCAGGTCTGGCAGCATCTGTGAAGGAGAAAACATTTCGGGTCCGATGGCCCTTCCTCAGAACTAATGGTGGCTGGGAAAACGCCTGTAACCAGCAAAGGTGCAACACCTGCCCATTTACCTCCTCCCTTCCCAGTATCCAAGGGCCCAAACATACCTTCCAGGTGAAGCAACACCTCATCTACACTTCCCAGAATCTAGTCTACTGCATTCACTGCTCACAATGTGGTCTCCCCTACATTGGGGAAATGAAGCGTAGGCTTGGCGACTGCTTTGCAGAACATCTACGTTCTGCTCGCAAAAAAGACCCTGAACTACCTGTTGCCTGCCACTTCAATGCACCACCTTGCTCCCTGGTCAACCTCTCTGTCTTCAGCTTGCTACAGTGTTCCAGTGAAGCCCAACGCAAGCTGGAGGAACAACACCTCATTTTCCGCTTAGGGACCCTACAGGACTCCGGACTCAATATTGAGTTCAATAATTTTAGGGCCTAAACTCTCCCATGTCCCAGTCCCCCACCCCACACACCAGGCCTTGTTACCACATAGCCTGCCACTACACAACCCCTGTTGTTAGTCACTAACAGTCCCCATTAACAACTATTCACCCTCCCAGCCTGATCATTAGCAACTCCTCTGTCTGTCCAACTGTCTTTCTCTCTCTTTGGGCTCTATCCTATCGTTTACTCCTTACCCCACCCATCTCCCTATTTTCTGCATATAAACTGATGTTTTCCCATCAGTTCTGAGGAAGGGTCACCGGACCCGAAATGTTAACTCTGTTTTCTCCTTCACAGATGCTGCCAGATCTGCTGAGCTTTTCCAGCAACTTTGTTTTTGTTCCTGATTTACTGCAAGTTTGTTTCTTGGAACTGGAAGTTAAACATTAGTGTTATACATCAGCAATTGGCTTAAAAATGGCAATACCAATTATTCCAAGTGAGAGAAAGTTACAAGGGAATTACTCAGAGGGGTGAGTTGACCAGACTCTGACCATTTTTAAGTTTGTGCTAGAGAGCTGGTCATGAGAGAAGCACGTTTCATACCCTTGACATGCTGAGAAATGTTTTGATGGAGTAATGTGCTGAACTGCACTCCTAAGTAAAATAGTTTAAAGTAATGAAATTAGTTTAGAATAAGAAGTTATTCTGAATCCCAGACTAGAGCGTTGTTATACAGTCAGTGGGAAAAAAGTGAAGTTTATGAAGTTGTAAACAGAAAAAATGAATTAAAGCTGCATCAGGGATTGTATAGCACTGGAAGGTAGCTAAGTGGGGAGCATGATAATAATAATTAACAGTTGAGTAATCTACAGCTGATGAGTTGAAATTTTAATTTCTTCAAGCCCATCAAAGTACAAAAAAGAAATGAATCTTCCTCCTTTGGAAGTGAGCTGCATTGGATCTTGCTAGAAATAAGGCATTAGATATTCTTGGATTTGTAACAATACCTGTAAGTGATACCAGAGTGCCCTGATTCTGATACAAAGGTGTTGTTTCTGATCAATCTATAAAGACTATTCGGTTATTTCTGTTGTATGTTTAAAAATCTTTGATTCTGTGTTATAAGAGAATAAAGTGTTTTTTCTTTCCCATTTATCTTCATTTCTGTTGTTAATAAACTTTTGTTTTGTTGTTAAAAGAAGGTCTGAAGCATTGCATGCTTTTGTTTCAGTAAAAGATCATTTCAAAAAAGATTTAGGATCTGTCCAGCCAGCTTCCTGCTGGGATCTGACTTGTCTGGTACTAACACTGACTGGCATTCACCTTCACATAGTTGGGGCCACTGGATTATAATAGATGGAAATCTGACATCCTAACCTGATCTAGCCCGGACTTTGATGTGCCTGAGAGGTGAATAAAATGACTGATAAATGTTCTAAAGGAGAAAGAACTCACATCTTTCACGGTTTCAAGTTTCAAGATGAAGACTGAGGTCTAATTTTCCCTGTCTACCCATTTCTAAGTGAATTTCAGATGAACAGCTGTTGTAAATCAGGAACAAAAACAGAAGTTGCTGGAAATGCTCAGCAGGTTTGGCAGCATCTGTGATGAAAAAATCAGAGTTAACGTTTCGGGTCCGATGACCCTTCCTCAGAACTCAGTTCTTCCTCAAGTTCTCAGGAAGGGTCACCAGACCCAAAATGTTAACTCCGATTTTTTCTTCACAGATGCTGCCAGTCCTGCTGAGCTTTTCCAGCGACTTCTGTTTTTTCTCCTGATTTACTGCATCCACAGTTCTTTCGGTTTTTACTTAGCTGCTGTAAATTAGATTGGGTACTATGCAATTAGGATTTTAGTTTTCTGAAAGCAATGGCCCATACTTTATATATTCATCAGAAGGCCATGTGTACAAAGCAGGCTATTCCTTTAACAATGTGATACTGTGACAGGTCTGCAATTCTGTCCTCATCTCTACTAACTGTTCAATCAAACTCCTTGGTAGACGCAAAAGAATACATCAGATAGATGTCCAGATCCAGGGCACCTACTTGCAGTGAGCTGACATTACAAGACAAAAATATGGATAAAGGTAAAGTTGCAATAGTTCCAGAGGGCCATACGGCTGCTCTCTCATTAAAAAGAGATGACTGGTGGTGAGTTTGACCTGAGGGTCACAACGCCTCAGATGAGGGCCAAGTTTGAGAAGAAAGGAGCTTCATGGTATCCTCAGCATAACGTAGGACAGAGGAGCAGAGTTAGGCTGTTCTGCCCCCTTACACCTGCACTAGAATTCAATAAGATCATGGTTGATATATTGTGGTCTCAGCCCCATATTCCTATCTGCCCCCATTAGCCCTTGACTCCCTTACCATTCAAAAATGTATGTACCTCTATCATTGAAGAAATTCAATGACACGACCTCCATTACTTTCTGAGGATGAGAACTGCAGAGTGATGAATTTTGACAGAACCGATTTAGAGTCATTGAGGTCTACAATATGCAACATGCCCTTTGGCTCAATTTACCCATGCTGCCCAGTTCTCACAATTTCACAATTTCTTCTCATGTCTGTCTTAAAATCAAGACACTCTCCTAGTTCTCGCCTCTCTCTCAAGAGGAAGCATCCTCTCAGTATTCATATTACCAAGTCTCTCCAGGACCTTGTAGATATTTCCCAATCAACCTGTTCAGAAATGCTATTATACAACACTGGAGTAGGTGTACCTTGAACCTAGGCCTCCTGGTCTGGAGGTAGGGCCATTACCACTGCACCACAAAAGCTGTCTGCCACCAAGAGGGCTCATCCTTCTAAATTTCAATGGGAATATGCTGTGTCTAACATTGCCTTGCAGGACCAGCCCCTCATCCCAGGAAACATGCCAAAGATGAATCCTGCTGTTGTAAAATGCAGATGTATCGAGTTATTTAATTTGGCCATTTTGGAAGATAAAAGGTGCCAGTGCTGCTTACATAGCTCCGCTGTCAACGCAAGGCTCCCTTGCATTCCTGTCAAATGTTATACTGTCCCTATGGGGAAAGATAATTGACCCCTTGTGACTGAAAGGCATTCGAGAGTAGCAGCCAGTTGTTGTCTTTGCTAGGTGCAATGAATAAAAGCTGTAATCAACAATATTGTGCAAAACCAAGGGGAACTTACAAACAACAATAATTTGTTAAATCCGGCTTTATTTTCAGCAAAGTGTCCTTATTGATGTCCCAGTACATCAATATATCTGCCAATAGATTGCAACATAAGGTCTGTCATGTGATGGTGCTGCTACTTTATGGAGCATGTGCTCACCTTCTGTAATATAATGATTCTATGCCTTAGTGGCTATACAGACAGGGTAGGTTATAGAGCTATTCATACTTGCATACAGGGTCAGAAATTCTCTGTGGACATTAAATCAATGGTAGCTGTGATGTGGAGGTGTCAGTGTTGTACTGGGGTGGACAAGGTCAGAAGTCACATGACACCAGGTTATAGTCCAACAGGTTTGTTTGAAATCACAAGCTTTCAAAGTGCTTCTCCTTCGTCGAGTGAAGTCTGTAACTTCTGGCATAAATCAACAGTGAGCCACATCTGATTAACTTCTTTCCACTTCACAAGCTACCCCAATTCCCACCGATCCCAAACTTGGAACCATGCCCTTAAACATCTTCATTCTGACCATGTCACTATGTTAACTATGGTCTCAGCCTTGCCCAATCTCTAATCTTCTTCAGCCTTACAACTCTCTGAGATGTTTGCAATCCTCCAATTCTGCCCTCTTGTGTAATCCCAATTCTAATTGCTCCACAGTCGTGATGGATGGTTTCTGTTGTGCAGGTAGGCAGGGTGCTGAAGAGGGTGTTTGGCACCCTTGCCTTCATTGCTCAGAGCATTGGGAGTGCGGGTGTCATTTTGAGGTTGTATGGAAGGTGGTGAGGCCATTTTTGGAATCTTGTGTACAATTCTGGTTGCCTGCTAAGGGAAGAATATTATTAAATTGGAAAGGGTATAGAAAACATTGACAAGAATGTTACCGGGACTCAAGGGTTTGAGTTATAGGGAGAGGCTGGATAGACTGGGACGTTTTTCCCTGGAGAATAGGAGGTTGAGGGGAGACTGTATGGAGGTTTATAAAATCAATTGGGGCATTGAAAAGGTGAATAGCAAAGATCTTTTCCCTACAGTAGGGGAGTTCAAAGCTAGAGGTTTAAGGTGAGAAGGGAAAAATTTAAGAGGGGCAACTTTTTCACACAGAGGGTGGTATGCGTGTAGAATGAACTGCCAGAAGAAGTGATAGATGCAGGTACAGTTACAACATTTTAAAAGATATTTGGACAGGTACGTGGATTGGAGAGGTTTAGAGGGATATGGGCCAAATGCATGCAAATGGGACTAGTTTAGTTTGGGAAACGTGGCCAGCATGGATGAGTTGGACCAAAGAGCCTGTTTCTGTGCTGTACGACTCTTATGAGTCCAATAAACTATGGAATTGACTTCCTAAGCCTCTCTGCCTGTCTCTTTCAATTTTAAGATGTGCTGCTTGAATTCAAATTCTTTCGTCAAATGTTGATCACCTCGCTGAATGAGCCTGATGTGGCTCAGTGTCAAATTCTGTTTAATGCTCCTGTGAAGCATTTTATTACGCTAAAGGCAATAAGAAATACAAGTTGTTGTTTATGTTATTGGACACCTACAAAGTAGCAGCCAGTCTGGATGGTGAAATCACTGGGGATTTTGCTCCTACTTAATTCCACCACTTTCTGGTTCCATTGTGGTTTTTGCAGAGTCCAGGGAATAGGTAGCTCCCACTTTGGGCCATAGGTGACCCAAGAAGATCGGAGAAAAATAAGCGAATGGTAAATATTGCTGAAGCCATCAACCTTCTTCTACTTAGCACATTCCTGTTAACATCACTGTATCTTTGTAACTCAGCAGTTCATTATCAATTGAGCCGCTTTTTAAAGTTTGCACACGTCAGTGTTGTCCCTGTGTTAATAAACCTCAGTGTTTCACAACAAACCTCAGTACACTCCAACACAATTGAAGTTGAATTAAATGTTGGCATTGTGAAGGCCTTAATGGCTTAGTGAAGGGAAGCAATGTTTGCAATTTTATGGTCTCCCTGAATTAGGCTGAGAGGCAGGACAGTATCCTGAGTTTGGGAAGGTGTTAGGGATGTTAGGTCAAGGGTGGTTATTCTGTTCAGAGGCCAACTGAGGCCCTGAAATGGAGAAATCTATGTCGACCACCCCCCTAACTCTTTAAACGATGGCACAAGTTGCCTCATTCACCAATGACTTTCCTTCCATCATAAGATCAGAAGTGGGAATGGCCGTTGGTGTTTGCACAATGTTCAGCATTGTTTGTGACATCTAAAGCAGTCCATTAACACATGCAGCAAGACATGGACACTGGGTGGATCATGTAGTCAGGAAGACACACTGCACACTTGCTTTTATTGGCTGGGGCATCAAATATCACATTTCACAAGTTGTGTTACAGCTGTGCAAAACTTTAGTTGGGCCACATTTGGAATATTGTGTGCAGTTCTGGTCGCCACACTACTAGAAGGACGTGGATGATTTGGAGACGGTGCAGAGAAGGTTTACCAGGATGTTGCCTGGTCTGGAGGGTTTTAGTTATGAGGAGAGGTTGGATAAACTCACATTGTTTTCACTGGAGAGGCGGAGGCTGAGGGGCGACCTGACAGAGGTCTACAAAATTATGAGAGGCAGAGATAGGGTGGATAGTCAGAGGCTTTTTCCCAGGGTGGAAAGGTTGATTGCAAGAGGGCACAGGTTTATGGTGAGAGGGGGAAAGTTTAGGGGAGAAGTGAGGGAAAATGTTTCACACAGAGGGTGGTGGGTACCTGGAACGTACTGCCAGTGGAGGTGGTGGAAGCAGGCACGTCAGCAATATTTAAGGCACATCTTGATAGTCACATGAATGGAAGGTAAACAGAAGCATAGAAAACATGCATGGGCAATAAGATCTAAATAAGGATTAGAATTGGCACAGTTTTGGTGGGCCGATGGGCCTGTTTCTATGCTGTATTGAATTGTATAGTACTGTATTGTACTATCCAGGATTGAGCTGATAAGTGTCAATTGACACATGCACAACACAAATACCAGGCAATAACCATCACCAACACTAGCAACATCCTGGTGCTTACCATGGGTTTGTATCGAGTTTTGTCCCGAGCAGTTCCGTGACATGGGACTCTGTGCTCTACGGTCTGTTCTCCAGGGTCGCATACCAAGACAAACATCAACTGCACCTAGGGGACCATCAACTCGGTGAAAAATATTCTTTGGTCTGCCCAAACCTTTTTGGTCTTCCAGAACAAGGAGCTGACCTTGACCGAGGATTGTAGACTGACACATTCCAAGGTCCAGGACTATGTGCTGAGGGACACATGAAAGCTTGGGGCAGCCATTGCCAAGGGGCTGTGGGGAAAGACCACCATCTGAGGTCTCCCTGCTGAAGGTAAAAGTGGGACCATTCAGTTACTGGACCCTCCTACTGCCTCAAATATATGTAAATATTGGTATTGCATGTATAAGAGAGGTCTTTGGCTTTTTTGGATCGAGTCAAAGTCCAATGTTTTGTTTGTTTACTTGATATGCAATTGTATTGAACTGAACTGCTTTTTTGACAATGTATATATACAAAGAGACTTCTATGAATAAAGTATATTTTTGAAATAAAAAAGAAGAACCAGAAACTGAACTTGATGAGCCATATAAAGACAGTGGCAATAGAGCAGGTCAGAGGCTCCTGCAGCAAGCAACTTGCCTCCAGACTCCCCCAGATCCAGTCCAATGTCTACAAGGCAAAAGTCAGGAGTGTGATGGAATACTCCCCACTTGCCTGGATGGGTGCAGCCCCAACAACACTCAAGAAGCCCAATGCAATATAGAACTAAGCAACCTTCTTCATTAGCACCACATCCACAAATTCACCCCCTCCACCACTGATGCTCAGCATTAGCGGCGTGTACAATCTATAAAACACACCATAGAAATTCACTAAGGCTCCCAAGACAGCACCTTCCAAATCCATGATAACTACGACCTTGATTAGCAAAGGCAGCAGTTACATGGGATCACCACATGCCAGGTTCCGTCCAATTCATTCATTATCCTGACACCCACATACATTTTTCTGATGAAGGGTCTAGGCCCGAAACGTCAGCCTTTCTGCTCCTATGATGCTGCTTGGCCTGCTGTGTTCATCCAGCTCTGCACTTTGTCGACCCACATACCTACTCCCCATCTTCAGTATGTATACTACCATTTCCAAGCTCCTGTCAATTCTGAAGAAGGGTCACCGGATGTGAAACATTAACTCTGCTTTCTGTTCACAGATGCTGCCAGACCGGCTGAGTTTCTCCAGCAAAGTCTGTTTTTGTTGGAGATATGTCGCTACTCCTTTAATGTCTCTGCATCAAAATCCTGGAACGTCCTCTGGAACAGAATGGTGGCTGTATCTACACTAAATGCCATGCAGCGGCTCAAGCAGCACACTACACCAGGTTATAGTCCAATAGGTTTATCTAAAAGTACAAGCTTTCAGAGCCTTGCTCCTTAACACCTGAAGAAGGAGTGAGGCTCCAAAAGATTGTGTTTTCAAATAAACCTGTTGGACTATAACCTGGTGTCATGTGATTTCTGACCTTGTCCACTCCAGTCCAACACCAGCACCTCCACATCACGGTTCAAGGAGGCAGCTCACCACCACCTTCTCACAACATCATGAGTAATTGGAGCAGAAATTAGGTCATTCGGCTGATCGAGTCTGCTCCATCATTCAATCACGGCTGATAAGTTTCTCAACCCCGTGCTCCCACCTTCCCCCCCATAACCTTTGATCCCTTTGACAAGCAAGAACCTATCTATTTCAGTCTTAAATATATTCAATGACCTGGCCTCCACAGCCTTCTGTGGCAGAGAGTTCCATAGTTTCACCACTCTCTGGCTGAAGAAGTTTCTCCTTATCTCTGTTCTAAAGGGTCTTACCTTTAGTCTAGAGCTGTGCCCTTAGGTCCCAGTCTTTCCTGCTAATGGAACCACCTTCCCAACATCCAATCTGTTCAGACCATTCAGTACTCTGTAAGTTTCAATTAGATCCCTCCTCATCCTTCTAAACTCCACCAAGTATAGATCCAGAGTCCTGAAACGTTCCTCATATGATAAGTCTTTCATTCCGAGGATCTTTCTCATGAACCTCCTCTGACCCACTCCAGGGCCAGCATATCCTTCCTGAGGTATGGGCCCAAAGTTGCTCACAATATTCTAAATGTGGTCTGACCAGAACCTTAGAAAGACTCAGAAATAAATCCCTGCTTTTATATTTTAGTCCTCTCGAAATAAATGTCGACATTTTATTTGCCTTCCTAACTACTGACTCAACCTGCAAGTTTACCTTGACAGAATCCTGGACTAGAACACCCAAGTCCCTTTGCACTTCAGATTTTTGAATTTTCTCCCCATTTAGAAAATAGACTTTGCCTCTATTCTTCCTACCAAAGTGCATGACCTCACACTTTCCCACATTATATTCCATCTGCCACTTTTATGCCTACTCTCCTAACCTGTCTAAACCCCTCTGCAGCCTCTCCACATCCTCAGTACTACCTGTTCCTCCACCTATCTTTGTATCACCTGCAAACTTAGTCAGAATGCCCACAGTTCCTTCATCTAGATCATTAATGTACAAAGTGAAAAGTTGTGGTCCCAACACGACCCTTGCGGAACACCACTTATCACCAGCTGCAATCCTGAGAAAGACCCTTTTATTCTCGACTTTCTGCTTTCTGCCAGACAGCCAATCTTCTATCCATGCTAGCACTTTGCCTCTAACACCATGGGCCCTTATCTTTCTCAGCAGCCTCCTGTGTGGCACCTTGTCAAAGACCTTCTTGAAGTCCAGGTAGATAACATCCATTGGCTCTCCTTTGTCTAACCTGCTCGTTACCTCATCAAAGAATTCTAACTGATTTGTCAGGCATAACCTCCCCTTGATGAAGCCATGCTGACTTATGTTATGATCATTGCCTCCTAAGGGTTCCTTTACCTTAAGCTCCCTTATTGAGTCTGCCTCATTGCATAAGACTAAATCCAGTATTGCCTGTTTCCTTGTGGGCTCCATCATGAGCTGCTCCAAAAAGCCATCTCATAGACATTCCACAATCTCCTTTTCTTGCAATCCACTACCAACATAGTTTTCTCAGTTCACCTGCATATTGAAATCTCCCATGATCTTTTTGACTTTGCCATTCTTACACACCTTTTCTATCTCCCGGTGTATCTTGCGCCCCAAGCGCCTGACTACTGTTTGGAGGCCTGTACACAACCCCAACTATGGTTTTTTTACCTTTGCGGTTCCTCAATTTGACCCACACAGATTCTACACCATCTGACTCTACTTTGTTTCTTCCTATTGATTTAATTTCATTTCTTACTAATAAGGCAACCCCACCCCCTCGGCCCACCTACCTATCTTTTCAATAGGATGTATATCCTTGGATATTTAAGTCCCAGTCCTGATCCCTTTGCAGCCACGTCTCCGCGATGCCTGCCACGTCATACCTGCTAATTTCGATCTGCGTCAAGGGCAACTAAGGAGCAGTGTTTGCCTGAATTGTGATGCCTTTGACCTTGTAACCAAGGAAATAAAGAGGATTTTAAACTAAATGGTTTAGCTTGAAAGATGAGTAAATGTGGGAAGATGTAGTAAATTAAAGGGTAAGGTCAGGGCCAAAGAGAAAGGTAACTGAGATGAGGAGACAACAGAATTATTTCAGGGTAGTATGTTTTGGAGCTGGACAAGGAGCAGGCAATACTGGACCCAGAAAAGTGGGATTAATTTATAAAAACTGAAAGAACTGCGAATGTTGTGAATCAGGGACAAAAGCAGAAGTTGCTGGAAAAGCTCGGCAGGTCTGGCAGCACCTATGAAGGAAAGAAAAGCTAATGTTTCGGGTGACCCTTCCTCAGAACTGGACAGTGGACCTGAAATGTTAACTCTGTTTCTTCCTTCACAGGCGTGGGATTAATTAATGTTCTTATCATGAAAGCATCTCTATATAGCAGCAGCCATATTATGATTGAATTTCGCTTTCAGTTTGAGGGACAAGTGAGTCTGAGTATTTCAATTAAGGAGCATATGAGAGCATAAAAGCAGAACTGTTTAAAGTGAACTGGGAAATTAGGTTAAAGGATAGGTCAATAGAGATGCAATGTCAGACATTTAAGGCGATGTTTCAGAATTCACAGAATAGGTACTATCCAAAGAGTAAGAAAAATTTCAAAGGATGGAACACTTAACTATGAAATTTAAAGATATAGTCAAACTTAAAGAAACCCATATAATTATACAAAGACTGGTGGCAGATCAGAAGATTGGACGGAATTTTTAAAAAAGGCAAAGAATGCCTAAAAATAATCATTAAGAGTGAAAAGTTAGTGTAAGAAAATGCTAGCCAGAAATGTAAAAACTTTCTATCGACATTTAAAGAAGAATTGGGTTAACAAAGTGAATGTTAATCTTATAGAAACGTAGAATCATAGGAAATAGGACCAAGAGTAGGCCATTCAGTCCTTCGAGCCTGCTCCATCATTCAATACAAACATGGCTGATCATCCAACACAGTCCCCGTTCCCATTTTCTCCCCCATACGCTTTGATCCCTTTAGCCCTAAGAACTATATCTCATTCCATCTTGAAAATATTCAATATTTTGGCCTCAACCACTTTCTGTGGCAGAGAATTCCACAGGCTCCCCACTCTCTGATGGAGGAGAAAGTTCTCCTCATCTCAGTCCTAAATGGCCCAGCCTGAATCCCTAGACTGTGACCCCTGATTCCAGACTCCCAGGTCATCAGGAACATCCTTCTGCATTTGCCTTGTCTAGAGTTTTGTAGATTTCTATGAGATCCCCAAGTGACAAAGTGAAAGAAAGACTGGAGAATTACAAATGGAACACAAAGAAATGGTTGATGAATTAAATGGGTATTTTACATCAGCCTTTATAAGATTCAGCTTAGTGCCCAGAAGCAGCAATAAATCAGGAAATGGAAGGGATAGAGAAGCTCAGGAAAATCCCAATCACTGGAGCAGTGGTACTGAGAAATTGTCAGAGCTGTGAATTACAAGCTTGGGGAGGTGAGTTCAGAAACCATTGTATTGTGCGGAGCACTACAGTGTCTTCTAAATAAAAACAGAACAAACTGCAGATGCTGTAAATCAGGAACAAAACCAGACGTTGCTGGAAAATCTCAGCAGGTCTGGCAGCATCTGTGAAGAAAAAATCAGAGTTAACAGCCCCCTACTGTACTCCCTGTACACCTACGACTGTGTTGCCAAATTCCAAATGAACACCACCTACAAGCTCGCAGACAACGCCACTGTAGTGGGACGGATATCTAACAACGACGAGTCAAACCATAGAAGGGTGTTAGAGAGTTTGGTGACGTGCTGCAATGAGAACAAGCTCTCTCTCAATGTCGGCAAAACTAAAGAAATGATCATCAACTTCAGAAAGAAAGGAGGAGAACACACCTCCATCTACAGCAACGGAACTGAGGTTGAGAGAGTGAAGAGCATCAAGTTCCTCAGAGTGACGATCACCAACAACCTGTCCTGGATTTCCCATGTAGATGCGACAGTCAAGAAGGCACAGCAACACCTCTTCTTCCTCAGGCAGCTCAGGAAATTTGGCATGTCCGTAAGGTCCCTCACCAACTTCTACAGGTGCACCATTGAAAGCGCCCTGTCCGGGTGCACAACGGCCTGGTATGGCAACTGCTCTGCCCAGGACAGTAAGAAACTACAGAAGGTGGTGTGCGTAGCCCAGATCATCACGGAAGCTAACTTTCCATCCATGGACTCCATTTACATGGCTCACTGCCGCAGAAAGGCGGCCAACATCATCAAAGACCCATCACACCCTGGTAATGATCTCCTACAACCTCTTCTGTCAGAGAGAAGATACAGAAGCCTGGACACATGCACAAGCAGGTTCAGGAACAGCTTCTTTCTGGTCATTATCAGGCTGTTGAATGGACTCTAGCCTCAAATAATGTAACCTGCAATGTAACCTGTATGCGTCTAAATCTTTTTGATCTGTACATCCTTTGCTTGCTGTGATCTGCCTGTAGCACTCGTAAACAAAGCTTTTCACTGTATTTCAGTACACGTGGCAATAAAATCAAAATCGAAACAAATGGTGAGAGATTGCAGAACTTTGAGATGCAGAGGGATCTCAGCATCCTAGTGCATGTATCACAATAGGTTAGTGTGCAGGTACAGTAAGTAATTATGGATGCTAAAAGAATGTTGTCTTTTGTCATGAGGGGAATTGAATGCAAAAATAGGAAGGTAAAAATTCATGGTGTTCATGAGGCCACATTTGAGTACTGTGCTCAATATTGGTCACCTTATTTAAGGAAGGATGTAAATGTAGTGGAAGTAGTTCAGAAAAGGTTTACCAGACTAACTCACAAATGGACAGTTGTCTAATGAGGAAGCGTTAGATAGGCTAGACTTGTATCTGCTAGAGCTTAGAAGAATAAGAGTTGACATAAAAAATCCCAACGGGCCTTGACGGGAAGTGAAGAGGATTTTGGTCTTATGGGAGAATTTAAAACTATGTGTCACTGTTTGAAAATGAAAGTTTAAAGTTGAGATGAAGCAAGCTTTTTTCCTCTTAGAAGGTTGTGAGGTTTTGGAAATCTTTCTGTGATCATGGTGGAAGCAAGGTCCTTGAATATTTTTAAAGTGGAGAGAGATAAATTCCTGTTTAGCAAGAGGTTGAAAGGGTATCAGGGGAAGATGGAAATGCAGAATTGAAATCGCAATCAGGTCAACCATGATCTTATTGAATGGTGAAGAATGCTTAAGGTCCCTGAATGGCCTAGTAATTCGTATGGTCATCTGTAGCTTGTAGCTATTGCAATTCATCTACACCAGTGATACAAAGCCAACATTGCCCAGATGTGCCCTGTGCTCAATAAACAGGAAAGATCTGCTCTTAGTCAGCAGCAAATGATGAAAACCGTCATCAACAGTGCTATCAAACAACACTTTGCAAAAAAATGGAGGAGCAACAGATGCTGGAGATCAGAAATGAAGTTGCATGAAAAAAAAAATTCAGCAGGTTTGGCAGCATCTGTGGAGAGAAAACAGAATTAATGTTTTGGGTCCAGTGACCCTTCCTTAGAACTGATGATAGCTAGGAAATTGGTATTTATGCAGAAGATGGGATGGGCAGAGGGGCGAGAGTAAATGATAAATGGAGATAGAACTCAAAGAGAGAGAAAAATCATTGGACAGACAAAGAAATGGGTTAATGTCAACCTGGGAAAATGAATAGCTGCTAATGGAGACTATTAATGGATGACAATGGGCTGTGTGTGGTAGTAGCCCATGTGATGACAGGGCCTGGTGTGAGATGGCCAAGGTAAGAAGATGGGCGAATGTGCTCAAGCCCTAAAATTGTTGAACTCAATATTGAGTCCAGAAGGCTTTAGAATTCCCAAGGGAAAATGAGGTGCCATTCTTTCAGCTTGCACTGAGCTTCGCTGGAGCACTGCAGCAAGCTCAGTGTAGAGATGCTGGCCAGGGAAGAAGGTGGTATGTTGAAGTGGCAGACAACTGAAAGCTCAGGGTCTTTTTTGCAGACAGAATGTAGGTGTTCCGCAAAGCAGTCATCCAGTCTGCGCTTTATTTCCCCAATGTAGAGGAGACCGCATTGTGAACAGAGAATGCAGTAAAGTCAAAAAGGGATGCAATGTCCTTCTGGTAAAATAGCTGGGGTGTTAATTCAGAGACCCAGATAATGTTCTGTGTACCCAGGCTCAAATCACATCATGGCAGAATGTGGAATTTGAAATCAATGCTAAGAAAAAATCTGGAATTAACGGTGACCATGAAAATGTCGTTGATTGTCAGGGAAAACTTGCTGATTCACTAATGTCCTTTAGGGATAGAAACTACTATCCCTACTGAGTCTAACACACCAGTGATTCCAGACCCACAGTAAAAAGGATGATTTGATTTCATTTATTACCGTCACATGTACTGAGTTACAGTGAAAAGTCTTAAATAAAAATCGAAAGAACTGCGAACACTGTAAATCAGGAACAAAAACAGAAGTTGCTGGAAAAGTTCAGCAGGTCTGGCAGCATCTGTGAAGACATAAAATCAGAGTTAACGTTTTGGGTCCGGTTCTAAGGAATGGTCACCGGACCCGAAATGTTAACTCTGATTTTTTTCTTCACAGATGCTGCTAGACCTGCTGAGCTTTTCCAGCAATTTCAGCGAAAAGTCTTGTTTTGTGTGCTATCCAGACGAATCACACCTTACTGAAGTACATCAGAATATTACAACAGAATGCAGAATATAGTGTTACATCTACAGAGAAATTGCAGAAAAAGATCAAATCTAAAATATATAAGAGGTCCATTCATAAGTCTGACCTACCCTAAACACTGCATTACTTACATGACCACTCCCCCGCCACCTTGCTCGCTAACAATCTACCCACCTGGCACACTATTCATGGCACCCACATTCCTCCCCACTTGGATACATACTAACCTGGTTCCCTACTGTCTGGCCCTGTCTGACTTGGCATCCTATCCATCTGGTACCCTGCCCACTACACAGCCGTCACCCTGCTTCCTACACACCTAACACACTGCTGTTGTCTTGGTCCCTCTTTAAACAAGTTACAGACAACTTCGAACAGAATGTTATGAATGAATTTACCCAAGGTCTCCCACAATACCAAAGCGGCTAAATCACAAACCAGTACTAAAGCAAAACAGTCCCACTCTATTAGGAATAAAATTGCATTAATCTTTAATACGGAACATACTATCCCTAATCCTATTTGGCCCCTTAAGGTCACAATACATCCCGAGTCTCTTGTAGATTTATGCAGTCGCTCTCTCTGTGGCTCTCTCTCTGGGTCTGTGAAGCTGCTTTCTCCCTCACTGTCTGGATGGTCAGTTGGTCTCTGCCTCTTGCCATGCAGGTCTCCTCGGAAGGCCTCAGACAATTCCAGGGATTCTGAGAGTGTCTCTGAGAGGTCTGCAGGTGAACCCATGTTTTTATACCTTTTAGATGGTTTTCTGGAACTTTCTATAATTCTATAGACCAATCAGGGAGATACACTTAATAAAAACTGAAAGAACTGTGAATGCTGTAAATTAGGAACAAAAACAAAGTTGCTGGAAAAGCTCAGCAGGTCTGGCAGCATCTGTGAAGGAAAAAACAGTTAACGTTTTGAGTCCAGTGAGGCTTCCTCTAGTCTGTTCTGAGGAAGGGTCACCGAACCCGAAACATTAACTCTGTTTTTTCCTTCACAGATGCTGCCAGACCTGCTGAGCTTTTCCAGATACACTTAATAGTTTGAAACAAGAATCAATCATTTAGGTGGCATGCTACTGTCAATTTCTTTACATAGCAGGACTCAGTGCCTTTCCATCTGTCCAGAATAACTGAGACAACAAGGTGCAGGGCTGGATGAACACAGCAGGCCAAGCAGCATCATAGGAGCAGAGAGGCTGACGTTTCGGGCCTAGACCCTTCATCAGAAAAGGGGGAGGGGTAGGGGGTTTTGAAATAAATAGGGAGAGAGTGGGAGGCGGATAGAAGAGGGATAGAGGAGAGGATAGGTGGAGAGGAGTTGCAGTGGGAGAGAGATCCCTTGAGGTTTGTCCGGAGGGAGGAGGGTAACTTCTTCAGGTTAGGCATCCTTAGAAGAGGTTTCGCAGTGGGGTTAAAATCGAATCAGAGATAGTAGGAACTGCAGATGCTGGAGAATCCGAGACAACAAGGTGCAGGGCTGGATGAACACAGCAGGCCAAGCAGCATCATAGGAGCAGAGAGGCTGACGTTTCGGGCCTAGACCCTTCATCAGAAAAGGGGGAGGGGTAGGGGGTTTTGAAATAAATAGGGAGAGAGTGGGAGGCGGATAGAAGAGGGATAGAGGAGAGGATAGG
>NC_063344.1:6809347-6835551 GCF_021869965.1 Rhincodon typus
CCCCTCCCCCTTTTCTGATGAAGGGTCTAGGCCCGAAACGTCAGCCTCTCTGCTCCTATGATGCTGCTTGGCCTGCTGTGTTCATCCAGCCCTGCACCTTGTTGTCTCGGATTCTCCAGCATCTGCAGTTCCTACTATCTCTGTCCAGAATAACTGTTGCCTTCTACATTATGCTAACGCCATTATAACCTGGCTGCTGTGTTTGCACTGTGTCTGGTGCAGGGGTTTTGTGATTTCAGCATTTCACTTGGCCAATATACCTAACATCCCTTGCTGTTTGGCCAAATTAGCAAACAATTGTGTTTTAGCAGCCAACAGGCTACTACAACCCTCTCCCTGCAACACTTTTGGCACACTGCCCCCTACACACTTGGCTCACTATCCCTACCAACCTGGGACTCTGCCCCCTACCCACCCAGCACACTGCCCCCTACACCTGGCACACTGCCCCCTACACAGTTGGCATTGTGCCCCCTACCAAACTGGCACCCTGACCCCACGCATCTGGCACACTGTTGCTACACACCTGGTACATTGACCCTACATACCTGGCAAACTGTCCCTACCCGCTTGGCACACTGACTCTACACACATGGCATGCAGCCCCTACTTACCTGGCACACTGACCCTACACACCTGACACACTGCCCCTACCCAACTGGCACATGGACCCTACACACTTGGCACACTGACTCTACAGACATGGAATGCAGGCCTTACCTACCTGGCATGCTGACCTTACACACCTGGCACACTGCCCTTACCCAACTGGCACACTGACCCTATACACTTGGCTCACTGCCCCTAGACACCTGGCATCCTACTTACCTGGTGCCTTGGAATCCTATGCATTTGGCACCCTGTTAACCTCGCACCCTACCCAACCCTATTCCCCAGCTCTGTACACTCGCACCTAACTCCCGCACTTCCGTTTGACAGCATCTGACTGTGATTCTGGACCTTTACATTCTCAAACATTTTTTTTTCTATTCCTTTGTGGGATGTGGGCATCGCTGGCTGGGCCAGCATTTCTTGCCCATCCCTAGTTGCCCTTGAGAAGGTGGTGGTGAGCTGCCTTCTTGAACCGCTGCAGTCCATGTGCTGTGGGTTGACCCACAATGCTATTAGGGAGGGAATTCCAGGATTTTGACCCAGAGACAGTGAAGGAACGGCGATGTATTTCCAAGTCAGGATGGTGAGTGACTTGGAGAGGAATTTGGAGGTGGTGGTGTTCCCATATGTCTGCTGCCCTTGTCCTTCTAGATGGAAGTGGTCGTAGGTTTGGAAGGTGCTGTCTGAGGATCTTTGGTGAATTTCTGCAGTGCATCTTGTAGATAGTACACACTGCTGCTACTGAGCGTCGGTGGTGGAGGGTGTGGTGCCAATCAAGCGAGCTGCTTTGTCCTGGATGGTGTCAAGCTTCTTGAGTGTTGTTGGGGTCGCACTCATCCAGGCAACTGGGGAATATTCCATCACACTCCTGACTTGTGCCTTGTAGATGGCAGACAGGCTTTGGGGAGTCAGGAGGTGAGCTACTCACCGCAGTATTCCCAGCTTCTGCCCTGCTCTTGTAGCTGCAGTGTTTATGTGGTGAGTCCAGTTGAGTTTCTGGTCAATGAAAGCCCCAGGATGTTGATAGTGGTGGATTCAGTGATGATAACACCATTGAATGTCAAGGGATGGTGGTTAGATTGTCTCTTATTGGGATGGTCATAGCCTGGCATTTGTGTGGCACAAATGTCATTTGCCACTTGTCAGCCCAAGCCTGTATAAAAACATGGTAGTTGACCGCTGGGAAAAGCCAGCCCTCAGATTACCTTCCTCTCAACAGCTCTCTGTTACAAAGGGACTGTCAGATTGGAATCACAGCTCTGCAATTTGATCTGATCCAAATCTCGTGTCAAGAAATGTGAAGTTCTCTCATTTTGTAAACAAACGGGGGTGGAGTGCCTTCCTATATGAGACTGCCACGCCTTGGCAAATCCTTACCATTTCAAAATTAAGTTTAATACAAAAGGTTACAGCCAGTCAATAGATTATTCCCTTCCAAAACAAATTAAAGGAATGTTGGTACACAGGTACAGCTCTTGTAAAAGGCTAACATGTCAGCAGAAAACCAGCTCTGCCTTATGGAATCATGGAAATTGGAATGTTGAATCGAAATGAACTAAACAGGGCACCTTGGTCTTGTAGTTGTAACTCTAAAACATCAGGATGTTATCTTCACAGCATAGGAACAGGAGTAGGCCATTCAGCCCACCATTCAATGAGATCATGGCTGATCTGTGACCTACCTCCATTTACTTGCCTTTGGTCCATATCAATTAACTCCTTTGTGTAACAAAAATTTATTTATCTCAGATTTAAAATTAACAGCTGACCCAGCATCTGCCACAGTTTGTGGAAGAGAGTTCCAAACCTCTACCACTTTTTGTGTGTAGAAATGCTTCCCTAACATCTCTCCTGGACAGGCTGGCCCTAATTCTCAGACTATGCCCCTAGTTCTAGAATCTCCGACCAGTGGAAATAGTTTATCTTTATCTACCCAGTCTTTTTGTGTTACTATCTTGGTGATTTTGATCAGGTCACCCTTTAACCTTCTAAATTGTAGAGAAAACAGGCCTAGCGTGTATAATCTCCCCTCATAACACCATTCTTGCAAAACTATTTTGTACTCCCTCCAATATGTCCTTCGTAACGTGTGGTGCCAGATCTGCTCAGAGTACTCTAAGTGGGGCCTAACCAGGGTTTAGTATAACTGCTCATAACCTCTGTGTCCTTATATCCAGCCCTCTAGATACAAAGGGTTTTGCTTTGTTCAAAATCCCATGGCGCATTTCCTTATTGGTTGTGGCCAAGCACAGTCACGTGATATTAAACAGCCAAGATCAGATTGGATACAATTATGCAGAATAATACCATAGAATGTAATTTAACTATGTGATTATAATTAAAGAGACCAGGGCAAATGACTCATTATCAGTGACACAATCTCCAATAGTTTTAAAGGAAATTTACAGACGAGAGGGTCTAGTCGAGTTTTTGAATACTCACCAGAGACTTAGAAAGACAGCTCCAGGTCAGTATCACTGGATTGAAATGGTTTCTTTCAGTCTGTTTTGAGTGAGAGAGTCAGTCAGGTTTGACAAGCAGCCTTTGCAGATATTTTGTATTACAGGGCAGTGTTTACTTAAACATGATTTAACTCGTTGTGGTATAGTTTGTAATTGGTTTTAAAAGTTTTCTGCTCAGTGTATCATAATTGATCTCTCTCTGTTTTTGTTTCCTTGCTGCCTGTCTGTGTAACAAAGAGATTTTTTCGAGTAATTATAATGAATTCTGTGACAACAAGGTGCAGGGCTGGATGAACACAGCAGGCCAAGCAGCATCAAAGGAGCAGAGAGGCGATGCATTGGATTGGAGTTAAAACTGTACTGCAAAGTTTACGAACTCAAGAATTCTGGTTCCTGCAACAGTTCTCAAGAGACGAGGAGGAATTTATTTTCAGTCTGGTTTGGGATTTAGAAATAAACAATTTAAGTAATTTGAATTCCAAAGTTAAAAAAGTAAAACTGAGAAGTTTGGAGAAACTTGCAAGTAAGCTAAAATTTAAAAGCTAAACTGCAGGGCTGGAGAAAATAGCCTAGATTTAAACAATTAAGATACAGGGTAAGAGTGACTGTGTGCCTCTAAAACACTTTGCTACAGTAGTGGAAGTTGTCATCATTTTAAATTCCAAGCTCTCACACCAAAGGTAAAACAGACTCAGTTCAAATGTTGTCAACACACAGGGAACACAGTAGCTCAGGGAGTCCTGACACCTACTGACTGCCAAACAATGTACACTTTTAAACAAGCTGATCACTGGACATTATTTGGTCCCAGATAAAGATCTTAAATGCTACTTTAAGCCAGGTCACAGAATTTCTAGTGCCAGTCAAACTCCGAAAGAGAAAAGTGGACGTACATTTCCACAAATTCTGGGTTTTCATTTGGCATTGTGCGTGATGGCAGGCTCCTTCAGGAGTTCATATCCAACATAAACACAGGGTTTGAAACCTCATGCAAGCAGAAGAATCTTGAAGCAGTCAAAACTAAGATTGAGCAATTGTTATCCCAACAGCATGTAAGAAATTGTTGTGTTCTACTTGCAAAACCGGGCCTAGTTTTTTGTTTATTTCGTTCAAGGGATGAGGCGTTACTGGCTAAACCCAGCATTTATTGCCTACATGCCTGTTAAGAATCATTCACATCGCTGTGGGTCTGGAGTCACATGTAGGCCAGACCAGGTAAAGATGGAGTTTCCTTCCCTAAAGGACATCAGTGAACCAGATGGGTTTTTCCTGACAATTGACAATGGTTTCATGGTCAGCATTAGACTCTTAATTCCAGAATTTTTATGTGTAATAACTGCACAGAGGCCAGTATCCCATCACCAAGTCACCCTTTATGTACTTGTGCACAGTACACTGGCTGTGGTCCAGCCAGCTTGGAGTCAGTCCCCTGAACTGAGGAGATGCTAAATCTCCTGGTTATAGTCATCAGCCAGGGATTTCCTGATCCACAAGATCTAGCTGGTTCCAATCACTATATTATGGAATTAAAATTCCACCATCAGCCATGGCAGGATTTGAACTCGAGCCCCCTGAACATTACCTGGGTCTCAGGACTAAAAGTCCAGTGATAATGCCACTAGGAGTCACCTCTGCAAATTTAGCTGGCAAGGACTTCCTAGCTAGCATTTATTGCCCATCACAAATTATCCTTGAGAAGGTAGTGCCGAGCTATCTTCTGAAACCACTGTAATGTGCTGTAGGAGACCCATAATGCCATCAGGGAGGAGGTTCCAAGATTTTGACCTAGTCACATTGAAGGACTGGTAATATATTTCCAAGTTCAGGATGGTGAATGGCTTGAAGGGGAACTTGCAATGTTCCCATATAGTTGCTTCCTTATCTTTCAGAAAGTACCATCTAAGGATCTTTGGTGAATTTCTGCAGTGCATCTTGTAGATAGTACACACAGCTGCTACTGAGCGTCAGTGGTGGAGGGAGTGAATGTTTGTGGATGTAGTGCCAATCAAGCAGGATGTTTTGTCCTGGATGTCAAGCTTCTTGAGTGTTGTTGGAGCTGCACTCATCAAAGCAAGTGGGGAGTATTCCAACCTACTCCTGACTTGTTGAGAGACAAAGAAACTGCAGATGCTGGAATCCAAGGTAGACAAACAGGAGGCTGGAAGAACACAGCAGGCCAGGCAGCATCTGGAGGAAAGGAGAAGTCAACGTTTTGAGTATTACCCTTCTTCAGAACCCCAGCGCTTCATCTTTACTATGGACGTGCAATTCCGATACACATCCATACCATACAAGGACGACCTATAGGCCCTCAATTTTTTCCCTCTCCAACAGACCCATCCATTCCGCCCCCACCAATTCTCTTCTCCACCTTGTTGAACTAGTCCTCACCCTGAATAACTTTTCTTTCAATTCTTCCCACTTTCTCCAAATCCAAGGAGTTGCCATGGGCACTTGCATGGGCCCCAGCTATGCCTGCCTGTTTGTTGGTTCAGTTGAACAGTCCCTCTTCAGGAAATACACCGTTACTGTTCTCCGAATCTTCCACTGTTACATCAATGACTGCATCAGTGCTGCATCCTGAACCCTGGCTGAACTGGAGCAGTTCATCGACTTCGTTAACAACTTCCACCTGCCCTCAAACACACTTGGTTTATCCCAGACACCTCCGTCCCCTTTCTTGATCTCTCCATTTCCATTTCTGGCAACAGTTTATGGACCGACATTTACTATAAACCCACAGACTCCTATAGCTACCTAGACTACACCTCCTCTCACTCCGTATCCTGCAAAAACTCCATCCTGTTTTCTCAATTCCTCCACCTTCGTTGCATCTGCTCTGATGAGGAGATATTCCACTCCCAAGTCTGTCTTTTTCAAAAAATGCTCTTTCCCCGCCCCCGTCATCCAGACAGCCCTCCACCGCGCCTCCTCCATTCCCTGCTCCACAGCTCTTAACCATCCCCTCCCTCCAAACGCAATAAAAATAAGGGTCCCCATTGTCCTCACTTTCCACCCCACCAGCCTCCACATCCAATGCATCATCCTCAAACACTTATGCCAACTCCAATTAGACCCCACCGCCCAGAACATCTTCCACTCCCCACCCCTCTCTGTCTTCTCCAAGGACCATTCCCTTCGCCACTCCTTAGTTTGCACCACACACCCCACCAACCAATCCAACCCACCCGGTACCTTTCCTTGTAACTATAAAAGATGTAACACCTGCCCACACCCCACCTCCCTCGCCTCCATTCGGAGCCCTAAACTGAATACCTGAAACGTTGACTTCTCCTTTCCTCCAGATGCTGCCTGGCTTGCTGTGTTCTTCCAGCCCCCTGTTTGTCCACCTTACATTCCTGACTTGTGCCTTGTAGATACTGGACAGGCTTTGGGGAGTCAGGAGATGAATTACTCGCTACAGTATTTCTAGCCTCTGACCTGCTGTTGTAGCCATAGTATTTATATAGCTAGTCCAGTGAGATTTTAGTGAATGGTACTCTCCAGAACGTTGATGGTGGGGGATTCAGTGAAGGTAAAGCTTTTGAATGACCAAGGGAATGTTTAGAATCTCTTGTTGGGGTGATGGTCATTGTTTGGCAGTTGTATGGTAGAAATGTTACTCGTTATTTTTAGCCTAAGTCCGGATATGGTCCAGATCTTGTTGCATTTGAACATGGGCTGTTCCAGTATCTGAAGATTCATAAATGGTGGCGATGTCCTAGTGGTATTAACGCTAAACTATTAACCCAGAGACCTAGGTTATGTCCTAGGTTCAAATCCTGCTGCGGCAGATGGTGGAATTTGAATTCAACAAACATCTGGAATTAAGAGTCTAATGATGACCATGAATCCATTATCAATTGTTGGAAAAACTCACCTGGTTCATTAATATCCTTTAGGGAAGAAAATCTGCCCTCCTTACCTGGTATGGCCTACATGTAACTCCAGACCCACAGCAATGTGGTTGACTCTTAAAAAGCCATCTGGGCAATTAGGGATGGGCAATAACTGCTGGTCCAACCAATGAATGGTGCTGAACATTGTGCAATCATCGGTAAACATCCTCACTCTGAGCTTATGAGAGAGGGAAGGTCATTGATGAAGCAGCCGAAAATGGTTGAGCAAGTGCATTAAGACAAAAACAAAATATGGCAGATGCACTTCTAAAGAAGTCATACCAGACTCAAAACATTTCTCCCTCCACAGATTCTGCCAGACCTGCTGAGTTTCTCCAATGCTCTCCGTGTTTGCTTGGATGAGCACACTACTTTCAGGGACTCCTGCAAAGATGTCCTGAAGCTGAGAAGATTAATGACGAATAACTACAACCACTTTCCTCTGTCCCAGCTGTTACTCCAACCAGTGGAGAGTTTGCATCCCTGATTCCCAATGACTGCAGTTTTGCTGGGGCTCATTGATGCCACATTTATTCAAACATGGGCTTGTTTTCAAGGTAGTGTGAACTACGGTGCTTCCATCAACTTTGGGAATTTAAACTGGCTAGTATGTGCAGTTTCTGCTTAGGCAGAATGTGTGGAGAACACTAATTAAATGGAAATTGTTTACACATGGAGATGTGCATTAACCACATCAGTAACTCCACAAATACAAAAGCCACTGTTTATGCAAGTGCATTGCCACTAAATGAAGAACTTGTTCAAGGGCCACGGAATTTCTCTGAAAACATAATTGCCATAATAAAAACACAACTACTGTATTTATTGATTTAATGACATCTTGATGTAATAGAGGAATATTCAGTACAGAAAGTCAATTTCTCACAAGTTCTATTAACCGTTGGAGTAAACAAAAGACTTCTGTTCATAAACAACATTTGCACATTTGATCAGAGACTGTGCAGATATATATTATTGTTTGAAAATATACTGTATTCTAAATGAATTATGCTATTCAAAAATATATGTTATATTCTATCGCAAATTGGTTCCCTGAATGACATTCTGCAATACTTCTTTCTTTTTTGTTTGGAATAGCTGGAAAGCGAGAGTTCTGTTGTGTGCGTCACATCTTTTTTCTCAAACAGATAAACTTTCCACCAGGTATAGAATTCCAGGATATGTTTTTAGCTTTCCCACTCCTGCTGAGGAGCATTGCCTGTGGGGTGTGCCCAGTGGAAACAACATGTCAAGGGAGACAGCAATCCATTATTATGCAGGTTACTCACTTGTACTAACTTAAGTCCATTTCAGTCCACAAACAGAAAAATTGGTTGTCCTTTAAGCAGAAAAGATGTAGCAGCTCAAGCATTTGCACTGCATCTAAAATTATTACTCCTTTCAGCATCAGTCAAAGACGTCACAGCCTTTGGAAGTCCAGTAGGTTCAATATCAAGTAACTTTGCATGTTAGCAACATTTCAGCATGGTTTAAACCATGAAGAAGAGCCATCATTAGTGCATCTTCAGTGAAGGTGGAAGAGTTAAAATGTCCTTTAACAATCTTTTATTGGTTTCAATCTCTGTGTATAATCAGAAAGAAACCCATTAGTACAGTTGTTGTAGCACAGATGGAACACAGATGCCATAATTAGGACAGAGCAGTAATGTTGTGTATATCTACTTACAAGAGATAGTTCCATAGTCAGATCCTTGTTCATTCATTTCTCTCAAAGAACACGTAATCCTGAAAAACAAAACAAGTTGTTAAATGCAACTGACTTGAATTGCTGTACATTTCTAAATAGAAGTACTCACACAAAGTGTGCAGAATCATTTACATTGTGATATGTATCTAATTAATTAGTTGAAAGTGGCCATACTTCCAGAGAAGACTTTGACAATCCTCATTAATAAAAGGAAATTGAACAAGAATCCTGAAGATAAGTCAACAGAAATAACTACATTCTTCAATCTTGTCCATTTTATCTCAACGATGTCATGACAAAGTTTCTAATAGAACTGAATACAGGTTGTTGCTTGAAGCGTGTGATTTATTGCTGCACTTATAAACTTCAATATTTTCTTACCACATATTTATAACTAAGCTTCATTGTGTAGATTGCTGTTCCTTCACTAATGCTGGGTCAAAATCCTGGAATACCCTCCTCACAGCATTGTGGGCCAACTTACAGAATGGGGACTGCAGCAGCTCAAGAAAGCAGCTCACCACCTTCTCAAGGGCAACTAGGGATGGGCAATAAATGCTGGTCCAGCCAGCAACACCCAGATCCCAAGAGTAAAAAGAAAATGCAGTTGCTTCAGAGACTATGAAAGTTGGTGGTGTGAAGTGAAGTTTTGCAATAACGTGGCTTGGTACCTGCTTCCAATTGTTCCAAAGTGGGGCTCATTCTGAAATGTTCCAGCATGGAAGCTCAACAATCTTCAAAGATTGCAGTTTAGCAGTGATGGTAAATTAATACTTCCCCACAGTGAAACAGCACATCAGCACAAAACAGCATTCTAACCAGTGGTGAACACATTGGGTCGATAATGTGTTTTCAGCCTGGTGTTGCTACATTCTGTTTACTTGGGCTGACTGCACACAAGTCTCAATCGCAGCTTATATTGAAATGTCAAAATTTCTTGAGGGACATTGGTCACAACATCCTGGAAAAGCCAGCAGATGCCGAAATTTGACTTCCAGCAGCATGTCAATGGCTGTTTACATCTCTGGATTAAAGAATCCTTAGAGAAGGGATAGCCAGGAAGGGAATTGCACCTGAATTAAAATGACCATTTTGGTCAAATCTTTCAACAGCTGATTGATTAGCTCTTTTATGGAAAACAAAATACAGTATTTTCATCTTCTTCCACCAGATAGCATTTCTGCCCTTTAGAGTCTCTGAAACAACTGCTTTTTACTTAAACTTCACTTTTCTGTCAGGCAGAAGTTACAGAAGCTTGAATACACGCACCAACAGGCTCAAGAACAGCTTATTCCCTGTCATTATTAGACTGATGAATGGACTCTCTAACTTCAAATAATATTGATCTTGCTAATGTTGATCTTGCTTTGTGCTTCTCCTGTGCAGTGTAACCTTGTATGCCTCGCTCTGTCTAAGCACCCTATGATCTCTCTGTCCTTGTTTGCTGTGATCTGCCTGTACTGCTCGCAAAACAAAACTTTTCGCTGTACTCAAGCAAATGTGCTACAATAAATCAAATCAAATCATGGGATGTGAGCATTAGTGACCACATTTATTGCTTCTTCAAGTTGCCCCTTGAGAAGGTGGGGGTGAGCTGCCTTCTTGAACCGCTACAGTCCATGTGCTGTGGGTTGACCCACAATGCCATTAGGGAGGGAATTCCAGGATTTTCACCCAGCGACAGTGAAGGAACGGCAATGTATTTCTAAGTCAGGACGGTGAGGGGCTTGGAGGGGAACTTGGAGGTGGTGGTGTTCCCATGTATCTGCTGCCCTTGTCCTTCTATATGGAAATGGTTGAGAGTTTGGAAGGTGCTGTATAAGGATCTATGGTGAATTTCTGCAGTGCATCTTGTAGATAGTACACACTGCTGCTACCGAGCATCAGTGATGAAGGGAGTGGATGCTTGTGGATGTAGTGCCAATCAAGCAGTCTGCTCTGACCTGGATGGTGTCAAGCTTCTTCAGTATGGTTGAAACTGCACTCATTCCAAGCAAGTAGGGAATAATATATGGTTTGGAGCTCAGATCCTCAAAGAGCTTTGTGAATTTGAGCTGAGTTTAATGGGTGTAACAGAAGCCCCTTCCACCAGCCAGTAACAACTCTACTTGTGGCCCGATACATCAAGATCCCAATCATTCAGGGACTTACCTGGCTACCAGCAGGCCAATCAGATAGCAAGCAACACTTCACTTCCAGAAACACTACCAGACACAGTGGTGCCAGATTGCAGGAGATATAGTAGCCCCAGAGGAGAGGGTGTGTTGGATAGACACTCAGACCCACCCTGGACCACCACCCAGTCTGTACCTTTCACACCCCTGAGTTAGTTGGGAATGGGCTGGTGGGGTGTATGGGTATCAAGAAAGCAACTGGCACTCCATCAGACACCTTTCCTGCCATTTCCATGTTCGTGCACTGAACTCCCTCCTAAAACAATCCTGGGTTTGCAGGGCATTACATTCCCCCTTTTGTGTGCAGGATCTGAGATTCACAGTGTTCCACAATGGCTACATTCAGTATAGGTCTTGACAAGTGATAGTCCCACTGCCAAACATGGCTGATACCTCAGGTGTCTGCCCACTCATTCTTGGTCCATATGTCTAACACTATCATTCTAAATGAAAACGATAGTACTCCCAGCAAGATGCATTGTTCATAAATGCTGTCTGTGAATAACATCAATGACTGAGATTCAGCAAATAGATTTTGATGTGACGATTATACAGTATTGTTTTGACGATTTGTTCCAATGCTTTCTTTGGAGGGGATCAGTTACCTCAGGTTGTGATGTAGGGTGATGCCAACAATGTGGCTTCAATTCCTGCACTGGCTGAGGTTACCACCAAAACCTTTCCTTCTCTATCTCTCTCTCAGCCTGAGATGTGGTGACCCTCAGGTTAAACCATTACCAGTTGTTCTCTCCTCAGCAAGGGAGCAGCCTAATGGTCTGGCCAGACTATGGTGACTTTACTGTACCTTTTTGTCCTTCTTTATATCAAAGCCATAATTTGAGGTCATTGTTTTAGGCTGGTTGGGGGTGGATGGGCATAGATTTAAAATAGAGTAGAGGAGAAATTACTTCTCTCAAAGTATTCTGAATCTGTGCAACTCGCTTTCCCAGAGTGTGGTGGATGCTGGGACATTGAATAAATTCAAGGACAGAACTTTAATTAGTGATGGGTTGATGGGTTATGGACAGCAGGCAGGAAAGCAGAGCTGAGGCTGAGATGAGATCAGCCCTGATCATATTAAATGGCGGAGGAGGCTTGAGGGGCTGAATGGCCAACTCCTGCTCCAGGATCATAAATTGAAGCAGCTCTCAGCTGTAAATGGTGCTGATGAGCTCTCAGTACAATAATCCTAGATAATTCAATGTTTCTGTTGTTCATATTTGGCAATGTGGAGCTTGGTGGTCACAGTAGACTTGCCTTACATAAGCTCTGATGACACAGGGTCATGGCTTTTGTTTTCAGGAAGAGTAACACAACATGTTTTATATAGACTGTTGGTCAAGTATATAAAAGGAAATCAGTAACATGAGCACAGTTCACCATTATTAAGGTCCCCTGGAAAGAAGCATATGGGCTTGTGATTGCTTAAAAAAAATGAAGTAACTGCTATGAAAGCATCTTAAAATGGTTAAGAGAAGCATTTAAATCACTCCCAGGACAACACCCAATTTGAAGCTGACATTAAAGAGTTCATTAGACAGGGCACTTAAACACAGCACTTCTGGATGCTAAATCAAATTGCTTGCATTGCCACAGATTCCTGGTTTGCAATTAAACTACTTCAGCTTCTATGATTCAGAAAGCACCTGATAAATAATTTCTAAATGGCTGCTGTAAGTCACATCCCTTGTCTGGAAGAGGGGTTGATTACTTTTGAGTGACTCTTGGATAGGGACACGGAGATAGTAAAATGTACGGTATGCAGGGTAGATTGATCTTAGTGGGATAATAGGTCAGCACAACATCTTGGGCCGAAGGGCCTGTACTGTGCTGTACTGTTCTATGTTCTATGTTCTACTGAAAAGGGAAATGAAACTAATAAGTGACTCATCAAAGCTCTACATAAAGAATATAGCAGTGATGGGGAGGTGCTCCTGTTGGACTCAGGTGGACAATGTTGGAAGTTACACAACACCAGGTTATAGTCCAATAGGTTCATTTGAAATCACACAACAGTATTCTGAAAACTTGTGATTTCAAATGAACCAGTTGGACTATAACCTGGTGCTGTGTAACTTCTGACTTTGCCTACACAAAAAAGGAGTTTTTAAACCGTTCAATGAGAGTAAAGATGGTATTTATTTACTTCTTTCTATTTTGATTGTACACTAAAATGGGAAAAGGACTGTTTTAAACACGTGAAAGGACTGCTGGCAATTTTGTTTTAAAAGCAAGTAGGCTGTCACTCATTGTAAGCATTGTTTACACAGCTGCTTGGTCAAACGGTAGCAGAAGCCTAGTTTGCAGACGGGCTGGAACCAAGGGGCCAATGGAGTTTTGGCAAGCAACAAGGAGCTGATTGGACTAGTTCTCAGTTATTGATGACAAAGGCTTTTTGCCTGCCAACGATGATGTGATTGGCTCCCAGGCTCCTGGGTCAACCGGGACGTGGATGTTTGGGAGAAGCAAATCAGACATCTGCAAAGACGGGAACTGTCCATGTTCTCTGTGGCAAAAGCAACTGAAGCCTGAAGATAGCTAGGCTATTTACCCTTTCCAGTCGCTGTAAGCTGTGAGTTTTAATTGCTCAGTCAAAGACCTTTGTAAGTATGAACAGTCCTACAAACAATTGAAGGCATTTGGGAAAAGGAAAGTCAAAAACAGCATTTCAAACAATAACAGGATTCTCTCAGTGAACCTTGTGGACAGGGACCACTGAAGTGCCTTACATGTCCCATAACACCCATTTGTTTTTGTGCCTGTCTATGTCTGCCTCAGTGTGTGTGCACAGGGGAGTTGAGATGGGGGCTGGCGGGGGCAGGGTTTGAGTTTTAACTGGTGGAGTTATATGCCTACCCGGAGCAAGAGTCTATTTCCTTGGGACAGGGGTCACAGACTAAAGATAAGGGGTAAACCATTTAGGACTGAGATGAGAAGCAACTTCTCCATCCAGAGAGTGGTGAACCTGTGGAATTCACTACCACAGAAAGCTGTCAAGGCCAAAACATAAGATTTCAAGAAGGGAGTTGGATGTAGTACTTGGGAATAAAGGAACTAAGAATATGGGGAGAAAGTGAGAATGGGAGACTGAGTTAGATTATCAGCCAGGATCATATTGAATGGTGGAGCTGGTTTGAAGGGCTGAATGGCCTACTCCTGCTTCTGTGTCTCTATGTGATAAAGACTAATTACTGTTAAGTTCAGAAACTAGTCCCTGCTTTCTGACCACCTGGGTCTGAAAGACAGGTACCTCGAGGAATTTTTCACAGCTTTAAGAATCTTTAACTTTTGTGATGATTCTGGGAATAGTGGGGCTTGATTTCCAGTGTGCTACCCCAGGGAAACGTAGCGAGTGTGAGGGAGATGTAATCTGTGTGAGACAGAGACCAAGTGCATCTAACTGGGAATTTATTTTAAACTGAGAATTCGGGGCAGACAGGAAATGAAGTTGTTTGGGTAAAAGGTTGCTGCAGAGTGACAGGTGAGTGGGAGAGGATAAAAGGCGTGGATAGAGGGGCAGACCCGCAGTGCGGAGTGATGTTACAAACCACCCAAGACATGAGTGCAGGGAAAATCACTGACTGGGGAGTAGATTTGTTATTATACTGTGTAGAATGGAATTCCAGGATTTTGACCCAGCGACAGTGAAGGAACGGCGATATATTTCCAAGTCAGGATGATGAGTGGCTTGGAGGGGGACTTGGAGGTGATGGTGTTCCCAGATATCTGCTATCCTTGTCCCTCTGGATGGAAGTGGTCGTGGGTTTGGAAGGGGCTGTCTGGGGATCTTTGGTGAATTTCTGCAGTGCATCTTGTAGATAGTACACACTGCTGCGACTGAGCGTCGGTGGAGGCTTGTGGATGTAGTGCATCTTCCTATGTACAAGATCCCTGATTCTTATTGACTCCAGTCTTTACAGGGCTCCTTGATGCCACACAGAGTGAAATGCTGCCTTGATGTTAAAGACAATCGCTATCATTTCTCCGAGACCAACTCTGTAGTCCATGATTGTACCAAGGTTGCAATAAAATCAGGAGCAGACTGGATTGGTCTGGGGGAGGGACTGAAAATGAGCATCAGTGAGCAGGTCATTGTTGAGTAAGTGCCTCTTGATAGCACTGTGAGACAACCCCTTCCACCGCTTGGCTGTTGATTGAGAATAAACTGATGGGTGGTAATTGGTGGCTTTGGATTTCTCATGCATTCTGTGGGCCAGCGTACCTGGGAAATTCTCCACATTGCCGGGTAGATAACAGTGGTGTAACCATACTGCAACTGCTTGGCCCAGTGGTATGTGAACATTAAAACTCTTAACCTTTAATTCACTGCACATTCCATTGTCTCTTTGTTGCAGAGGTTTTGGTTTAATTTCTTTTGAAAAACTGAGTGATGTCAGTACAATACTGGACTACATTCCAACTAAACAAATTAACTTCAACAAAAATGAAATGGCACTCAGTGATGTCACATCCGTTGTATAAACATAACTCCAATGCTAGCTTCCAGAAGAAACAAGAATGACAGAAAAAAAATCCATAAACTACCATGCTCTCTGCCAATAATGTCATGCGGACTGGAATTCGCTTGCTTTAGAACTCCAACTGAAACTGACATATAGCCCATCAAGTCCAAACTAACCCTCCGAAGAACATCCCACCCAGACCCCCCACCTATCTCTGTAACTCTGCATTTTCCATGGCTAATCCACCCAGCCTGCACATCTTTGAACTGTGGGAGGAAACTGTTCATTACATTACATCAAACATTCATTACAAGTCCCAGTGGAGATCTATCTTCATTGATTTAGAATCCCCACCAGTGTGGAAGCAGGCCATTTGACCCATCGAGTCCACAGCAACCTTCCAAAGAGCATCCCACACAGACCACCCTATATCCCTGCATTTTCCATGGCTAAACCTCCGAACCTCCACATCCCTGGGCACTACGGGCAATTTAGCATGGGCCACCCACCTAACCTGCACATCTTTTGGACTGTGGGAGGAAACCCACGCAGACACGGGATGATGCGCAAACTCCACACAGACGGTCACCCGAGGGTGGAATCGAAGCCAGGCTGCTGGATCTGAGAGGCAACAGTGCTAACCACTGACCCACTCTGCTGCCCTATGTGGTAATAAAAATCCATCTTTCATTAGATTATCAGGATCCTAATAAAACAACAGACGAGGCTGATTTAAGCTGACAGTGCTTTCGATTTGCAACAGCATTTCGTACTGACAGTGCACTCTCCCTGCGTTTGGGTCCACTAACAAGGTAATCCTTTAATGATGCATGCAGTCACTCACATTACAAAACCATTTCATTATGATAATGAACGTTAGACTGAGGCTGGGCTCAAGTGGATTGCTTTTGCAACATAATGTTTTCTGTTCTTTCCACCTCTGTGCCTTTACACAATAAACTGCATTGGTTAGAGAAATATTAGGGTGGATTTTTCTGACATTTTAACCATGGGGCAACAACTTGCATTTATATAGTGCCTTGAGCCTAGTTACATGAGGGCACCCTACTCCCAGGGTGCAGAGGATTGACAGAAAAAGTGGGGATGCGGATGCATAGGTGTTAACCCCAGTGTTGCTGAGATTTTCCGCTAGGACACAAACATTGCCAAGCTCACCTGGAAAACACTACTCCTTTGTTCTTTTGAAAACCAGGAGGCTGCAAAAGATGCCATAGTGATAAGAAAGCAGTGTTGCCAAACAAAGAGACTTGCATGTGGAGTCACAGGTAGACAGGGTGCTGAAGGCGGCGTTTGGTACGCTTGCCTTTATTGGTCAGTGCATTGTGTATAGGAGTTGGGAGGTCATGTTGCAGTTGTACAGGACATTGGTTAGGCCACTTTTGGAATGCTGCATGCAATTCTGGTCTCCCTGCTTTCGGAAAGATGTTGTCAAACTTGAAAAGATTTACAAGGATGTTGCCAGGGTTGAAGGGTTTGAGGTATAGGGAGAGGCTAAATAGGCTGGGGCTATTCTCCCTGAAGGTTCAGAGGCTTATAGTGCTTTATAAAATCATGAAGGGCATGGATAGGGTGAATAGACAAGGTCTTTTTCCCAGGGCAGGGGAGTCCAAAACTAGAGGGCATAGGTTTTAGGTGAGAGGAGAAGAAAGATTTAAAAAGGACGTAAGGGGCAACTTTTTCACACAGAGGATGACACGGGTGCAGAATGAGGTGCTAAGGAAGTGATGGAGGCCGGTACAATGACAACATTTAAAAGGCATCTGGATGTGTATATGAATAGGAAGGGTTTAGAGGGATATGGGCCAAATACTGCCAAATGTGACTGGATTAATTTAGGATATCTGGTCAGCGTGGATGAGTTGGACTGAAGGGTCTGTTTCCATGCTGTACAGCTCTATGACTCTAAGGTGGCTAGGCCTCAGTTTAATGCCTCAGCCTAACCCAAAGAGTGAGGCAAATGGAGACGTCTGTCAATTATTGTTTAGAGATGGGCAATTAGTGCTCTGCAACACTCACATTACATGAAGAAATGGAAAAAAAAAATGCAGCCTTGGTGCTGCACTGCATTATCAGTTGAGATCATACCCTCTACTCCCTGGAGTGAAACATAAACCTAATTTTCTGACTCAGATTGGAGCATGCATTCAGCAGCATACTACTGGCCATTGCAATCAACATTAAATGGTAGAAATTACACAATAATTAGATTTTACTCTTAGTCAGTTTGGGATAAATGCATCAAATGCTATACCAGTACAGCTGCTAGGAAATCTAGTCAAAATCCCATTTCATGGTAGCAGCAAGTCTGATTCTATACATGGTGCAGAATAATGAAGTTCCATTTTTCATGGCTTAATAGATTGTTGAAAAATAATCTTACAGAGTGGTTCAAAATAATCAACTTTCCTTCTCAGATCTAAATCTATTGTAAAGACCACCCAGTCACTATTCTGGGTGCTAAATCAGGCATAAAACATTTTCTCGGCTTCAAACAAACACAATCAGCAGCAATTCATATTTATACATCGCTTATGACAGGATAATATTCCCCAAGGCACTTCACAGCAGTGTTGTCAAATAAAATTTGACACCAAGCCAGATCAGGAGATTAAAAAAAAAGACACAAATTGATGGAAGAACTCGGCAGGTCTTCAGTTAACACTTCAGGTTCAGAGTCCTGAAGAAGGGTCACTGGACCTGAAACATTAACTCTGCTCTCTCCCCACAGATACTGCCAGCTCTGCTGAGGTTTTCCAGCAATTTCTGCTTTTGTTTCTAGCATCCACAGTTCTTTATTTTATTTTCAGACCAGGGAGATGTTTGGCTAAAAGGTAGGTTCGAAGGAAGGTCTTTAAGGAGGACTGGAAGCTGTAGACATGAAAGGAATTCCAGAGTTTCAACTCTTGACAATTGGTACAATCAAGGATGAACAAGAGACCAGGATTGGAGAAGCTCAGGTTTGGTGGGTTGCTGGATTGGAGGAAGTTGCAATAATTAGGATCATAGAATCCCTACAGTGCAAGAGCAGGCCATTCAGTCCACTGATCTCACCCTGACCACCTCCCTACCCTGTAACCCAGCATTTCCCAGGGCTAAGCCACCTAGCCTGCACATCATGGGACACTTTAGCATGGCCAATCCACCCTAACCTACTCACCTTTGGACTGTAGGAGGAAACCCGCACAGAAACAGTGACAATGTGCAAACTCCACACAGACAGTTGCCTGAGGCTGGAATCGAACCCAGGTCCTTGGTGCTGTGAGGCAGCAGCGCTAACCACTGAGACACTGTGCTGATGGACAAGGGCTTGGAGTAATTTGAACATCAAGACAAAAATTTTAAAATCACGCCTTGCTTAGCTGGGAGACAACGCAGTTCAGTGAGCACTGGGAAGTTAGGTGGGCAAGCAAGTTCAAAAACAGACAGCAGAGTTTGGGATCAGCTGAAGTTTTTAGGGGCTGAAAGGTAGGATCTGACTGGAGAAGTGTGCTGGAATGCTCAAGTCTAGAGGTAGTAAAAGCAGGAATATAGGTTTCTGTAATAGATGGTCAGAACTCCGTAATCCAAACACTGGAGGTTGTGATCATATAGTTCAATATGAGGTAAGTGCTCCCACAGATACTGATGCACCCACAACATGCTGCACTTTGATACAATTAATACTTACAATGAGAAAACAGGCACCCAGCATAACTGCTTTAATCTTAACATCCAAATCCATGGGGAACTGGATCCCAAAGTTAGTGGCATCTGTGAAAGCTTCTCTTGCGAGTCCAGTCCACTGCTTTGAGATTTTACCAACTGTTTCACTTTCATCAAGATTAGTAACCTATAACAAGACAATAAAACATTAAGTTTAAATGTATTGGCATTCCACTGACCCCTTACAGGGGCACTAGCCAGCAGTATTTCTGTGTCCTATGAGCAGAAGTTACCCATATGATACCTTGAGTCTCCTCAGACACTCAAAAGATGACAGCTGCTCTTTTACCTGAACTTTCTGTTCAATCCCCATGTCCTCTGACTATCTTAATATTCAATCTCAGTCTTGAATATATTCAATGACTTGGCATCACCAACCATTGAGGATAGAGAATGATTCACTCGCTTCTGGGTGAATACATTTCTCATCATCTCAGTTGGAGATTTCTTCCTCAGACTATCACCGCTAGTTCAAGATATTCCATTCTTTCAACAGAGATAACAAAGTGTAGAGCTGGATAAACACAAGCAGGCCTAGACCCTTCCCGAAACGTCAGCTTTCCTGCTCCTCTGATGCTGCCTGGCCTGTGTTCATCCAGCTTTACACCTTGTTATCTCAGATTCTCCAGCACCTGCAGTTCCTACTGCCCCATTCTTTCAACAGTTGCCCTATCAAGGCTTCTAAGAAATTTACACAGTGGCAAGAAAGGAGAAGTCAACGTTATGGGTATTACCCTTCTTCAGGACTAGATGTAGGGGTAGGGAGAGCTGCCCTCTCTTTATCTACAGCTCCCTGTGCGGTTGCTGTGTTTTTCCAGCCTCCTGTTTGTCTACTGTCTGTGTGGAGTTTGCACATTCTCCCTGTGTCTGTGTGGGTTTCCTCCAGGTGCTCCAGTTTCCTCCCACAAAGATGTGCAGGTTAATTGGATTAGCCATGCTAAATTGCCCCTAGTGTTCAGAGATGTGCAGAATAGGTGGATTAGCCATGGGAAATGCAGCGTTACAGGGATAGGGTAGAGGGGTTGATTCTGGGTGGGCTGCTCTTCAGAAGGTCAGTGTAGATTCAATGGGCCAAATGACATGCTTCCACACTGTCAGGATTCTATGAAACTGCATGAGACAAAGTATGCTTGATGTACAAACAGCAGTAGGATATCATGAATCCATTGAACTTTCTTGTCAATTTTGGCTTGCAGAGAGTAATGAACTGCTGGGTGCTGGTTCCACTGCTTTTCATCACTTATAAAAATGATTTGGATGTGAGTATAGGAGATATAATCCGTAAGTTTGCAAATTACACCAAACTTGGAGGTGTAGTGGACAGCGAGGAAGGTTATCTCAGAGTACAATGGGACCTTGATCAGATGGGCCAATGGGCTGAGGAGTGGCAGATGGAGTTTAATTTAGATAAATGTGAGGTGCTGCATTTTGGAAAGGCAAATCAGGGCAGGACTTGTACACTTAATGGTAAGGTTCTGGGGAGTGTTGCTGAACAAACAGACCTTGGACTACAGGTTTATACTTCCTTGAAAGTGGAGTTGCAAGCAGACAGGACAGTGAAGAAGGTGTTTGGTGTAATGGCTTCCATTGGTCAGTGCATTGAGTAAAGAGTTGGGAAGTCATGTTGTGGCTGTACAGGACATTGGTTAGGCCATTATTGGAATGCTGCATGCAATTCTGATCTCTCTGCTATAGGAAGGGTGTTGTGAAACTAGAAAAAGTTTGGAAAAGATTTAGAAGGATGTTGATGGGATTGGAGGGTTTGAACTAAAGGGAGAGGCTGAATAGGCTGGGGCTATTTTTGGGGTGACTTATAGAGATTTATAAAATTATGAGGGGTGTGGATAGGGTGAATAGCCAAGGTCTTTTCCCCAGGGTAGGGGACTCCAAAACTAGAGGGCATAGGTTTAAGGTGAGAGGGGAAAGATTTAAAAGGGACCTAAGGGGCAACGTTTTCACACAGAGGGTAGTGCGTGTATGGAATGAGCTGCCAGATGAAGTGGTGAAAGGCATCCAGATGGGTACGTGAATAGGAACGATTTAGAAGGATAGGGGCCAAATGTTGGCAAATGGAACTAGATTTATTTAGGGTATCTGGTCAGCATGGACGAGTTGGACCGAAGGGTCTGTTTCCATGTTGTACAACTCTATGACTCTAACCACTGCATGGAAAAACTAACCACTCAGCCACTGTGCCACTCCTACGCAAGCTAGTTTTTTTCAGATTTAAAGCTTTTACTCTTGGTCTCTGCTTTGTTATTCTTGAATGATTCTAAATCAAACTGATTTATAATCACTCCCATTAGCATGTGCTCCTATTCATATGTCTTCTCCTTGTCCAGGGCTGATTTTCTAAAAATAAGTACAGAACAAACGGCAAAAAGAAAAGGGTCATGTAAATTATTTACAAGTGATTGTCAAAAGAACAATTAAGAGTTTTCCTGTGGGCTGGGTGAAGCAGGATCACCACATCTCTACAAAACTGATGCAATTTACAAACTTATCAGGAAGCTGAAGAATTTCATAAGATATAAGAAGAGTACCTTAAAATCAATATCATTACAACAGTTGCAGATACAGCAAGGACCAATAATCTTCAGTACAGGCTCCTTCTTATCATTTTGAATGGTGAATTTTGGCAGACATAGATCCCACGTTTGGACAACATATCCAATTGGCTCACCTGGTGGAGCCTTCACTTCCATCTGTGAAGAAATTGCACAATAGAAAATATATAATCCTCACAAGATGGTCATCAAAAAGCTGCATTGGCGGAAGGCATGAATTAAAGCCAGCGAAAATGGGAAAGATACATCAATGAATTAAGAATAGAAGCTGTTTTAATTTTGAATGATAACTTTTACTTTATACTGACCAACAACAGAAAGTTGAAGGCAAGAGAGAGAGAGGCCAAAAAGTGAAAATGGCCAGCACTAATTTGAATTGAATTGAATTAAATTAGCTTTACTGTTACATACTTAGAAGAGTACAGTGAAACGTTTACAAGTTGCCACTTATGGCGCCATCTTACATACTAAGGTATCTAAGTACAAATTCTTAGGAGCAAAAAACTTTAGAAAAATAAAGAAATAAAAAGTCCGTACAGAAATTCAAAAGTACAAAATCATGGTAATAAATTAGAAAAAGAAACCAAAAGTTAAAATTTGAGAGATATTATGATAAATGAGACAGACAAAGACATACAAGAAAACAGAGAAAGGGAGCAGAAGACAGAGGGACAAACACAGAAAAAGAAAGAGGTGTAGCAACTGTAACAAGGTCAGCCAGGTGACCCTCATAGAAAATAAATTCCCCGATTGGACCAGATTAACAGCCCCAATCAGGGAGCCCTGGCTTACGGATATAAACAGGAGTCACAGAGGTTCCTCTGTGAGGAAGCTGGTCCAGTGTTAAGGACTCGCCACATGTAAATAAAGGACAATTTGGCATTGGGATACTGGTCTCTGTGGAGTTATTTCAACAGGGAGAGGCAGAGAGATTAAGACAAAAAGAGAGACAACACGGGAGACAGAAAGACAAGGAGAAAGAAACAAACATAAGGAGTACCACACACACAGCAACAGCAAGACAGTATGAGAGAGAGGGACAAAGAGAAAAGAAAAAAAGATGAGCATGAATTAGAGCATTAATAAGATAAGAGGGACATAGACATATAGGAAGACAGAGAGAGAGCAGAAGATAGAAAGACAATGACAGGGAGAAAGAGACAGATAGGGAGAGGCAGAGAGATGAAGAAAAAGAAAGGCAGAAAGAAAGAAACAAAGATAAAAATTACTTAACACAAAGCAAGAGAAAGATAGTGAGAGAGAGAGAGACACAGACAGACAATAACAAGAGAAAGAGAGGCAGAGTTAAGAGATCGAGATATTGAGACTGATAGAGAGGGAGGATGGAATTTAATGCCCTCTCTAGTGGCAGGTTTGGTGGCAGGGGGAGGTCACTTAAAAGGGCCGAAGGGGGCGGGGCAGGATCCACTGACACCTTCCTACCTCTGAGTTGGTGAAGCCTTTGGTAGGAAAGTACACGGATTTAGTCTTTAGCCTGGTTAAAGAGATTAATTTGAGAAGGCTGAAATTAGGGAAACATTGAGGGGACAAAGGGTTTGAGGATGAGGTGCAGAGACTACAATAGTTTAGTACTTGGCTGGTTTAAAAAAAAAGGGGGACAAACAAAAGCCGAAGAACATCTAATGTAGGACTGAAACAGGAGCAGTGCAAAGCAGAGAAGACTATTTATTTTCGCTTTATCCATGAGTAATGCCATGGGAATGAATAGGTTGGAAGAGATGGAGCTTATAGAATGTCGACAGCTGAAGTAATTGTGTCCAGGACTTGTCACTCACCTCCTGCAAACAGCATGGGCAACAGCATCCGGCACATCTCAAGGGACGGTACAGATTTATCACTTCCTGTCCTAAGTTGTCAAGGATCTTCATGTCAAAGGAACGTAGGTTTCCACAGCAATTTCGATTGCAGAAGTCATTTTCTTCAGCAGCAAAGTAGACCAGTTGGCCAAGACTGTTCTTAATCTGATATTTGTTGTTGGTCTCAAATCCCGTTAAGACTAAAGCAACCGTAACGGTGAAAAAATTGGGAGATTAGCAAAGTTGACTTTAATGCACACTCTTGGGCCAATGATAAGGAGTATAATTTCAGGAAAACACAAAGCCCTCAGTCCAGGACAAAGCGAGTGAGAGGACTGGGCGGCTCGTGTTCAGGCCAGGGATTGTAAGAACTGCCGATGCTGGAGTCTGAGATAACACAGCGTGGAGCTGGAGGAACACAGCAGGCCAGACAGGATCACTGACCACCGGTTCGGAGGAAGGGTCACTGGGCCCGAAACGTTAACCCTGTTTTCTTCTCCACAGGTGCTGCCAGACCTGCTGAGCTTTTCCAGCAACTTTGTTTTTGTTCCTGATTTACAGCATCCACAGTTCTTTTGGTTTTCACCGACCAATCCCCACCACTACCTACCCGCTATCACCGCAACCCTCCACCTCTCCATTTATTTCAGAGCCCCCTTCTCCTCCCCCATTTTTGAAGAAGGGTCCCGACCCGAAACGTCAGCTTTCCTGTTCCTCCAGCTCTACATCTTGTTACCTCATGTTCAGGCCACATCGTTTTAAAAGTTTGCAGGGTTTAACAAACCAACACAGAGCAAAGGGCAAGGGTTCACAATCATTACTTTGTTAATAGGATGAGACACTGTATTTAGAATAATTGAATATAGAGGAGGCCCTTTATCCCATTCAGTCTGCACCAATTCTGTATATACTCATTCCACTTCCCTTTACTAGGCCCATAGTGTTGAATGTTATGACACTTCAAGTGCTCACCTAAGTATTTTATAAAGGGTTGTGAGTTTTCCTACCTCAACTACCCTCCCAGACAATGCATTCCAGACCACCACCTCCACACCCACCCCCCAACGCCCACCACCACCCTCTGGGTGAAAACAGTTTTCCTCACATCCCCTTTAAGCCAGCTGCATTTCACCTTAAAATAATGCCCCTTCTTACTGACCCTTCAACTAAAGGGAACTGATAGCTTCTATTCACCTTGTCCATGCCCCTCATCATCTTATACACCTCTATCAGGTCCCCTCGGCCTTCTCTGCTCGAACAAGAACAACGTAAGCTTATCCAACCTCTCTTCACAGCTAAACTGCTCCATCCCAGGCAACATCCTAGTGAATCTAATCTGCACCTTCTCCAACGTAATCACATCCTCCCTATAGTGCAGTGACCAGAACTGCATACAGTACTCCAGCTGTGACCTGATCAAGGCTCTGTACAGCTCCAAAAAGACCTCCCGGCTCTTATAACCTATGCCATGACTGATAAAGGCAAATGTCTTAAATCCATCTACGTTCTCCTGCGAGAGTTCTAGCTACGAGACAATACTTCAAGCCGTGTTACATGATTTGGAATTAGGCAAGTGAAAAGAAAGTCAGGCAGCATGTTGAGCTGAACTGCTCTCATCCGAAGCTGAATTCACATCTTGAACTTTTATTCCAACATACCTTCCAACAACTCCACCTGCTGATGAACCAGAAGCTGGTCTACCTGTGACAGAATCAAAAGGTTAATCTTTTTTATAAAATAAATGCAAGAGGAAATTGCAATGTAAATGAAAGGGCGAGCAACAATAAAGAGACACCTTTCTCTGGTGTTTTCTTCTCAAGAAAAATAGCATCAACATCTTGTCTTTAATTGCACCTTTAGCATTTGTAGTAAGCCCCAAGATGCTTGAGAAAGGCATTCTGAGAGAAATTTGATACCAAGCCAAAAGGCACTCTGTGGAGAATCATAGAATCCCTACAGTTTGGAAGCAGGCCATTCATCCCATCAAGTTCACACAACACCTCTGAAGAGTATGCCACCCAGAATCACCCCATCCCTGTAACCCTGCATTTCCCATGGCTAACCCACTTAGCTTGCACATCCCTGGACACTATGGGCAATCTAATATGGCCAATCCAACTAAACTGCACATCTTTGGACTGAGAGGGGAAACTGGAGCACTTGGAAGGAAACCACACAGACACAGGGAGAATGTGCAAACTCCACACAGACAGTCACCCAAGGCTGGGATCGAACTTAGTTTCCTAGCACTGTGAGGCAGCAGTGCTAACCACTGAACCACCATGCTACCCAGGGATAAGAAGCTTGATCAAAGGGGTCAAAATATGAGAGAATAGGGAAGGATCCTCTTACGGTGAAATGGTAGTGCCCCTACCTCTGAACTAGGAGGCCCACCTTAATTTTTCAGCTACTCCCTACTGTGTCATAATATCTCCGAACAGGTTGATGTAGAGAATATCTATGAGAAATAGAAGTAGTTTAGTATTTCACAGCTACTCTGCTGTTCTATGGCTGATCTTCAAACGTAGATAAGAACAGAATTACAATATGTTTAAGAAATGTCTTAAAGAAGAAAGAGAATATCAGGGAAAGAAAATTAAGATCACTGAACACTTGGAACTGAGGAACGGACAGTCTGCATCACACAAACCACCATGGAAAGTTGCAGAGATAGTAGGAACTGCCGATGCTGGAGAATCTGAGATAACAAGGTGTAGAGCTGGATGAACACAGCAGGCCAAGCAGCATCAGAGGAGCAGAAAAGCTGACGTTTCGGATC
>NC_063344.1:6845551-6883245 GCF_021869965.1 Rhincodon typus
ACAGTGTGGAGCTGGAGGGACACAGCAGGCCAGGCAGCATCAGAGGAGCAGGAAAGTTGACGTTTTGGGTCGGGACCCTTCTTCAGAAACGTCAACTTTCCTGCTCCTCTGATGCTGCCTGGCCTGCTGTGTTCCTCCAGCTCCACATTGTGTTATCTCTGACTCCAGCATTGGCAGTTCTTACTACCTCTGAGCAAATAGATAATGTTTTCTTGTACCTTTCCACGTACACTTATTTTAACCACGGCAGTATACTCTGGAAGATTAATTTTTGAAGCAAGAAGCTGAAGTTTGCATTAATGGATTTCCTGTACTTTACTGATAACAATAACTTAGCGCAAGATGAATTGCAAAATATTCACTTTGGCAATCCTCAAAGGCAACAAATGCTGGCTCAGCCAGCAACACCCAGGTCCCATGAGTGAATAAACTAAAAAAGAAACATGCTCCGACTTAACCCTTTCAGTCACAAACTCAATATGAAAGCAAAATGCTGGAGATCTGGAATACAGGCAGAAAATACTCAGGAGGTCTGGCAGTTTCTGAGGTGAGAGAAACAAAGTTAATGTTTTAGGTTGATGACATTTTTGTCAGTATCTGATTGATTCACCCAAGTCATTGATAAGAACATTAAATGGAGGCTACATTTACATGCCATTTTCTATACTGTACAGATTTCAGGGCAAGAGAGGGATGTGGGAGATGTAACCAGATATTGTTAATGAATTAATACTTCCTCCTTTTTTTTTGAAATAGACATGCAGAATGAAAAATTGAGCCCATATTGTTCACTTATTTGGAATATTCTTCAGTGGATGGCTTTGGGTAGTAGTTACTACACTTGGAAAAGTGGCTGTGAAAACATCTGGAGATTTCCTATACTCAGGAAAATGTGTTATATTCATAAATACAAACCTCCTTTCACATCAAAAAGGGTCACGTTCTGACCGGTAGAACAGCACAGCCTATTACTGCCACATACTGACAGATGGCCAGGGGAAACTACACATCTATCTCATACAAGTTTCAGTTGCAAACGATGGATTAAAAAACACAAGATTCACTAGTGCACCTAACGCGAGGCACCAGCTAGTCTAGTACATTCTAACTACGCAGATTTAGTAAAGTAAAACAAATGCTAGGCCAGCACTTAATCCCCTTTCCTACTTGCATGAAAGACAGGTAAGAGTGGGTCAGGATATCACATGTAGGCCACACCAGGTAAAGATGGCAGTTTAAACAACAAAGACCTGCAGATGCTGGAAATCTGAAACAAAAGACAGAAATAGCTGGAGAAACTCTGCAGACCTGGCAGCATCTGTGCAGAGAGTCAGTGTCACAGGTCCAGTGACCCTTCTTCAGGTTGTCAATTTCCCTCCCTAAAAAGTAATTGTGAACCAGATGGATTTTTCCTGAACATCGATAGTGGTCCCCATGAGACTAAGATTTGGTGTTCAAAATGTACACCTTCCATGGTGGAATTTGAACTCATGTCCTCAGAACCTTAGCCTGGGGTGTCAGGATTACCAGTCTGGTGCAATTATCATTATGCCACAGTCAGAATGGAATCACAGTATGAACAGGGTTCAAAGGCTTGAATGGTTTAACTCCTATTCCTAATTCATATGTTTATTTGTTTCCCCTGGTCACTGACCCTTTTATGGCTGGCCACAATTTTTCCTTATTGACTCTATTAAAACTTATTGTGATTTTGCACAACGCCTTCAAACTCTCCCTTGGCTTTCTCTGTTCTAAGGAGAACACCACCAGCTTCACTTGCCTCTCCTAGAGGCTGATGCCTGTAATTCCTGGTTATATTCGACTAAATCTTGTCTTGCCTGACATTTATTCCCTTGTACTAATTGCTGTTGAGGTGGTGGTGAGCTGCCTTCTTGAACAGCTGTAGTTAATACAATGTCAGTACACCCATAGGGATGTTAGTGACGGAGTTCCAGGATTTGGCCAGTTCTAGTGACTTGTCCCAATTTAGGATGAGGAGTTGCTTGGAGACGAACATGCAGGGGTCGGTGTTCCCCATGTATCTGCTGTCATTGTCATTCTAGGGTGATCAAAGTTACTGATTTGGGAGGTGCTGTTGCAGGAGCCTTGGTGAGTTGCTGCAATGCATCTGGTGCGACTGAGCATCAGTGATGAAGCGAGTGAAAGTTTAATGTGATAGATGGGTTGCCATTCCAGTGGGCTGCTTTGTCCTGGATGGTGTTTGATCTCAAATGTTGATGAAATTGCACTCATCCAGGCAAGTGGAATGCTTTTCATCCCATTCCTGATGTGTGATAGTGGATTGTGATTGTGTAGATAGTGGACCAGCTTTGGGGAAGAGAATAGGTAAGATACTTGTTGAATAATTCCCAGTGTCTCACTTTCTCTTGTCACCACCATGTTTATAAATCGGGTTCAGTTCTGTTTCTGATCAATGGCAACCCTGCAGAATAATGATAGTGGGAGAATTCTGTGACTGTAATGCCGTGGAATATCAAAAGTAGATGGCTAGATTCTCTCTTGTTGGAGATGATCGTTGCCTGGCACTTTTCAGACGTGAATGATACTGGCTACTTGGCAGTTCAAGCCTGGATATTTTACACTTTTTGCTGCAAATGATTCAGTTTCTGATGAGTTCCAAATGGTACTGAATAAAGCAGGCTGTTGCTGACATACAAACTCAAGCAGGTTTTTGAATATTGGGAACTCATCAGCGACCATTCCCACTCCTAGCCTTACAATGGAGGGATGACAGTAATACAGACGTAGACTCACCAGCACTCTGTACAACTGTTTTTATATTCCATTCCACCTGAAATAAATAATACTCATTCCACTTACCTTCCAAATCACTTGCTGCACTTATATCATATCATAGCATTTTGCATATCATATATCAGAACACCCAGATCCCTCAGACTCGCAGGTGTGCAAACTCTCTCTCCATTTACATAAAGTAATTGACAATAAAGATCAATCAATAGGTTGTCATGTTCTGAAATGCAAACCCCTAAATGGATGATGGAAGCAGACTCCACAGCCATTTTAAAAGGGAACTAGTTGAATTCTTAAAGGGGAAACGTTTTCAAGGCAATAGGAAAGGGATGGAGAAACGGGAATAATCAGTTAATTCTTTCATAGAACAAGCACAGGCATGGTGTTTTATATTATACAGTCATGGATTCATATAGTCATACAGCACAGAAACAGACCCTTCAGTGTAACTCATCTATGCCAGTCAAGTTTCCCAAATTAAACTAGTCCCACTTGCCTGCATTTGGCCCATATCCCTCTAAACCTCTTCTATTCATGTACCTGTCCAAATGTCTTCTCAATGTTGAAATTGAACCTGCATCTACCGCTTTCTTTGGTAGTCCAGCAGGGGAGGCGATGATCTAGTGGTATTATCACTGGACTGTTAATCCAGAGACCCAGATAACATTCTGGGGACCTATGTTTGAATCTCGCCATGACAGATGGTGGAATTTGAATTCAATCAATATCTGGAATTAAGAATCTAATGACGACCATAAATCCATTGCTGATTGTCAGGAAAAATCCATCTGGTTCACTAATGTCCTTTAGGGAAGGAAACTGCCATCCTTACCTGGTCTGGTCTACATGTGACTCCAGACCCACAGCAATGTGGTTGACTCTGAACTGCCCTCTGGGCAATTAGGGATGGACAGTAAATGCTGCCTAGCCAGCGATGCCCTCATCCTTGAATGAATAAAGGAAATAAAGAATTCCACAAATGAACCACCCTCTGTGTGAAAAAGTTGTCCCCCAACATCCCTTTTTGAATCTTTCTCCTCTCACCTTAAAATTTCCCACCCTGTGGAAGAGACTTTTGCTATTTACCTTATCTATGTCCCTTGTAATTTTATAAATCTCTGTAAAGTCACTCCTCAATCTCCTACGCTCTAGTGAAAAAAAGTTCCAGCCCATCCAGCCTCTCCCTATAATTCAAATCCTCCAGTCTTGGCACCTTATGGTAAATCTTTTTTGAACTCTCTCCAATTTAATAATATCCTTCCTAAAGCAGGGTGACCAGAACTGTACACAGTACTCCAAAAGAGGCCTTACCAACGTCCTGTACAACCTCAAAATGGTGTCCTAATTCCTATACTCAAAGGTCTGAGCAATGAAGGCAAGCACGCTAAACAGCTTCTTAACCACCCTGTCTACCTGTGATGCAACTTTCAAAGAATTATGTACCTGAACCCCCGAGGTCTCTGTTCAACAACACTACCCAGGTCCCTACCATTAATTGTATGAATCCTGCCCTTGTTTGTTTTACCAAAGTGCAACACCTCACATTTATCCAAATTAAACTGCATCTGCCACTCCTCAGCCCATTGGCGCAACTGATCAAGATCTCTTTGTAATCTTAGATAACCTTCTTCACTGTCCACTATAACGTTATATTTGATGTCATCCACAAACTTACTAACCACACCTTCTATAATCTCATCCAAATTATTTATACAGCAGAGCCAGCACCAATCCCTGTGGCACACCGCTGGTCACAGGCCTCGAGTCCAAAAATCAGCCCTCTGTCTCTTATTGTCTAGCCAATTTTGTACCCAGTCAGCAAACTTTCCCTGAGCCCCATGTGATCTAACTTTACTAATCAGTCCACCATGCAAAATCTTGTCAAAGGTTTTACTAAAGTCTATGTAGACAATGTCTGTCACTCTGCCCTCAATCATTTTGGTTATGTCCTCAAAATTCTCATCAAGTGTATGAGAAATGATTTTGCTTGTTATCCATTTACCAGAGCAGTAAACTGGAATCAGGAGTGAGTTTCTCTTCCACAATTGATTGTACCGAACTGTGAAGTGCAAATAAAGTCCAATCTGCTCTCCCCTTCCTAACCAAGCCCCCTTATTGGATAAAACCTGCTCCTGAATGCATGCTCCAATGAGCATGAGCTCCACTCTATTATCTCTAGGACATGTCCCAGGTCAGTCTTAAAGGGACTATTTTTTACAACAATGTCACGGTGGGCCAAATTGCCTAATTCAGTAGTGTATCTCTCTATGAGTCTAGAAATATTTTTTAAAAAAATACCCTGTTTAATTAATCCAAAAAGAAAAAATCTTTTGTGCAAATTGAAAAAATACATTTAGTAGGGAACAGTAGGTCAATTAAACATAAAATGTATTTACAATGTTCTCCTGCCTGTATCTTTTACTGCAGCACAGGACATTGCATGTCCCAGTAGGCAAATAAAACCTTGGATGATTATGCATTGTGTAATCATCCTCCTACAAGCATGAGTTGCTCTGCTACAGGTAGTGGATGTTCCCCATTATCCTCTCACTGTGGTGTAGCCAGGCGAGTCTTCTTAGATGTTGATCATGCTAGCATGGCAAAAATGTTTGGCACATGTCCAAGGAAGAATCAAGCATCACAGTTCATCACATTCATATGTCCTGATGGTGTCATTAGGACTAATGAGCCAGCTTCTTTTCGAATGAAATGGGACTATCTTGAGGAAGAGAAAATAATTTTAAGCAGCCACAAGGGTTTCAGAGAAGACTAGGCTTGAAAATCATTTCTTTTGAGGAGATGCCAGATGTAGTTGAAAGGAGAAATGCTCTTCATCTTGGGGAGAGAGCTTATGACAACCTGGGAGACAATTGAGCAGATTAAGGTGATTGGTGTGTGGCAAATTGGAGGAAATTGGCAAAAAAAAAAAAAGGAACTGCAAGCAAGAGATTTGAATCATAGCAGAACATAATCAGGTGTTGCTTGGTTATCTTAGGTGGCTGGCTTGCAATGCAGACTGATGCTTACAGCATGGGTTCAGTTCCTAGACTGGCTGTGATCCCCATGAAGGTCCTGACTTCTCAACCTTAACCCTTGCTTGAGGTGCGGTGACCCTCAGGTTAACCTTGTCAACAAGTTAATGCTGTCTAAGGAGTGAGATTGTAGTGCCTCTACTCTCATCTATTATGAACAAGAGAGAAAAGGTTCTTCCTTCAATAATACACTTTTGACTGATGGAAATGCTGTTAGAAAAGACAAAAAGTGATTTAACTCATTAAGTACTATAACTAGTAAGGTTGGACAAATGACAGGTTTTTGCTTTAGGTTTACATAAAAATATTTATGACTCAATATCTAAATGCGTTCACAACCATGACCGTTCCCACACTCACAAGAAAAATGTAAACTAAGATGACATAAATCACTTTAGGAATGCTGTTGAGGCAACATAGAGATTATGCCAAAAGTTATGGAGAATGTTGCTGGTATGAGGAAATGCAAACACAAGGAAATACTTCACTTGGCCTTTTCATTCGAACAGTTATAACTGAGGCATGGTTTGACTGTGCACATTCACATATGTGATTACATCCAGGACACCTCCACTCAACTTTAAAGCAAAATGAAACCATCATCAGTTTCAGTCAGGAGCCTGCATTATCCAACACTAAGCTCCTTCCTCATGTAAAGGACAAAGAAAAGCCTGATTTGTGCTTTGCCAATTTTTATTATGTATAATGGACAATTTATGCTTGTTTTAAAAAAAAACACTGACATGACAAATTGCCCCGAGATGAAACAGAGAACTGAGGATGCTGAAGATCTGAGACAAAATCAGTAATTGCTAGACGAACTCAGCAGGTCCAGCAGCACTTGAAGAGAGAAAGCAGAGTTAACGTTTCAAGTTTTCTTCGGAATAGATTTGTACTATTGAGTTTTGGAATATTTTGTTTTAACCTTTAAAATTAACTGCAGAATTAGGAGCCACAGAGGTAAATTTGGGAGAAAAAGACTAGATGAATGTATTGATAAGATGGGCTGGAGTATACAGAATGCTGGGCAAAATTCTGGGCAAATTTAGTCCTGCAATTAAATTCAACGTAATACAATGCATTTGTAGTTTTGAAGTGCTTTGCTATTGTTTTAACTCTATATCTCTGTTCCAATCAAACTATAGCTATGTGAAACATCAATTACAAACTAAGTTTTGTCTCTTGTGTGTTCTCAGCAAGGCCACAGCACACAGACACCACCAGCTTCTTCCGTAAGGAATGAAGAGGTGCAACTTTTTCTTGTAATGAACCTTTCTTACCTCTCAACACCCAGCAAATCTCTCTCTTCATTTCTTTTCATCACCCCTGAAGTCTCCCAATTCTCCATCTTTGACCCCTTCCTGTCTCTCGTCGAAATTATGTCCCTTTGCGAGATTATCAGAAGATAGGTCATTTTGCTTCCATACCTGTGTTTACAATGAGTGATTTCTGACCTTGTCCACCCCAGTCCAACACCAGCACCTCCACAACATTACAACAACCAGACCTGCCAGCCCGCCTCAATGCTTTCACTGCCCCAAGCCTGGCATTGCCCCTAAACATTTGGAAGGTCAAAACAATTGCCTTCAGTGCCAATGCGCATAGCATTGATTTCATCTTCCTTTCTGGACATACAGACTCAAGTTGTACACAGCTTCTCTGACTTGGAGTTATATCTCTCCATCACAAAGACTTCCAGAATACCACATACATGAGCCCACACCTCTGAAGATCTGTTAGATCGTTCATTAATCATTTGTTGCCTCCAGGATCAACAATTCTAAAGCCCCTTGGCTCACCTAAGCTTGAATCCATTCAAAACTCTGCCAGCTACAGTCTATCCTGCACCAAGTCCTGTTCAGCCACATTCATTGACCGAAAATGGCTGCCATTCCACCAACACTAATTCACTAATGCTCACTTTGCTGTTCAGGATGGACTGGTGGTTCTTACTGCAGCACTATTAATCCACACACCCAGGGAATGCTCCGGGGACCTGTGTCCGAATCCCAACAAGGCTGATGTTGAAATTTGAATTCAATAAAAATCTGGAATTAAAGAGTCTAATGATGACAATAAAACCACTCTCAACTGACAGGGGAAAACCCATCTGGTTCACCAATGTCCTTTAGGGAAGGAAACTGCCATCCTTACCTGGTCTGGCCTATACGTGACTCCAGACCCACAGCAATGTGGTTGACTCTGAACTGCCCTCTGAAATGGTCTAGCAATCCAGTTGTAACAATCAACCTACAGCACATGGACGTCACCACCTGCTCAAGGGCAAAAAGGCACAGGCAATTCATGCTGGTCCAGTCAAGAGTGACTAAAAATAAAACTCTTCATTATCTGTTACCTTCTCTGGCCTTATGAAACCTCAATCCCACAAAATCTCTTGTGCTCTCCAGCTCTGGACTTCCACTCATCCCTATGCCTCATTATTGGAGACCGTATCTTTAGCTGTGTTGGTTAGACTCCCTTCCGAAGGCTCTCCATTTCTCCATGACTCGCTGCTCCCTCAAAAGCCTCATCAAAACTTAGAATTGTCTCCAGGATGTTGAAGATGGTTGAGTGCGGTATGGTAGCTCAGTGATTAGCACTAATGCCTCACAGTGTTAGGGACGTGGGCTTGATTCCACCCTCAGGTGACTGTGTGTGTGGAGTTTGCATGTTCTCCCCGTGTCTGTGAGGGTTTCCTCTGGGTGCCCTGGTTTCCTGTCACAGTCCAAAGATGTGCTGGTTAGGTGGATTGGCCATGCTAAATCACCCATAATGTGCAGGCTAGGTGAATTAGCCATGCAGAATGCAGAGGTAGGTAGGGGGGTGGGATGCTGTTTGGAGGGTCAGTGTGAACTCAATGGACTGAATGGTCTGCTTCCACACTGTAAGGATTCTATGAGACCTAGTAAAGGTTACCAATTTGCAATGCTGACATACATAAACATATATAGAATGATAATCATTATGTAAGTGATAGTTTACCAATGACTCCCAGATAAATGTTAGTCTTTACTCCATGATACAAAACAGAGAGTTTGACCCAATAGGAAGAGATCTTAACTCAGTTTTTCTCTCCACAGGTGCTGCCAGGCCTGCTGACTTACTCCAATATATTGCTTTTGTTTGCCTGTTTGATTGCAATAAGTGTGAATTAACGTAAAAAATCCTCAACACATGTCCATGTTTGGAGTGAATCACGCTAGGATCACGTTAGAGGGTGGCAAATGTTATTCCTTTGTTCAAGAAAGGGAACAGGGATAATCCTGGGAATTACAGACCGGTCAGTCTTACTTCTGTGGTGGGCAAATTATTGCAGAGGATTTTGAGGGATAGTGTTTATGATTATTTGGAAAAGCACAGTTTGATTAGAAATAGTCAGCATGGCTTTGTGAGGGGCAGGTCATGCCTCACAAGCCTTATTGAATTCTTTAAGGATGTGACAAAACACATTGATGAAAATAGAGCAGTGGATGTGGTATAAATGGATTTTAGCAAGGCATTTGATAAGTCTCCACATGGTAGACTCATTCAGAAAGTAAGAGGGCATGGGATTCAGGGAAATTTGGCTGCCTGGATACAGAGTTGGCTGTCCAATAGAAGACAGAGGGTGGTAGTAGATGGAAAGCATTCAGCCTGGAGCTCGGTGACCAGTGGGTGTTCCGCAGGGATCTGTTCTGGGACCTCTGCTCTTTGTGATCTTTATAAATGACTTGGATGAGGAAGTGGAAGGGTGGGTTAGTAAGTTTGCTTATGACACGAAGTTTGGTGGAGTCATGGATAGTGTGGAGGGCTGTTGTAGGTTTGCAATGGGGCATTGATAAGCTGCAGAGCTGGGCAAAGAAGTGGCAGATGGAATTCAAACCGGAAAAGTGTGAAGTGATTCATTTTGGAAGGTCGAATTTGAATGCAGAATACAGGGTTAATGACAGGATTCTCGGCAGTGTGGAGGAACAGAGGCGTCTTCGGGTCTGCTTCCGTAGATCCCTCAAAGTTGCTACCCAAGTTGATAGGGTTGTTAAGCAGGCGTATGGTGTGTTGGCTTTCATTGGCAGGGGTATTGAGTTTAAGAGCCACGGGGTTATACTGCAGCTCTGTAAAACTCTGGTTAGACCACACTTGGAATACTGTGTTCAGTTCTGGTCGCCTCATTATAGGAAAGAGTTGGAAGCTTTAGAGAGGGTGCAGAGGAGATTTACCAGGATGCTGCCTGGACTGGAGGGCAGGTCTTAAGAGGAAAGGTTGAGGGAGCTAGGGCTTTTCTCATTGGAGCGAAGAAAGATGAGAGGTGACTTGACAGAGGTGTACAAGATGGTGAGAGGCATAGATAGAGTGGATAGCCAGAGACTTTTTCCCAGGGCGGAAATGACTATTACGAGGGGGCATGATTTTAAGGTGATTGAAGGAAGGTATAGGGGAGATGTCGGAGGTAGGTTCTTCACACAGAGAGTGGTGGGTGTGTGGAATGCACTGCCAGCAGTGGTAGTACAGTCAGAAACTTTAGGGACATTTAAGTGACTCTTGGATAGGCACATGGAGGACAGTAAAATGTAAGGTATGCGGGGTAGTTTGATCTTAGAGTAGGATAATTGGTCGGCACAACATCGTGGGCCGAAGGGCCTGTACTGTGCTGTACTGTTCTATGTTCTATGTTCTAGATGCCACATTGATGAGGGCGTTGGCATGCACAGAGAGTGCCTGCTGGGAGTCTGCAGGGCAGGCACAGTGCATTGCTGGTTTAATGACAACAGTCTCACTTTGAAACTCAAAGCTCCAGCTACCAACTTCCCTTGACCTTGCAAAACGGAAATGGTATTCAGCACCAGAAAACATGTGCTTACGTATTCAAAGATCTTCCCTTTCAGTTTAGCTGACTGTTTAATTCTTCTAGCTGTCGATGCAATATTGTAGAAGTTATAGGAAGGATATTATTAAGCTGGAGAGGGTTCAGAAGAGATTTACCAGGATTTTGCTGGGAATGGAAGGTTTGAATTATAAAGGAACACTGGATAGGCTGGGATCTTTTTCACTGCAGTGTAGGAGGTTGAGCGGCAACCTTATAGAAGTTTATAAAATAATGAGAGGTAAAGATAGAGTTAATGGTAGTTGTTTTTTGCCTAGGATGGAGCATTTCAAGCCTAGGGGCACATTTTAAACGTGAGAGGAGAGAGATCTAAAAAAGGCACGATGGGCAGTTTTTCTTTACTCTGAGGGTGGTTCGTGTATGGAAAGAACTTTCTGAGGAAGTGGTGGATGTGGGTACAATTACAACATTTAAAAGACATTTGGATAAGTACATGAATAGGAAAGGTTTGGAGGGATATGGGCCAGGAGCAGGCGGTGACAAGTTTAGTTTGGGATTATGGTCGGCATGGACCAGTTGGACCGAAAGGTCTGTTTCTGTGTGTATGTCTCTATGACTCTTAAGTGCTTAATTATTTTCTACAATTATTTAAAGTTGTATAGGCTTATAAGGAATGTGTGGCAGATACTAAAGGAACTTTTGTTCAAACCGGTTGTAGCTTAACGCAAATGGATGCAATTATAATGTGACATCATGCCAGCAGTCTTGTGCAAGAGACTGTGAAGAAAGGATGGAATAGACTGTCTGAGTGAGAAACGTACTCACAGAAAACAGTATTAGACACAATAGTTTAAATAAAAATGGTCTGTAAAGTAATCCTAGAGTCAGACAACAGTCAGGGAGCTATTTCAGGGCAAACTACCAGAAGAGACAAGGATAATACCTCTCCAACTGTGCAGGACAGAACTCTGAGTCACAAGCCTCATTGCAATTGTTACAATTGTACTGAAAATGGACTATTGTTACTTAACTTTCAGCTTCTAATAACAGAGACCTTACATTGATAAAAAATGCTTTGGAAAAGATTAAAAACTGACCTAAAAAAGCTGTTGTGATCATCTCAACAGATTGAGTTAAGCTCGGGAAATCAACAATAAATAAAGGTTCAGTCTGTGCCAGAATTAACATTATAAAAGGGCAGTGGAGCTCTGATTTGTATCTCCTGTTTAATTCATACCTTCCTGAAAGTTGCACGTGGACATGAAATGTTCAGCTCAGGAAAACACTGAACAAAAGTCAGGTGTGTACGAATGTACAAAATAAAAACCAAAAGAACTGTTGGTGCTGTAAATCAGAGACAGACACAGTAATTGCTGCAGGTCGGGCAGCACCTGTGGAGCGAAATCAGAGTTAACTCTTTGGGTTGAGTGACCCTTCCTCAGAAATGGACAAATGTACAAATGGACAGCTGTTTCTGAGCAGCAAGGCAGAGGGAATGAAAATGGATTTTTAAACAGGAGCTAGAAGACTTTCTGTTTTCAGTCTTTGAGACCAGTGACAGTCAAAGTGCAACTTGGAAGATCCAATGCTCACTGAGCTTCACCACTCCTGAGGAAAAAGGATAATACCTGTAGAGTTGGGACTCAAAATTTAGACTCATAACACAAGGACTCTTTAAAGTTTAAACTGCAACTGCCTTTTCCTTCCTGTCTATATGGACACCTTCCCTTCATTTCTTAAATTTTATTATTACCTGTGCTGTGTACATGTTTGATATTATTTTTCTCACATTCAATAGCTAATGAAACTCCACTTTTTCACCTTGGAATTGGCTCTATTTAATTTTTGATCTTGTTAACTAAGTTTCACTGAAGTGTGATAGCTACATGCAAAAGAAGAAATAAAAATAGTCGTTGGAATCAACTGAAAGAGAAGAGCTGATCTCACCTGATCAACTGGTCCTAACACCAATACAAATCATCAGTTATGCCAGACATCTATTTTACTAATTCATGGGACATTGGCCTCACTGATTGGGCTAGTATTTATTGTTGATGTCAATATGCCTGGATGAAGTGTTGAGTTGTCTTCTTGAACTGCTGCAGAGACAACCACAGTACTGTTAGAAAGGGAATTCCAAGACTTTTATCCAGTGACACTAAAGCAACAGTGATGTATTTCCAAGTCAGGATGGTGAGTGCATTGGAGGGGAACTTGTAGGTGGTGGTGTTCCTATGTATTTGCAACCATTGTCCTCCTAAATAGTATTTGTCATGGGTTTGGAAGATGCTATCTAAGGAGCCTTAATGAATTTCTGTAATGCACCTTTGTGGAAGAGTAATTAAAGTGTTGCCTTGTCTTTGTACTCATCGGAGACTACGGATCTGACCTTTTGTCAGCATTGGCTCCCCGTGATATCACGAATAAAGCCTCTTTACCTAGAAGTCTAAAGCTCCAGTGTGTGACTGAATTAATATCTTTGGCAATCTGGCGTAGTCGGCAGGATTCCTATATTTACGGGATCCGGACAAATTGATAGGAATAAGAGAAAGGAGTTTGCAAGGAATTCGCGTTTCCCCGGCCGGTGACCCTCGTTGAGCCGCCCTGATCCGATCTCGGGGAGATTGGAAAGACAGGACGGGCAAGACCATGTGTGGAAGACAGAAACTCATTGAGAAATGTGAACAATTAGGACAATTGGAACAAAACAGTCTGAGAGACTTCGAGGACTGAGGTATAACGAGACCTCGGGGCTGGGGAAGGGTAAATTCGAGTATAAGAAAATATAGAGTTAAGATATGAAATTATAAATTGTTAATACTCATTTAAATTTAGAGTTTGATGCCTTGGTAAGTGGGACTTGTTAAATAATGGGTAGCCAAACAAGCAAGGAAGCCAGCAGACCCGAGGCAAAAGAGTTTCCTGTGAAACTGAAAAAGGCAACTTCAAGGAGGATTGAGGAAATCCAGAAATAGCACTAGCTTCTTGGGGACCCGCTGGTTCCTCCTGGATCACCTGCCAATAAGGTTTGGCTGGAAACTGGAGATAGCAGGCACTCTGTTATGTTCTCCAGTGATTTGTACGGCTGGTTGACTTGAAAAACATACAGTTTTGGAAAAGTGAGGCAGATGCTGGGAATGGAGACCCAAACTGGGATTATAACTATATGATTACTTGTTTTGATAAGTGGTTGGAAATGGCCAGGTGCCATCAAAACCCGAAACCTAATAAAGACAAGGCTTATGGTGATGGAAAGAATATTAAGCCTTGTGCTCCTGCTGCGGGAATGTATCCAAAGTTAGAACAGTCTGGCAAAAGCAAGGATTAGGTTAGGGATGATATTCTCTTGGCAGCTGCTCTTAGAGACTGTCCTTACCCCACCCCCCTATCATGAGCCATCACCTAACGACGCAACACCTCAGGCCACCTCTTTCGACACAGTAGGGGTAGAGACCCAAAGGCGACGGGCAGCTGAACGGGAGGGTTTCCCCCCCACCCCGACAGTGTTCCTAAGGAACCCGTTATTAGTACAGTTGAACAATACATCGAAGGAAATGGTAGGGGAAGTTCCTGCATTACGCCCCTGAACCCCCTCGGAGATCCAAAGTATGATAAATGAAGCCCCAAACCCCATTTAAAACAAAAACCCGCCCCACTTCATGAGATAACAAGGTGTAGAGCTGGATGAACACAGCAGGCCAAGCAGCATCAGAGGAGCAGGAAAGCTGATATTTCGGGCCTAGACCCTCCCGTTTCATAATTGGTTAGTACAGATGTGTCAAATTTATAACCCCTTGCCCGGTGATTATGCTGTTACTGTTAAAGGTTGTGTACGGCACTTCCTGGCCAGCTGTGAAAGATTTGTTTGCTGTCCCATTGGGACTCGAGGGTGGCTAATGATGACCTTCAGAACCAGGGAAACGAGAGTAGAGAGACTCGCGCTCAAGCTGCCATCACTAATGGAGCTAGGCAATATAGTGATTTTGGGAGGTGACCTGTTGCATTCAGAAAAAGGGGGAGCAGCTGCTAGGTTTAAGGATACTTGGGAATCCATTCCCGAGGTGTTTTGCGCCCGGCCCAAAGCCCCTGTTACAGCCCCATTTTGCCCAAGAAGGGTCTAGGCCCGAAACGTCAGCTTTCCTGCTCGTCTGATGCTGCTTGGCCTGCTGTGTTCATCCAGCTCTACACCTTGTTATCTTAGAAAGGGCGACTGTTGTTTCGTCCAAGACCTACGTGCTATCAATCAGATTGTGGTCCCTGACACCAATGTCACTTTGTCCTCCTTACCCCCCCGATTCGACTTGCTACACAGTAATTAAGCTCTGCTCAGCCTTCTTTTCTATTCCTCTGCATGAGGATAGCCAAGACCTTTTTGCATTTACTTACAGTGGCAAACAGTATGCGGGGACCCGGCTTCCCCCAAGGCCCCCGATTAAAGAGCACCGTGTCTCCACCCTGAAACCGCAGTTCTGTCAACCTCCTGTATGGTACTTAGGCTTTATTTTGGACAATGGCACACGTCGGTTGGGACCTGAATGGGTCGGAGTGGTGCCGAAAGCCTCCTTGCCCAGTACGCAGAAAGAGATGTTATCCTTTGTTGGTATGGTTAAATATTGCAGGCAATGGAGACCTGAGCACCAGGTCTCTTCCTTCGGCAGACTACCTCGCGGGGACATCCCACTGAAATTGAAGGGACTGAAGAATGTTGCAAAGCCCTGGCCGAATCTAAGACTGTGCTCACTCAAGCCCCTGCCCTGGGTATTCCAGATTACAACAAGCCTTTTGCACTGTGTTAGTGAGAAGGAGGGGTTTGCAAGAACGTGGTGGACTCAAACGGCCGGTAGCATATTATTGGGTTCAGCTGCCTCCCGTTGTTAGAGGAATGCCTGGTTGCCTGTGTGCTATTGCTGCCATTGCTTCATCTTAGAAAAATCCAATCCTATTGCTTTAGATCACAAATGAGTCATCTTGCACCCCCCACCCCCCAATGCAGTTTTACTGCTGCTAAATTCGGTGGCGACTCAACATTTTACTGCCGCCCTCCGCACTGGGTACGAGGTCATGTTACTGTCTAAGTCAAAGATCTCCTTCCGCCGAGCTCCCTCACTGAACCCCGCCACCCTTCTCCCCGCCACCCTTCTCCCTGGCAGTACTACTGTAGACCATTTGCTAGCCGTACAATAGGGGAAAAACACCAGCCAAGTTTGATCACTTACCAGTACCAGGTGGACCCTTTGGAAATTTACCAATAGACTTTGAGCATATGCCATTGTCTGGAGGTTTCATATATATACTAGTGATAGTGGATATGTTCTCCAAGTGGATGGAAGCCTTTGCAACCAGAAAAGATGATGCTAGAACAGTGGTAAAATGCCTGATGAAGGATGTCATCCCTAGATTTGGAATACACGTGAACAGCGATAGATGGACACATTTTACAGCAAAGATAGTTACAGCCCTGACTCAGGCCATGGGACTTGAGTGGAAGGTGCACATACCTTACCAACCCCAATCCTCCGGGATAGTAGACCGAGTCTATGGTACACAAAAAAATACCCTTGGAAAAGTCTGTCAGGAAATTGGTTTAAAATGGCCTGAAGCTCTGCCTATTCCCCTTTACACCCTAAGGAATCAGGTAACTAGAACAACAGGCCTAACCCCGTTTGAGGTCTTAATGGGAAGGCCCATGACCAAGGGCACCAAACCCCTAATGACAGGGGCTGATGTGGCATTAATTTGGATCGATGAGAAAACCTTACAGTATGCACAGGCCCTAAGTGAGGTGGCCCAGTCAAATCATGATAAAGTCTTTGCAGCACTGCCAAAGCCGAAGGAGGGGAACACTCATCCATTTACACCTGGTGATTTTGTATATACCAAAGCACTTGAAAATAATTATTTTTCTCCTAGGTGGAAAAGTCCCTATCAAGTACTACGGTCACCCGCACTGCCGTCAAAATAGAATAACATCAGGACTGGGTTCATGCTACTCGGTGCAAGCTGCTGAAGAAAGATAAGGTCGTTCTGGAAGATTAAAGACCTAAAAGGATGCAGTGGCTTCTAATAACTCTTGTTTGTCTCCTGAGCAGTCCAGTTAGATCCAATGCGTTGGCATCAGTTAAAGAGTCCACTCACCCTCCAGCCCATAACTCCTTTTTTATCCCTCAGTTACGAATGTGTAACATGGCTAAATGTCTGCTCATGCTGGGTGTGCACTCGCGTCCCGATTCACTCAGATGGGGGAATCCCCTTACAACCGATCCCTTTTGATGTCCCCAAATTGGCAGAATGGGTCATTCAACAGAATGAATCCCTAAGGGCTGGTGTTCACATAGCTGCTACATCTTCCACAGTGAGGGGGGATATTTTGGGTGGGCATTACAGGCACCTAAGATAAGTGGGAATTGGCTGGGTACAATTTTTTAACATTTAAAGGTTGGTATCAACCTTGATTTAATACCAACCGTATTCCACCATATGTCGCCATCACGAATACATCAAGGGTGGGAAAACTGGTAAATTCCATTTGCCTCACTAGATCTAACCCTGAGGGTTGGTTTATGGGTCAGAGTAAATATACCCAGTATTTTAATGTTATGTCCAAGGCTTGGCCTCCATCCAAGCTTAAGTTTATTAACCTCACATCAGCAGGAACTTTTGACCATGTTTGGTTTCCTGATTATATAACTCAGTTTATCCCTTATAATAGTACCTCTATTGTTTGTGGCCTTAGGGCCTACGCTTGGCTGCCTCCTTCGTGAACCAGATCTTGCTATTTGTTCCTGACATGCGTCATCTCCCCACTCTAGACAAGCAGCCCTCGTTGACCAGATGTAACAAGCATGCTATCACTGAAACTGAGCGGTTCTTTCTGATTCAGAAATAGCAGGAACTGCAGATGCTGGAGAATCTGAGATAACAAGGTGTAGAACTGGATGAACACAGCAGGCCAAGCAGCACTAGAGGAGCAGGAAGGCTGACGTTTCGGGCCTAAGGGTCTAGGCCCGAAACGTTAGCCTTCCTGCTCCTCTGATGATTCTTTATGATTACCTTCCCTATTTATGGGACCGGGAAAGCAGCACACAAATTACTTAGCATGGCATCTGCCTTCAAGAAACTGGCCAACGAGACTGCCTATGCTTTTGAGGAAACTTACCAAGCCAATTCCGGCTTATCTGCCGAACCTGTGGCAATCCGCACTGTGGCCTTAGAGAATCGCCTGGCCCCTTGAATTTATTTTGGCCGAGAAAGGTGACACATCTGCCATCATTGGCCAAGAGTGCTGCAGTTATATCCTGGATGAATCCGAAAACATCACTCGTTTGGCTGATCACATCCAATGAGCCATCCACCAGATCAAAGCTGTTGGTGAGCAATTTCATAACTATGATCCTCCTAGCTCTGGTTGATGGCCGTTCGGGAATTGGTGGAGTACTCTAACTCATTATGGTATCATCCTGGTTATTATTATTATGTGTGTTATCGCTATACGTCTGACTTGTTCCATCCTCCCCCGCGGACCTCAAAACTCTGTCCGTTTATTCCCCCTCACTGTAACCAGCGATCCTGATTATGACGAACAGGAATGCCTCAAAATGAGACCCTTTCCTGTGGGGTATGATCCCCCATTCGACAACAGTAATGATTGACATTGATCCAAGGATCAAAAAGGAAGGAATTGTGGAAGAATAATTAAAGTGTCAAGCGCAATTAGATGCAGAATGTAGCCAAAGCTTAGAATTAGAGGTTGGAATGATGAGAAAATAGGTCAAGTACAAGATATGCGACAAATTGCTGCATATCTGTAGAAAGCTTAGAAACTGTTGTTCAATGTTGACCCCAAGTTTAAGACACGTTCTGCTTAAAGATAACGTATCAGCAACCACAAGGTTGTGGAACCATGGCATATGACATGACATATGACCTGCCTTAAGGGAATGTGATAAACTGTGTACGTGCTTATCTGATGGCAACAACTGTGTCTCAATCTATAACACCCACCACCAAAGACACTTTTCCCTCCCCACACTTACCTGCTTTCCAGAGGGACCACTCTCTCCGTGACTCCCTTGTCCGCTCCACACTCCCCTCCAGCCGCACCACACCGGTTACTTTTCCCTGCAACCGCAGGAAGTGCTACACCTGCCCCTACACCTCCCCCCTCACCCCCATCTCAGGCCCCAAGAAGACTTCCACATCAAGCAGGTGTTCACCTGCACATCTGCTAATGTGGTATACTGCATCCGCTGTACCCGGTGTGGCCTCCTCTACATCAGGGAAACCAAGCGAAGGCTTGGGGACCGCTTTGCAGAACACCTATGCTCGGTTCGCAATAAACAACTGCACCTCCCAGTCGCGAACCATTTCAACTCCCCCTCCCATTCCTCAGACGACATGTCCATCCTGGGCCTCCTGCAGTGCCACAACGATGCCACCCGAAGGTTGCAGGAACAGCAACTCATATTCCGCTTGGGAACCCTGCAGCCCAATGGTATCAATGTGGACTTTACAAGTTTCAAAATCTCCCCTCCCCGCTACCGCATCCCAAAGCCAGCCCAGCTCGTCCCCGCCTCCCTAACCTGTCCTTCCTCCCACCTCAAGCCCCACCCCCACCTCCTACCTACTAACCTCACCCTGCCCCCTTGACCTGTCCGTCCTCCCTGGACTGACCTATCTCCTCCCTAACTCCCCACCTACACTCAGCTTTACTGGCTCCATCCCCGCCTCTTCGACCTGTCTGTCTCCTCTCCACCTATCTTCTCCTCTATCCATCTTCTATTCGCCTCCCCCTCTCTCCCTATTTATTTCAGAACCCCCTTCCCCTCCCCCATTTCTGAAGAAGGGTCTAGGCCCAAAACATCAGCCTTCCTGCTCCTCTGATGCTGCTTGGCCTGCTGTGTTCATCCAGCTCTACACCTTGTTAGCACATTTTCTGTGCCTTGATGATCTGCATTTACGTCCTCAGAGTTTCTCACATTGATCCCCACAGTTATCTGCTCCCACTGACTTCTGAGCACGAGTCTGGAAGACCTAGCACACTCTGGATGTGAAAGATCTCTCATTCTTTCCACCTTCACCAGGGTCTTGAGTGCAGGGCCTGGAACCTAAAAGCCCACTCTCCCATGTCCTGTTACTTGTCAGTGTTTCACAGCTCAGATTCACTTTTTTACGTGACTTTTTCAAACGCAATGCAACTTTGAGAAGGTTCAGGCTAGCTGTAACCAATCAGAACCTGTTTCCTTCATGGTCGTATCCCTACTTCTGAGCCAGAAGGCCAAGGTTCAAGACCCAACTGCTCCAGGTATGTGACATAACATATCTAAACAGGGTGATTAAAAATACCTACTCGGGTGTCCAGTCAAGCAACAGTCTGGCAAGCAATGGTTGAACGCTAAAATAATTTAAACAACAGGAAGTTGTGGGTTACCAGCAGTCAAAGTAGGCTAACTGTGTGTTGTCATCCCTGTGTTCAGACTGGGAGCTTTTGAATTTAACTCCTTGCTTGTCTCTAACTTAGATCGATAGAGGTTTGAAATTTGTTATGGACTTTAGCACATAACTTGGATCAATACGCTTATTAAAAACTGCTGCTGGTCAGAAGGGTCTGAGTTCAAGTCCCACCTGCTCCTGACATATGTTGTAACATGTCTAAATAGTTTGATTTAAAATATCTAAAAAAACTCATTTCACTTAATTGGAAAGCACTTAGATTATCCAATCATTTTAACTCTTAGTATACTTGTATTGTTAAATACGTCAATTTTAATTACTGGGTAATTCATTTATATTTACAGTGGAAAACACAGCTTATTGTCATCAGTGATAGATTTAAAAAAAAAATCCTTTCTTGAGTTGTGATCAGTGCTGGAAATGCCAATATTTGTTGCCCATTCCCTATTATGGTGATGCTGAGCTGTTTGCAAGAACCTCTTAGAAGGCAATGAAGAGATAATCACATTGCTGTGAGTCTGGAATCACTTACAGGTCAGATTGTGTGAGAATGGCAGATATTCTTCACGAAAGGAGATTAGTGATTAAGTTTGTTATTTTTATGACAATTGACAATAGATACCACAAGGAAGTTCAGTCAATATGGATGTGGTTTATTAATTAGATGTATCTGCCCATTTAAGGTGATAAATAATTAAAGCAGCTCAGGGAATTCTTCCAGTTCCCTGGTAAACATTTCTTTCACAAGCAACACTGACTAAAATAAAATAAAACTCTTATCAGATATGGAGCAATTTGTCACTTGTATCTGCTGAAGGGAGGAGAGATTGCATTTCAGAACTAATTAATTGGTTAATCAAAGCTTTATTGGACTAGGATTAGCTATGATGTGGTCTTGTGGTGAAGTGGTAGTGTCTAAACTGGGTATCCTGTGTTCAAGTTTCATCTGCTCCACAGGTCACATAGTCAAAGAGTTGTACAGCACAGAAGCAGACCCTTCAGTCCAAATCGTCCATGCCGACCAGATATCCTAAATTAATCCAGTCTCATTTGCCAGCATTTGGCCCATATCCCTATAAACCCTTCCTATTCATATACCCATCCACATGCCTTTTAAATGTTGTAATTATACCCGCCTCCACCACTTCCTCTGGCAGCTCGCTCCATACACACACCACCCTCTGTGTGAAAAAGTTGCCCCTTAGATCCCTTTTGAATCTTTCCACTTTCACCTTAAACCTATGCCCTCTAGTTTTGATCTCCCCTACCCTAGGCCTATTTATCCTATCCAAGCCCTTCATGATTTTAGAAACCTCTATAAGGTCACCCCTCAGCCTCCGATCCTCCAGGGAAAATAGCCCCAGCCTATTCAGCCTCTCCTTATAGCTCAAACACTATGACCCTGGCAACATCCTTGTAAATCTTTTCTACACTCTTTCAAGTTTAGCAACATCTTTCCAATAGCAGGGAGACCGGAATTGAACACAGCATTCCAAAAGTGGCCTACCCATTGTCCTGTTCAGTTGCAACATGACCTCCCAACTCCTATACTTAATGCACTGACCTATAAAGGCAAGTGTACCAAGCGCCTTCTTCACTATCCTGTCTACCAGTAACTCCACCTTCAAGCAACTATAAACCTGCTTCCAAGGTCTCTTTGTTTGGCAACGCTCCCCAGGATCCTACCGTTAAGAGTATAAGTCCTGTCCTGTCCTGGTTTGTCTTATCAAAATGCAAATTTTTTCTGAACCCTTTTCAGTTTTAAAACATCTTTCCTATAGATGTAGTATCTCTGAGCTGGTTGATCAGGGAGTATACGGAATCATGTATTATGTAAACGCAATTTATTTCTTCCTATCTTCAAAATGGCCAAATGAGAATGGTGTTCAGAAAGATGCAATTAAACTTTATGTTCCTATATCATGATCTCATATCCCATATGAGGGATGGCACAGTGGCTCAGTGGTTGGCATTGCTACCCATAGCACCAAAGGCCTGAGTTTGATTCCACCCTCGGGTGACTGTCTGTGTGGAGTTTGCACATTCTCCATGTGTCTGCGAGGGTTTCCTCCAGGTGCTCTGGCTTCCTCCCACAGTCCAAAGATGTGCAGGTTAGGTGGATTGGCCACATTGCACTGGCTAGGTTGATTAGCCATTGGAAATGCAGGGTTACAGGGATGGGGTGGGTCTGGGTAGGGTGCTCTTCGGACGGTCAGTGTGAACTTAATGGGCTGAATGGCCTCCTTCCACACTGTAGGGAATCTATGATATCACAGTATGATACCAACTAGCATTACCGAGCACCTTACCTAGAGACATCCCAAGTATTACTTTAAAGTAAGCCCAAATCAAAGGACTGAAGCATACCTACACAATCTTATAAACAAAAGGTTTATTGCAGTTGATACAACTGTTCCTTATTTTCTCATCCTTTTAAAATTATTTTAGCCTGTACCTGCTGAACATTAGTGTCATTGTCATTGCTCACTTATGAATTTACCTATCCATTAGGTTTTAATATTCTAAAACACGATCAGAATATTTATTCTATTGCTTTCTAAAGTTAAGGATAATTGTAGGTTAGCGCTTGATGTAAGCAGTAAGCTAAAATAGGAAGATTGAAATTTTTCTGTTTTAGAGAACCAGGTCATCAACAGGTAGGAGCACAGTTCTTTCAGGTCTGAATCTGAGGGAGTTACGATACTAAACTTAAAGAATATTGAACAAAACACAAAAACACAGGTTTCCATTCTTTGCAAACCATGCTTTCTCTTATATAGACAGCGCATGTAAAATGGAAACTATTCCCATATCACATTTTCAAACCCAAGATGCATAGTGCGTACATTACATTCCTGCTGCTTAAGGTAGCCTTGTAGAAAGTCAACATACATTGGACAAGCTAGCAATGCGATCCAGAAACTCATTCCTTTCTAGAAAAGAATCACTTAATAGCGACCATATTCCTACTTCTGCGCAGTTTAAACACATGCACCTCAGGCTAACCTAATCTGTCAGATTAAAGTCATCTATCACCAGGCATGTAATGCAACTATTTCGTTGTTGTATAGGCCTCTATCAAGATTCTGTTCAGCCTAACAGAGAGATGTACTTCCAACTGTATATTTAACTCTATTATAAAAACGCAAGCATTTTTCTCCTTTTCTGTTAGGGTCTAGTAATCCGAAAACAACACAGGGGTCCATTGTGGCTAATTAATCCAAATGTATTGGGCTGCATGATGACTCCGTGGTTAGCACTGCTGCCTCACAGTACCAGGGACCTGGGTTCAATTCCACTTTCAATCTGTGTGGAGCTTGCACATTCTCCCTGCACCTGCATGGGTTTCTGCTGGGTGCTGTGGTTTTCTCACACAGTTCAAAGATGTGTAGGTTAGCTGGATTGGCCAATTCTAAATTGTTCCATAGTGTCCAGGGTTGTGTAAATTAGGCGGGTTAGCCATGGCAAAAGCAGGATTACGGGGAAAGGGTTGGGTCTGGGTGGGATGCTCTTTGGAGCATCAGTTTGGGCTTGTTGGGCTAAATGGCCTGTTTGCACACTGTAGGGATTCTATGATTTTAGTGTCTCTCATTTCTTCTTTCAAATCAATTGAAGTTCATTTAGGCCAGCATTTATTGCCCATTCCTAATCACGCAGATTAAGTTAAGAGTCAACCACATTGTTGTGGGTCAGGAATCACATGTAGGCCAGACCAGATGAGGATGGGAGAGTTCCTTCCCTAAAAAGGACATGAGTGAATCAGATGGGTTTTTATGACATCAAAATACTTACTGCGAGGCTGGCTATTTATTCCAGACCTAAGGGTGGCACGATGACTTAGTGGTTAGCTGTCTCATAGCGCCAGGGCTCGACTCCACCCTCGGGCAACTGTCTGTGTGGAGTTTGCACATTCTCCCTGTGTCTGCGTGGGTTTCCTCCAGGTGCTCCGGTTTCCTCCCACAGTCCAAAGATAAGGTCAAAAATCACACGACACCAGGTTATAATCCAACAGGTTTATTTGAAAACACAAGCTTTCAGAGGCTCGCTCCTTCTTCAGGTGTCACACTAACATCTAAGGACAGAGCGAGCCTCTGAAGGCTTGTGATCTCAAATAAACCTGTTGGATTATAACCTGGTGTCGTGTGATTTCTGACCTTGTCCCACCCCAGTCCAACACTGGCACCTCCACATCACAGTCCAAAGATATGCAGCTTAGGTGGTTTGGCCATGCTGAAGTTATCCATCATGTTTAGAGATGTGTAGGGAAGTGGATTAACCATGTGGGGTTACAGGATATGTTGGGGTCTGGATCTAGATGGGATGCTCTTCGAAGGGTCAGTGCGGACTCGCCGGGCCCAATGGCCTGCTTCCACACTGTAGCGGTCCTACCATTCTTTACGGGTTCCTTTATTCGTTAATGGGATGAGGGCATCGCTGGCTTGGCAGCATTTATTGCCCGGCCCAGAGGGCAGCTGAGAGTCAACCGCAATGAATAAAAAAAAGGACATCTGGTGTTTCAGAAGTCTTTTCTACCTTAAGTTCACTTGACTGCTGTGTTGCACTGTCTTCCTATAGCACCAATGAAACAATTGCTCCTGAGGTAGAATGGTGGCCCAGTGGTTAGCACTACTACCTCACAATGCTGGGGACCCAGGTTCAATTCCAGCCTCAAATGACTATCTATGTGAAGTTTGCATGTTCTCCCCATGCCTCTGTGGGTTTCCTCCCACAGTCCAAAGATATGCGGGTTAGGTGGATTGGCTATGCCAAAATTGTCCATGGTGTGCAGGCTAGTTGGAATAGCAATGGGGTTACAGGGGTAGGGAGAGATGCTCATCAGAGGATCAGTGTGGGCTGACTGGCCTGCTTCTACATCTTAGGGATGATCAATTTTATTCTAAGCTCTCACAGAGTTTGGATTCGAATTCCTAATATAGGTACAACAACAGAAATTTCCGGAAGAACTCAGCAGGTCTTTTTTTCTCGAAATTCATTCACAGATTGTGGGCATCACTGGCTAGTCCAGCGTTCATTGCCTGTCCCTCATTGGGAAATTGAGCATCAAGCACATTGCTGTGGGTCTGGAGTCCGTTTCCTTCCCTGAAGGTCATTCGTGAACCTGACAACAGTTTTCATGGTCATCAAGAATCTTAATTCCAGATTTTTATTGAATTCAAATTTTCACCATCTGCTATCAAACCCAGGTCCCCAGAATATTATTTGGGTCTGCAAGATTACTAGTCTAATGAGAATATCACTACGCCATCGCCTGTCCTAGTCTGGGACTGGGTCTTGTTCTGGCAACGTCTGTGGAGAGAGAAATGGAGTTAATGTTTCAGGTCCCATGGACTGATGAAAGGTCACCGGACTCAAAGCATTAACACTGCTTCTCCCTCCACAGATGCTGCCAGGCCTACTGAGTTTCTCTAGCAATTTCTATAACATAGAACATAGAGCAGTACGGTCCAGAAACAGGCTTTTTGGCCCACAATGTTGTGTCGAACATGATGCTAAATTAAACTGATCCTTTCTGCTTGCCCTTGGTCTATATCTCTCCATTCCTTGCTTATCTAAAAGTCTCTTAAAAGCCCCTGTTCTATTTGCCTCCACCCCCATCCCTGGCAGCACATTCCAGACTGCTACCACTCTGTGTGTAAAAAAGTTGCCCCTCACATTTCTATTGAACTTTCCCCTTATCACCTCAAATGCATGCCCCCTAGTATTAGACATTTCAAGTCTGGGGGAAGAAAAGAGAGTCTGACTGTCAACCCTATCTATGCAACTCATAATTTTATAGACTTCCATCAAGTCTCGCCTCACCCTCCACCACTCTAGAGGAAACAATTTGAGATTTTCTAGCTTCTTTTTATAGCTCATACCCTCTAATCCAGGCAGCATCTTGCTAAACATCTTCTGCACCCTCTCCAAAACCTCCACATCCTTCCTGCCATGTGGCAAACAGTTCTGAATGTAATACTCTAAGTGTGGCCTAACCAAAATCTTATGAAGCTGCAATATGACATCCTGACTGTTGTATTCAATTCCCTGACCAATAAAGGCAAGCACGCTATACGCCTTCTTTACCACCCTATCTACTTGTGCGGCCAGTTTCAGCATTGAGCGTGCAGCGAGTGTGAGCCGGTGGCGCAAGCAGTAGTAGGCCGGAGCAGCCAGCCTGAGGTGGGTGGGAGAAGGTTTCCCAAGGGGGCCGATGGGGAGCGTGGGAGCAGGCAGGCCGAGGTGGTGACGGAGGGGCTGTGTCCCCAGAGCTACTGAGGGCCGAGTCCCAGAGCGATGGAGTGATCAAAGGACACACTCAGCGACATGTTGTGGGCTGGGAAACCTGCAGCAGGACTCTGGTAGAGAAGGAAAGTTTGGACTCTCTTTAAATTACCTTTTTTTTAACTACTTTACTCTAAGTTAATGTGAATTGCACTTATGCACAGCGACCATACACACATTTCACTGTATTTTATATTGAATACATTAGACAATAAAGGATAAAGGTTGAAACAACTTGAACCCCAAGATCCTTCTGTATATCAATGTTGTTCAGGGTCCTACCATTTACTGTGTACTTTTTCTTAACATTTGATCTCGCAAAGTGCTGCATCTCACACTTGCATGGATTAAACTCCATCTGCCATTTCTCCGCACATTTCTGCAACTGAACTATATCCTGCTGTATCCTTTGACAGCCTTCTACACTAAGCACAACTCCATCGATTTTTGTGTTGTCTGCAAACTTACTAACCCACCCATCTACAATTTCATCCATGTTGATCTTGCTTTTGGCACATGTTCTTTGCAGCCGTCACTCTAATTTCTCTCAATCTGTTCAATCGCCCTATGATCTTTGAACGTTATGATACGCTGTACTACACATAAAGCAAAACTTTTCACTGTAGTTAGGTACATGTGATAATAATAAAACAATCAAAATCAGATCATCCAAGTCATTTGTATATATCACAGACAGCAGAGGTCCCAGTATGGATTCCTGCAGAATTTTGATTTTCATTTCAGATTTGTGGCGTCCGCAGTTCTGTGTTTTGTTTTCAAGCGAATAATGGCATTTTGTTAAAGAGACATGTCAGCACACCAAAGGATGACTTTCAGTGTGACTTGCATCAAAAAAAATTCCATTAGGTTAAATAATCAAGTTAAAACTGCAGAGATATCTAGCAGTCAAGTAGTAACAAAAGTCGACAACTAAATTAGGCAGGTAAACAGGAAAGTGGTGGGTGCACTGTCAAAGAAGTGTAACAAACACACAGAATGCTGGAGAAACTCAGCAGGTCTGTGGAGAGAGAAACAGAATTAACATTTTGAGTCTGGTGTGAATCTTCTTTAGAGGAGTGCACCATGAATTCTGGATGATTAAGGTTGCAGATTTGTGAGGAGTTACTTTTGAAGAGGAGTCATACTGGGGCACGAAACATTCATTCTGTCTCTCTCTCTCTATTGATGCTACCAGACTGCTGAGTTTCCCTGGCAATTTCTGTTTTCATTTCAGATTTCCAGCATTCACAGTTCTTTGTGTTTTTTTAAAACTAATAATGGCATTTTGTTGGAGACATATCCGCAAACTAAAGGTTCTCTTTGCTTGTTTCAGATTGGCAGCACCCCCAATATTTTGATTTTATGATTGGACTAGTTTTCAATTAAAATTATGCACTAATAGAACTTTCCTACAATTCCTGCCCTGAAATATGGATAAACATAACTGTTTAAGTGCTGCATTGAAGAATAGGCCGTGTACAGCAAAGGACTACGTCAGTATCATTCTGCCCTGCATATTTTGGGGAAGAACTGGATTGAACTTTAATTGCATTTGGCATGGGCATTAGTATCCAGTTCTGAAAGCGACAGGATGCATCTGGGATTTTCCAAATTTAGTGCAAGTGTTAACTTCTGCTTTGTAGAGTCTTGAGCTTTGCAACATGACAGAGACAACCAAAACTCAATCTCTGTTGATTTTCGAAGGATTGGTTTGTGATCAGGATTATTGAGAAATGGCCAAAATGGTTATTGTTGAAATTAAAGGGATGTATCACCCATTGAGCCATCGTAATTGTGACGTTTTCCCTTTTAGAACTCAAACTGTATAGGGCCTTAAATGTCTTCAAACAGGATGTGAGTAAACATGGCTTTATGCAATAATGCAATATGGGTGACAGAAAATCAACATTTCTTTTTACTCAACTAACTCTTATTTACATTGCTATACAAACAGAATTTATGGATTGTCCTGAAAAGCAATTACGCCAATTACTTAAAATGAAGCAAACACTGTTTTATACTATAGCCCATTAGAACAGGAAAGCAGGAAACATAGAAACATAGAAGATAGGAGCAGGAGGAGGCCATTTGGCCCCTCAAGCCTGCTCCGCCATTCTTCACGATCATGACTGATCGTCCAACTCAACAGCCTAATCCTGCTTTCTCCCCATAACCTTTGATCCCATTCTCCCCAAGTGTTATATCTAGTCGCCTCTTGAATACATTCAATGTTTTGGCATCAACTACTTTCTGTGGTAATGAATTCCACAGGATCACCACTCTTTGGGTGAAGAAATGTCTCCTCAGCTCCGTCCTAAACGGTCTACCCTGAATCCTCAGACTGTGACCCCTGGTTCTGGACACACCCACCATCGGGAACATCCTCCCTGCATCTACCCCCGTCCAGTCCTGTTAGAATTTTATTAGTCTCTATGAAGTACCCCTCATTCATCTGAACTCCAGCGAAAACAATCCCAACCTAGTTAATCTCTCCTCATACGTCAGACTCGCCATCCCTGGAATCAGCCTGGTAAATTTTTGCTGCACTCCCTCGAGAGCAAGAGCATCCTTCCTCAGAAAAGGAGACCAAAACTGCACACAATATTCCAGGTGTGGTCTCACCAAGGCCCTGTACAACTGCAACAACACATCCCTGCTCCTGTACACGAAACCTCTCGCAATGAAGGCCAACATACCATTTACCTTCTTTACCACCTGCTGCACCTGCATGCTTACCTTCAGCAACTGGTACACAAGGACACCCAGGTCCCACTGCACACTCCCATCTCCCAATTTACAGCCAGTCAGGTAGTAATCTGCCTTCTTGTTTTTGCTTGGTGTGACTGATGCCATGGCTAGATGAAGAATTTTGCTGTATCTACAGTTTCATGTTTGCTGTAGCCATTGAGAAATACATAAAGGAATTGGCTTCGCTCTCATTCTTAACACATTCATTCAAAAAAGGACAGCTGCAATTTATCATAATAAGGAAGTCAATATCAGAGATACTGAATACACAACGACAGGAAAAGGTTGAAGTCAGGAGTAATGTGATCTCTACAACAAGTATCTATTTCCATTTTAGTGAACACCTATTGCATAAGTATGACATTCACTTTGCACGTCATTATTATAGCCATCATTATGAAGTGCTAAACTAGACAGTTCTGTACTGCTACCTGAAGGCTTCAGTGTGAATGATTGACTGCTTTTTTTATGAACAGTCCAGTCTTTGGATGCAGGTAGGTCTCCTGACAGCACAATATTTTGCATTTTGACAGCAAACCTCACGTGACAAAGATCACCTCACAGCCTTGGAGAGAGGCATAGCAGAAGACAGTATGTTAAACAGAAATGGCAAAGCAGAAGGATAGAAAACTTGGTTAAAGAGGACGGTCTCTTGGAGTCATACAGCACAGAAACAGACCCTTCGGCCCAACCAGTTCATGACGAACATAATCCCAAATTAAACTAGTCCCACCTGCCTGCTCCTGGCCCATATCCCTCCAAACCTTCCCTCTTCGTGTACTTATCCATACGTCTTTTAAATGTTGTAACTGTGCCCACATCCACCACTTCCTCAGAAAGTTCATTCTATACGCGAACGACCCTCTGTGTAAAAGATTCGCCCCTCATGTCTTTTTTAAATCTCTCTCCTCTCATCCTTAAAAAATGTGCCCCCTAGTCTTGAAATCCCCCATCCCTAGGGAAAAGATACCTACCATTATTCTATCTATGCCCCTCATTATTTAATAAACTTCTGTCTTCTGAAAGTTGGAAAGGCAAGGGTGTGAATTATGCCTAAGTAAATAAGCAACTGCCAACAAGCATAATAGAGGAAGTGCACAATGCGTGGGTGTACCAGGCAGGATGGTGTATATAGCAATCAAGGGTAGGAGGAGAAATGAGACGTAAATTAAAAATCACAAAACTCTCCACTCCATTGGACTTCTTGTGAATAACAACCTCGACATTTCAATGCAGACTTTGCATTCAGGGATTTCAGGGGAAAAATACTTTGCTTTTCACTACAATTAACAGAATAGAATCAAGTCAGAAGTCACAGGATGCCAGGTTATAGTCCAACTGGCTTATTTGCTTTCACAGGCTTTTGGAGCGCTGCTCCTTCATCACCTTATGACAAAAGCTTGTGATTTCAAATAAACCTGTTGGACTATAACCTGGTGTCGTATAAGTTCTGACTTTGTCCCACCCCAATCCAACACCAGCACCTCCACATCAAAATAGGATCAGATGTAGATCATTTAGCCCGTCTAACCTGCTGTCCCTACAACCAGATTGTGCCTGAACTGTGTGTATGCTTGGAATCCCTCATTGACTTACCTGCTCCTTGGATGCTGTCTGATCTGCTGTGCTTTTCCAGCCTCACACCTGTAGACTCTGTCTTCCAGCATCTGCAGTCTGTATTGTCTCCACATTCCCATGCGATACCCTTATCTCTGAGCCAGGAGGCCTGGGTTCAGCTACATCCCCTGCCACCCCACAGTCTTCACCAGAGGCTGGGTCATGAAATCTCTGAACAGGTTGCATGGATCCTCCTGGCAAAACTGAATGCTCAGAAACGTTTCACCCCAGTGCCTTAACTCTAGCAAATGATCAGTTATGCAGAAACACAGGCTGTCGGCATACATATATACAGATTTAAGGAAGACACCATATCCTTTCTTTTATACGAGAACTAAGGAGGCAGTAAAACTTACACACTGGCCTGCTGTGGAAAAACTGATGCAGTTGGTGGAGGAAATCCCTTCTGTATTAGAAACGCCGTTTGCCAACCTGCAGATTCACTGCTGCCGTGACTGCTTGACTGATCTCCTGCTGTTACTTTCCAGTATTGTTAAAACCAATTCCTATGGGCGGTCCTTCTAAAGCTCAGTGCTGCCTAGTGACGAGGAGATAGGATAAGAGCCTGAGATCAGGAAGTTGCACATGAACTACAAACTGAAGGTGTCAGGTTTCTTTTGATTTCATTAACACTGCACATCCAGTTGCCAAATGGCTACTGAACAGCCAGCGCTTAAACCTTTGCCAAAACAGTGATGATGAGCTATGGGTGTTAATACAATGTGAAAAGGTTTCTTTGTTTTGTTCATCTAGCTGATGAGGAAAACAAGATAGCAGAGGGAATAGATTTAAAGTGACGTGCGAATGAAGCAAGGATGATCTAAGAATTTTCTGAGGGTCTAGGCCCGAAACGTCAGCCTCTCTGCTCCTATGATGCTGCTTGGCCTGCTGTGTTCATCCAGCCCTGCACCTTGTTGTCTCGGATTCTCCAGCATCTGCAGTTCCTACTATCCATGATCTAAGAATTGTTTATCGCACAATAAGATGTTAGGCAATTTTGCCTTTGGATAGCAATGGTGTTTAAGGATATGGAGAAAAAGCTGCAGATTGGAACTGGATAATAGAGTCAGACCAGCTAATAGAGCCATTGAGGGCTGAATGTAGAATTCATAGAATCCTTACAGTGTGGAAGCAGGCCATTTAGCCCCTTGAGTTCAATCAACCCTCTGAAGAGCATTCCCTCCAGACCCACCCCTACCCCAATCCCTGTAGCCCCACCTTTCCCATGGTTAACACACCAACCCTGCATATTCCTGACCACTAGGGGCAAATTAGCATGGCCAATCCACCTAACCTGCACACCTTTGTGTCTGTGGGAAGAAACTGGAGCACCTGGAAGAAACCCACACAGACAATGGTCTGAGGGTGGAATCGAACCTGGGTCCCTGGTGCTATGAGGCAGCAGTGCTAACCACTGAGCCACCATGCTGCCCCTTTGATGCTAACAGGGACTGGATAATAGAGTCAGACTGGTCAATAGATCCTTTGCAGGCTGGGCTGATCAGACTGAATAGCCTCCTTCTTTACAATAATAGGGTCATAGAGCTGCACAACACAGAAACAGACCATTCGGTCCAACTTATCCATACTGACCCAGATATCCTAAATTAATCTAGTCCTATTTGCCAGCATTTAGCCCATATTCCTCTAAACCCTTCCTATTCACGTACCCATCCAGATGCCTTTTAAATATTGTAATTGTACCAGCCTCCACTTCTGCCAGCTCATTCCCAACATGCACCACCCTCTGTGTGAAAAAGTTGTCCCTTTTGAATCTTTACCCTCTCACTTTAAACCTATGCCCTCTAGTTTTGGGATCCCGCACCCTGGGAAAAAGCCCTTGGCTATTCACCCTATCCATGCCCCTCATGATTTTATAAACCTCTATAAGGTCACCCCTCGGCCTCCGATGCTCCGGGGAAAATAGCCCCAGCCTATTCAGCCTCCCCCTATAGCTCAAACCCTCCAACCCTGGCAACATCCTTGTAAATCTTTTCTGAAGATTGGAAAGCTCTGCCTGGAAATGTGGTGGAGGCAGGTTCAATTGAGGCAGTCAAGAGGGTATTTGGATGGTTATTTGGATAGAAATGGGAATATGGGCAAAAGGCAGGAGATTGGCACATAGTAATACAGCTAATGTAGGTACAATGGGCTGAATGGCCTCTTTCTGCACTGCAATAATTCTGTGATCCTGTGACATGTGGGAAATGAGCCCAAAGTAGGCATCTCTGAAGAGAAAGGATAGCTTGGGGTTGAGGCTGCAAGTCCTTCATTAAACTAGTGAACTGAAACATAAGCTAGTATTTTGGTCAAAATGAACAGAGATCAAAGGTGAGAATTAAAAAGTGATAGAGACAAACTAACAATATTCCTGACATCAGGAGAGAGCGAAGGAGGGAGGAATGTAAAATCTGGAACAGGAAATTATAGGATATTAAAAAACATCAATGAAACAGCAGAGAACCATTAAAACAAGTTTTCAGCGCAAAGATAGATTTGGACATGAATCCAGAATATAAAAGAAATTATAATCTTTTAAGACAGACAAATGTTCAGATAATCAATGTGGATAAGGGCAATATTGCAGGGCTGCAAAAATAGTTCTCAGTATTACACCATCAAAGGCCACCATCAAACCTAAGAGCCCAGAGGTTTCTTCCTATTTGGATTTTGGAGCCATTTATTCAGTATTCTCAGTCTGCATCAAGTCCATTCAAAAATATTCCACCGGTGGATCAAGTAAGCCATGACATCACTATCTGATGTTGGCCACAGACGGGGGCTCCCAAAAATGATGGGAACATTGGAGATGTCTGCTGTCTGCCTCTACAAACACTATGCAAGGAATTTCTGACAGTCTGGAGATATTTGTAACAGCAAGGCCTGAAGAGATTTCAAGGACAGCGCTGACACTGACAGCTATATTTGCTCCAATAACGGTCTCGAGCTGACAGCTTGAATAAGAGCATTTGATAGTGATTCCAGGACATAGCTGATCTTTTCTGGTTTCAGTCATTAGTCTTGTCATATACGCACTGGTTGGATATAAACAGCTATTTCTCAAAATATTGACAACTTTTTAGCATTTAAAAGGGGGCAGCATGGTGGCTCAGTGGTTAGCACTGCTGCCTCACAGCACCAGGGACCCAAGTTCAATTCCACCCTCAGGTGATTGTCTGTGTGGAGTTTGCACATTTTCCCTGTGTCTGTGTGGGTTTCCTCCCACAGTCCAAAGCTGTGCAGGCTAGGTGGATTGGCCATGCTAAATTACCCATCATGTTTCAGGGAAGTGTAGATGTCTGGGTGGGATGCTCCAAGGATTGGTGTGGACTTGTTGGCCAAAGGGCCTGTTTCCATACTGTAGGGATTCTATGAATCTATGAAACATTTGCCCATTGGATGTGAGCTTTACTGCCCATCCCCACTTGCCCAGATAAGAGCCAACCAGAGTACTTCTCTGTAGCTGTAACACTATATTCTGCATTCTGTTCTATTACCTTGATGTACTTATGTAATGTGAGATCTGCCTGTATCACACCCAAAATAATACTTTTCACTGTATCTTGGTGCATCTGACTATAATAAATTAAATCAAGTCCCATGTAGCCATGACCAAGTTAGGATGGCAATTTCCTTTCCTAAGGGGCATTTATGGAGTAGAAGGATTTTTACAGCAAACAGCATTGGTTCCCTGAAACAAAAACAGACATTGTTAGAAAATATCAACAGGTCTGGACAGGAATCAGAGAAAGACATTTCAGATCCAGTGACCCTTCTTCAGAACAGGTCACTGGACCAAAACGTTAACTCCAATTTCTCTCCACAGATGCTGCCAAACCTCTGAGATTTTCCAGCAATTTCAGCTTTTCAGCATCTGCAGTTCTTTCATTTTGTTTTTAACGTTGGTTCCCCAGACACCATTAGGCGAGCTTCATATTACACTCAAGTATCACCACCTGCCATTTTGGGATTTGAAATCTTGTCCTCAGAAACATGAGCCTAGGTGCAGAGTTACTGACCTAGTGATGTTAACATAATGTGACTTCCTCCCTCAGCAGATCGACATCCTTTCAGACCCCTCTAACACCAGGTGACAGCTATCATCAGTACAAGCTTTGGTGGGAAAAGAGTCAGAAGTGGTTCCTTCAAAGGCTTCAGCATCACCGAATGTCCCATCAGTTCTTGAGGGGTTCAGTGGAAACGTAGTGGCTACTTGCTTCAGTGTAGTGCTCAGTGTTGGGCAATTGAGAGACCTGTTATAATCGCTTCTGTTCTTAGCTGCATACCTCAACTGGATCAAATAGGTCAATGGACTGAAAAATGGCAGATGGAGTTCAATCTGCATAAACATGAGGTGTGGCATTTTGGTAAAACAAACAAGGGGTAGGGCTTATACAATTAATGGTAGGTCCTTGGGTAATATTGTAGAACAGAAGGACCTAGGGATGAAGGTACATAATTTTTTGAAATTTCCATCACATATAGCAGGGTGGTTTAAAAAAGGCATTTGGCATGCTTGCCTTCAGTCCTTTGAGTATAGGAGTTGGGAAGTCATGTTGAGGTTGTGCAAGACATTGCTGAGGCCTCTTCTGGAATACTGTGTCCAGTTCTGGTCGCCCTGTTATAGGAAGGATATTATTAAGCTGGAGTTGATTCAGAAGAAATTTACCAGGATCATGTTGGGCATGGAAAGTTTGAGTTATAAAGAAAGGCTGGACAAGCTGGGACTTTTTCACTGGCGCATAGGAGGTTGAGAGTTGACCTTACAGAAGTTTATAAAATCTTGAGGGGTTTAGATAGGGTTCATGGTAGGTGTCTTTTCCCAAGGGTAGGGGATTTCAAGGTTAGGGGCTACATTTTTAAAGTGAGAACATAGCATGTAGAACATAGAACAGTACAGCACAGTACAGGCCCTTCGGCCCACGATGTTGTGCCGACCTATTATCCTACTAAGATCAAACTATCCTGCATACCCTACATTTTACTATCCTCCATGTGCCTGTCCAAGAGTCGCTTAAATGTCCCTAATGTATCTGACTCCACTACCACTGCCGGCAGCGCATTCCACACACCCACCACTCTCTGTGTGAAGGAGAGAGGAGAGAGATTTAAGAAAGACACAAGGGGCAATTTTTTTGCACAGAGGGTGGTTTGTGTGTGGAATGAGCCATCTGAGGGAGTGATGGATGTGGGCACAATTACAATGTTTAAAAGACATTTGGATAAGTATGTGAATAGGAAATGTTTGGAGAGATATAGGCCAGGAGCAGGCAGGTGGGACTAGTTTAGTTTGGGATTATGTTCGGTAAAGTGGTGACCAAAACTGCACACAATACTCCAAATGTGGCCTAACGAGGGTTTTATACAGCTGCAACATGGTTTGCCAACTTTTGTACTCCATGCCTCGCACGATGAAGACAAGCATGCCATATGCCTTCTTAATCACCTCGGCCACCCGTGTTGCCACTTTTAGGGAACTGTGGACGTTCTTGCCCTGAACCATCTGTATGTTAATGTTCCTAAGTGTTCTGCCATTTACAGTATAATTCACACCTAAGTTTGATTCTCCAAAATGCATCACGTCGCATTTGTCTGGATTAAACTTCATCTGCCATTTCTGAGCCCAAGTCAACAAGTTCTGATGAAGAGCCATCTAGACGTGAGACGTTAGCTTGCTGTTCTTCCATGAATGCTGTCTGACCCGCTGTGATCTCCAGCATTTATTGTTTTCAATGAATGAAAAAAACCTGTTGTACTGAGGTGCCTCATAGCCCTCACAATTTCAGATCCTAACTGCTGCCCCCATTATTTTGAGCAGCAAATGTTGACTATGATTCTGCTGTTGCCATATGCACTTTAGCCTGTGTTGTGGGGAAATTATCATTGAAAATACAATATTCTTGCTCAAGAGCAAATGTGCCTGGAACAAATGAGTCATAGATGTTCTCCAGATATCAATCATCGATTGGCAAATTGTGATTTTTATGACATTCAGCTGTTACATTCATAATTCTATAAGTATCCAATTCTGTTTTGAAATCGATAAGTGAACATTTTAATTCTTGTCTCATTACCACCCCTTTGTTAGATACTTTAGAGACTTTTAAGCGACTCTTGGACAGGCACATGGGGGATAGTAAAATGCAGGGTGTGCAGGGTAGATTGATCTTAGTAGGATAATAGGTCAGTACAACATTGTGGGCCGAAGGGCCTGTACTGTGCTGTACTGTTCTTTGTTCTGTGCTCTATTTTCTCTTGCACCATCATCTCCTTTGTCATTTAATCTCTTCTGACATCCTACCTTCCCTTCTGTTCTTTCTTCCCCTTCCCCCACCCCCATTTTTCCTGCCTCTGCTTAAACCTGTTAAATCAGCACATTTTCTAACTCTGTTGCTTTGATTATATTTCCACAGAGTCCACCTGACCTGCTGAGTATTAATTGCATTTTTCCATTCATATTAATAAATTTTGGGGGACTTCAAAGCTGTCCTGCAGCAATTGACCATGATATAAAAATGACATGCTGATTGCTACTTTATTAAAGGTAGGTAGATTCTTGGCTTTAATTAGGGAGGAGATGGCCTAGCAGTATCATTGCTAGACTGTTACTCCAGAGACCCTGGTCATATTCAAAAAATGCTGGAAATGAAAGCAGGTCAAGCAGCATCCTTGGAGACAGAGCAAGCTAATGTTTCGAGTCATCTACAGGATGTTGCCTGACCGTCTGTAATTTCCAGAATTTGTTGTTTTCAGTACAGATTCCAGCATCTGCAATAATTAGCTCCTACACATGTTCCAGTGATCTGGCTTTCAATCCCAGTGGAATTTCTCCTCTATCCATCTTCTATCCACATCCCCCTCTCTCCCTATTTATTTCAGAACCCCCTTCCCCTCCCCCATTTCTGATGAAGGGTCTAGGCCCGAAACGTCAGCCTTCCTGCTCCTCTGATGCTGCTTGGCCTGCTGTGTTCATCCAGCTCTATACCTTA
>NC_063344.1:6883645-6891285 GCF_021869965.1 Rhincodon typus
CTAACAAGGTGTAGAGCTGGATGAACACAGCAGGCCAAGCAGCATCAGAGGAGCAGGAAGGCTGACGCTTCGGGTCTGGACCCTTCTTCAGAAACCCATTTCTGAATATGTGCAGAAGGGTTCAGACCGGAAATGTCAGCTTTCCTGCTCTTCTGATGCTGGGCCTGCTGTGTTCTTCCAGCTCTACACCTTCTTATCTCAGATTCTCCAGCATTGGCAGTTCCTACTACCTCTTGCTGGAGAAACTCAGCAGGTCTGGCAGCATCTGTGGAGTGAAATCAGAGTTAACATTTCGGGTCAAGTGACCCTTCCTCAGATTCTAATGGTGGCTAGGGAAATGTTGGTTTATATGCAGAAAGTAAGGTGAGGTGGTAAGGAGTAAATGATGGATAGGGCTTGAGCCCTAAGAGAGAGAAGAACAGTTGGACAGACAAGGGAGTGGATAACGATCTGGCTGGGAGAGTGAACAGCTGTTAATGGAGACTGTTAGCGGCTAACAATGGGTTGTGTATAATAGTGATAACAATTGTTATAACTATGTTATAATAGTGATAACTATGTGATTAACAAGGCCTGGTGTGTGAAATTAGGGGTAAGGACATGGGAGAGCTCAAGCCCTAAAATTGTTGAACTCGATGTTGAGTCCAGAAGGCTGCAGAATCCCTAAGTGGAAAATGTGGTGGTGTTCTTCCAGCTTGCACTGAGCTTTGCTGGAGCACTGTAGCAAGCCTGAGACAGAGATATTGGACAGGGAGCAGGGAGGCATGTTAAAGTATGGGCAGCATGGTGGCACAATGGTTAGCACTGCTGCCTCCAGTACCAGGGACCCAGGTTCGATTCCAGCTTTGGGTGACTGTCTGTGTGGAGTTTGCACATTCTCCCTGTGTCTGTGTGGGTTTCCTCCCACAGTCCAAAGATGTGTGGGTTAGGTGGATTGGCCAGGCTAAATTGCCTGTAGTGTTGGGGGATGGGTCTGGGTGGGATGCTCTGAGGTTTGGTGTGGACTTGTTGGGCCGAAGGGCCTGTTTCCACACTGAATGGATTCTAGTAGCAGGCAACTGAAAGCTCAGGGCCTTGTTTGTGGACAGAACGTAGGTGTTTTATGAAGCGGTCACCCAGTTAACACTTTGTTTAACCAATGTAGGAGAGACAACATTGTGAGCAGTGAATGCAATAGACTCGATTGACTGAAGTGCAGGTAAAGCACTGCTTCACCTGGAAGGTATGTTTGGGCCTTTGGCCTAGCCTATTGCCAGAAATTGAAACAGAGATGTGAAGGGAGGGAAAGGAGTCAGAGATGGACCAGGTGAAAGTGACGGTGGGATGGAAATTGGAAGCAAAATCGATATACTCCCCCCTCAGTATGGAAGGGCCCAAACACACTTTCCAGCTGAATCCCATTTTCTGGCTACGCTGTTCATATCTGTCTCTTCTCTCTCTGTCTCTGAGTTCTGTCTACACCTATCCATTCACCTCTCCCCTGCAACCCCCAGGCCTGTCTTCTCCAAACATACCACTTTTACCCAGGGACTATCAGTTCTGATGATGAGTCACTGGATTTGAAACATTAATTCTCTTTTTCTCTCTACCGATGCTCTCAGACCTGTTTGGCCAGATTTTTTCTGTTTTTGTCTCAGCCAGCTCAGAAACCTGTTCCCTATTTTGATCCTTTCAGCTCAAAGAATTGTATCTAATTCTTTCTTGAACACGTTCAATGTTTTGGTCTCAAACACTTCCAGGGGCAGAGAATTCCACAGGCTCACACTCACAGGGTAAAAAGACGTCGCCTTAGCTCAGTCCTAAATGGCTTACCTTGTTTCCTTAAACTGTGACCCCTTGAGTCTGTGACCCCTTGAGTCCCTGGTCATCAGGAAGATCCTTCCTGCTTTTATTCAGTCCAGAAAAACCAAAGAGGAAACGCAGGGAAAGGGTAGAGGAGGGGAATTAACTGATGTGTTGTTGGTCATGACAGGATGGATAATAGGTGAAGGTGTTGAACTCACTTTATACTTAGGGTCATAGAGTCATAGAGTAATACAACATGGAAACAGGCCCTTTGGCCCAAGCTGGTCCATGCTGACCATGGTGTTAGTTCCAATTGTCTGCATTTGATCCATATCCTTCTAAACCCTTCTCGTCCATGTATCTACCCAAATTTTTTTTAAATTTACTTTTTGTACCTTTTTACTTCAGATACTTTTATGGCTTGAGAATATTGTTGCATGCTATTGTTTGGGAGATGTCTCAGGGAAGGGTGGCACGATGGCTCAGTGGTTAGCACTGCTGCCCCACAGCACCAGGGACCTGGGTTTCATTCCACCCTCATATGGAGCTTGCACGTTCTCCCCGTGTCTGTGTGGGTTACCTCTGGGAGCTCCAGTTTCCTCCCACAGTCCCGAGATGCGCAGATTAGGTGGATTAGCCATTCTAAATCGCACATAGTGTCCAGGGTTGTGCAGGCTAAGTGGGTTAGGTGTGATAAATGTCGGGCTAACGGGGTAGGGAAGGGGGCTGGGTCTGGGTAGGATGCTCTTTGGAGGGTCAGTGCAGACATGATGGGTTGAATGTCCACTTTCTGAATTGTAGGGATTTTATGATTTAAGGAAATCATAAACTCAGTGCCACTTCTGCCACCTACAATCCAACCTCACAACCAAAGATATATTTCCCTCCCCACCCCCATCTGCCTTTCGTAGGGACCGCTCTCTCCATGACTCCCTCGTCCGATCCACACTCCCCACCAGCCCCACCACCCCGGCACCTTTCCCTGCAACCGCAGGAAGTGCTACATCTGCCTCTACACTCCCACCTCACCTACATCCCAGGCACCAAAACAACCTTCCACATTAAACAGATGTTCATCTGCACATCCGCTAATGTGGTCTATTGTATCCGCTGCTCCCGATGTGGCCTCCTCTACATCGTTGAGACCAAACGGAGGCTCGGAGACCACTTTGTAGAGCACTTACGCTCAGTTCGCAACAAACGACAACACCTTCCAGTCACCAATCATTTTAACTCCCCTTCCCACTCCCTGGGCGACATGTCCATCCTGGGCCTCCTCCAGTGTCACAATGACACCACCCGCAAACTGGAGGAGCAGCACCTCATATTCCGCCTTGGGAGCCTACAGCCCAATGGCCTAAAAATGGACTTTACCAGTTTCAAAATCTCCCCACCCCCAGCCTCATCTCATAACCATCCCTCCCTCTCATCCCCGTCTCCTTGACCTGACGCAATCTGACACAACCTGTCCATCTTCTCCCCCACTTATCCGATCCTCCCACTTCACTGACCAATCCCCACCATTCCCTACCTGCACTCACCTATCACCATCCCACCTACCTTCCCCAGCCCCATCCCTCCTCTCTGTATTTATTTCAGAGCCCCCTTCCCCCTCCCCCATTTCTGAAGAAGGGTCCTGACCCGAAACGTCAGCTTTCCTGCTCCTCTGATGCTGCCTGGCCTGCTGTGTTCATCCAGCTCTACACTGTGTTATCTCTGACTCCAGCATCGGCAGTTCTTACTATTTCTGACCATACCAGATGCCACATTGTTTAAATAATCTTATATACAGGAAAAGAAAGTTTGGAATTCCTTTATATTGCTGAATTGAAATAGCAGGGGAAATGATGGCCCAGTGATTTGATATGATTCTATTTATTGTTGTCACATGTAACGAAGTACAGTGAAAAGTTTTGTTTTGCGAGCAGTACAGGCAGATCATAACATACAAGGACATATAGATCATAGGGTGTTTAGACAGAGCGAGGCATACAAGGTCAGGGCTGCACAGGAGGAGCACAAAAGCAAGATCAACATTAGATTTGAAGTGAGAGAAGTATTATCACTAGACTATTAATACAGAGACACAAGTCATCTTCTGGGGACCAGGGTTTGGATTCTCCCGATGGCCGATGGTAGAGTTTAAATTCAATCAAGATCTGCAATTAAGAGTCCAATGATGACCATGAAACTGTTGTTGATTGATGTGGAGGTGCCGGTGTTAGACTGGGGTGGACAAAGGGCAGCACGGTAGCTCAGTGGTTAGCACTACCGCCTCATGGCGCCAGGGACCTGGGTTCGATTCCAGCCTCGGGCAACTGTCTGTGTGGAGTTTGCACGTTCTCCCTGTGTCTGCGTGGGTTTCCTCTGGATGCTCTGGTTTCCTCCCACAGTCTAAAGATGTACAAGGTTAGGTGGATTGGCCATGCTAAACTGCCCCATAGCATTCATGATGTGTAGCTTAGGGGGATGGGTCTGGGTGGGATACTGTGAGGGTTGGTGTGGACTTGTTGGGCCAAAGGGCGTGTTTCCACACTGTAGGGATTCTATTTGAAAAAAAATGCTGGACATTACACGATACCAGGTTATAGTCTAGTCAAAAAGGTTTATTTGAAAACTCAAGCTTTCAGAGCATGTTGACTCATGGGGAAGAACTCACCTGATTCATTAATGTCCTTCCTGGAATGTGGCTACTGTCATTACCCAGTCATGGGATAGACCCAGACCCACAGCAATGTGGTTGACTCTTAATTGCCCTGTGATGCTGGCTCAGGCAGGGATGCATTCCAGGAATTAATTTTAACTCACCACAAAAATTCCTAAAACACTGCAGACACTTTGGAAAGGAAACAATTTTATAAAAATCTCCTTACTTGCACTATGGGTTCTTGGCCCTTTAAATAATGCTAATGTGCGGCCAATCATTCACGAGAATGTTTGTTGATGGCAGTGTGACCTAGAAATGTGTTGCCAGGATTAGCATTGTACACATTAGGTATGTGGGTTGGCTTGTTGAGCTTCCTGAAATGTTAGCATCAATTCAAGGCCTTCTGATGCACTCTGCATTCATCTTTCCCCTCACAGGATGTTGTGTGCGCCACACAGGAAACAGTCAGTGGGATAAGGCACTCTACAAGTTGCACTTGGAGTGCATGGGTGCTGCCGATAGAGGAAATTTTGTGTCCCATAACTCTGTAAATGGAACTGGAGGAACGACAGAAATGTGCCATGAGTAATTAAGCCATTTACAATTAAATTTCTCTTACATTGCACAGCACTACAACATGATCACTCATTTGCACCAGCAATGCAGAAAGATATGGAATGAGGAAAAGACTATTTGATCTATTTGCCAGTAACCAGAAACCTTTTCAAATCTGCCTGTGGCTCCTAAAACCTGAAGCCCAGTGTGACACAGTGTCAAATTCTGTTTGATAATTCTCCCGAGAACAACAATGAGATGTTTATTACGTTAAGGGGCTGAAATACACAATGTTATTGCAGTCATATGACTGTTACCATCAACATGCCAATTAGATACCAGTTGATGTATAGACAATAACTTCCTCCATGCCAAGTATTCTTTCATAATTTTCGTCCCCGCCTCCCTAACCTGTTCTTCCTTCCACCTATCCCCTCCTCCCACCTATCCCCTCCTCCCACCTCAAGCCGCACCCCCATCTCCTACCTACTAACCTCATCCCGCCCCTTTGACCTGTCCGTCCTCCCTGGACTGACCTATCTCCTCCCTAACTCCCCACCTACACTCACCTTTACTGGCTCCATACCCGCCTCTTCGACCTGTTTGTTTCCTCTCCACCTATCCTCTCCTCTATCCATCTTCTATCCGCCTCCCACTCTCTCCCTATTTATTTCAGAACCCCCTTCCCCTCCCCCATTTCTGATGAAGGGTCTAGGCCCGAAACGTCAGCCTCTCTGCTCCTATGATGCTGCTTGGCCTGCTGTGTTCATCCAGCCCTGCACCTTGTTGTCTCGGATTCTCCAGCATCTGCAGTTCCTACTATCTCTGACATAATTCTTCCCTGTTGTGTTAGCAAGGGAGATTAATATAGCTACGATAATTCAGTTTTCTATCGCAGTCATTTACAGTCTATTACCCAGGCACAGCTACTGGATTAAATTTCCTGTTCTACCAAACACAGCTCAATCAACTTAGCAATGTTGTAGATTAAATACAGCAAAGGGGCAGAATGGAAGAAGTTTGCAAGTGCTCAATATAATGTAGGTGTGGCCAGCAGTAAAAAGTTACTTGATATTATGGTCTCAAAGCTTTCATGGTTTGTTGATGGAGAATCAAAGAGTAACTTCCCAGAATTAATTTCCCCTTGAAATGGTTCAGAAGGCATTTTAGGTTAAATTTGATCTCCATCAGGAGGTAGGGTATAAATACTGGACCGAGTGTTGGCAGTCAAGGTGGGGTAGATGGGCATGTTGCTTTCCCATATTTTTTCATGTACTTTCTGCATGATTGCTGTGGGATAGGTTTTGTTCGAACATATGTGGAGAACATCCTCTTATCTTATGGCTTGTAATGTTTTATATTCCTTTGAGTCGACCACTGGATCCCTGATCTCGAATGCAGCATACTCTGGAATGCTGGCCTAGATTATGGTGCAAATCCGGTCTTTGCAAGATAATGTAAACCTGATGCTTATGAGTGGGTAGCATGTTTTATAGCTCTTCCCATTTTTATTTCAAGACGGCCAGATTAAACTCTGATATTTGCTCTGCAGGTATTTCCCTCAGTTACATGTCAAATTGTTTGGTAAAGTCAAATGTTTTTTTTAAATTATTCATTAATGGAATGAAGGACATTGCTGGCCAGGCAGCATTTATTACCCATCCCTAATTGCCCTGAGGGCAGTTCAGAGTCAGCCACATTGCTGTGGGTCTGAAGTCACATGGAGGCCAGACCAGGTAAGGATGGCAGTTTCCTTCCCTTAAAGGCATTAGTGAACCAGATGGGTTTTTAGGACAATCAGCAATGGATTCATGGTCATCATTAGATTCTTAAGTCTGGATTTTATTTTTAAATTCAAATTCCACCATCTGCCATGGCGGGATTTGAACCCTGGTGCCTAGAATATTATCTGGGTCTCTGGATTAACAATCCAGCGATAATACCACTAGGCCATCACCTCCCCTATGAAGGCTGTTAAGACTGGTAAATCTGCCACAGCTCCATAGCTGCTTCATAGAGGCACCATTCAACAAGGGACTTAATATGTTTCTGATTATGTCAGCCATTAAAATTAATTATGAACTTCGCTGTGCATTGAGGAGTTTTTATGTTCATTAATGGGACATGGGCATTACTGGCTGGTTCAGCATTTTTTGCCTGTCCCTAGTTGCCCTTGAGAAGGAGGTGGTGAGCTGTCTTCTTGAACTGCTGCAGTGCATGTGCTGTAGATAGGCTCACAATGCCCTTAGGGAGGGAATTTCAGGATTTTGACAAAGTGAAATTGATAGAATGGCAATATATTTCCAAGTCAGAAAGGTGAGTGGCTTGGAGGGGAATTTGTAGGCACTGGAGTGTGTCTCGGACATTACTCACTCCGGTCTGGAGTGTGTCTCGGACAGTACTCACTCCGGCCTGGAGCAGGTCTAGGACAGTACTCACTCTGGCCTGGACCACGTCTCGGACAGTATTCACTCCGGCCTCGAACACGTCTCAGACAGTACTCACTACGGCCTGGAGCGGGTCTTGGATAGTACTCACTCCGGCCTGGAGCGGGTCTCGGACAGTACTCACTCCGGCCTGGAGCGGGTGTCGGACAGTACTCACCTCGGCCTGGAGCGGGCCTTGGACAGTACTCACTACGGCCTGCAGCGGG
>NC_063344.1:6891295-6904397 GCF_021869965.1 Rhincodon typus
CGGCCTGGAGCGGGCCTTGGACAGTACTGACTCTGGCCTGGAGCGGGTCTCGGAGAGTACTCACTCTGGTCTGGACTCCGACCAGGATCTCCCCTCAGGCTTCCAGATAGTTCCGGAAGCTTAGACCAGAACTCCCTGCAAGATGTATATTCATAGAGTTGTACAGCGTGGAAACATACTCTTGGTCCAACTCATCCATTCTGAATAGATATCTTAAATTAATCTAGTCCCATTTGCCAGCATTTGGCCCATATCCCTTTAAAGCTTCCAACAGTCCAAAGGTGTGCGGGTTCAGTGGATTGGCCAAGCTGAATGTGGGTTGATGGGTCTAGGAGTATCTGGGTGGGATGCTCTTTGGAGTTTCATTGCAGGCTGAATGGCCTCTTTCTGTACTGTCTGGATTCAATGAATTTTGTCAGGGTCCATAATCTTTACTCCCACCTCCACAGCCCATTTCCATCCAGACCCCATGTGGAGACCCACTACATCGAACATTACTGTCCTCCCTGACCCCTGAGCACTCGTGTTAAATGTGTGTGGGCACTGAGAGGTGCCATGTTGGTCGTGAGGGTTTGGCAAATGGCAGATGCTAATGTCCATGGATGAGGCATGTTGGCCACGGATTGTGCCCTGTGATAAAGTCATAGAGTTATCGAGTCATCAAGTTGTACAGTACGGAAACAGATCTTACGGTCCAACTCATCCACGCCGACCTGATATCCTAAATTACTCTGGTCCCATTTGCCAACATTTGGCCCATATCCCTCTAAGCCCTTCCTATTCACATACCCATCCAGAGGCCTTTTAAATGTTGTAATTGTACCAGCCTCCACCACTTCCTCTGGCAGTTCATTCCATACATGTACCACCCTCTGTGTGAAAATGTTGCCCCTCAGGTCCTTTTTAAATTTTTTCCCCCCTCTCCTTAAACCTATTCCCTCTCGTTTTGGACTCCCCTACCCTGGGAAAATGACGTTGGCTGTTCACTGTCTTCATGTCCCTCATGATTTTATAAATCTCTATGAGGTCATCTCTCAGTCTCATGCTCCAAGGAAAAAAGAACCCAGCCTATAATATCTCTCCCGATAGCTCAAACCATCCAGTCCTGGGAAGATCTTTGTAAATTTTTTCTGCACCCTGTCAAGTTTAAGAACGTCTTTCCTTTAGAAAGGCAACCAGATGTTATTTGGTCCTAAGCAACAAGGAAGACTTACAAAGCAAGCAGTGAGCTGAGGTTGCCAGGCGCTCTCTGTGGTTTCCATGCCGATATTTCTTGATGTTAAGGTATTTTCAGTGTATTTGCTAAGATGGGAAGCTGAACATTGAGGAGTTGAGTTGGGCCATTAACGAGATGTTTAACAAGTTATAATTGACCTTAATTTGCCACTCGCTGCTGCCTAGTGAGAAACTGATCTTACCAATGAAAACATAAACCCTGGACTCAGTTACATGTCAACTGTGCCAGTCTTTTCAAGGGCTCAAGTGTCTTAATCATTGTGGATGCCCAGTCAAAGTGCTTGGAGGTGCATGGACTTCATTCATCAAACATGGGGACACATAGAAAAATTGCGAGCATCTTTTGCAATACATGGGCCCCCGTAAGTGTTGATCACAGATAACAGGCCAGAGAATTCAAGTATTTCCGAAGGCTAAATGGCATTCAGCACATAAGCACAGCTCCATATCATCCATCATCTAATGGTCTGGTGGAAAGAGCTGTCCGAACTTTGAAGGCAATCTTAGAGAAACAGCCTACAGCTTCACTTGATACCAAACTGCCCTGGTTCCAGTTTGATTATAGGATCACACCTCATACAGCAGCAGGGATAGCTCCAGCAGAGTTGTTAATGGAGAGCAGGCTCCGTACCAGGTTAAATCTGATCTTCCTGCAAATGGCATCAGAAATGCCAAAGCCAGCCACAAGAGTCCTCTAGGCGAGAGTGATAGTTCACTTCAGGAGTCAAAGTTTGGTGTCGAAACCACGGAAATGGCCCTGCGTGAGTGAGAAGTGTGGTCAATGCGAGGTCAGGTCCTGTGACGTACAAAGTTCAAGTAGGACAGGCAGTCCTGAACAAGCATGTGAACCACATGAAAGGTGCCACCTTGCATACGGGGCACAAGCAAAACATACCCCTCCTCTCAGAACATCTGGCACTGCTGCCAGGACCTGTGAATTGTCCCCTCTACCTAGCGTTGAAGAAACTTCTGAGAATGAGATGGACATGGCAGATGTTGCAGCCTGGACGCCATTACCGAAAAAGACAATGACTTTTGGCCGAGGCACTCTGGTAACAAGAGGCATGTTATGGTCTGTTACACTCCACAGTATCCGAGGCAGAGGCAGAGGAACCGGACCTGGTACAAAAACACCCCAGGAGAAGCTACAGGAAAAATAGCGGACCTTCATCCCCGGACTTCGAAGGGGGAGGGATGTAGTGATTGGAACAAGGTCAGCCAGCTGGATCTCATAGTGACGGGCAATAACTGCTGGCCTAGACATAAGGCCGCACCCATGAGATCGTAAGCAATAGGAACGGGAGTAGGCTATTCAACCCTTTGAGCCTGCACTGCCATTCAAATGGATCATGGCTGATCTGACACTGCTCACTTCTTTTCCCCATAACTCTTGATTCCCTGGCTGATCAAGAATCTATCTCAGCCTTAAATATACCCAAGGACTCTGCCCCCACATAGCTCTCCGTGGCAAGGAATTCCAAAGGCTCTCAGCCCAATGAGAGAAGAAATTTCTCCTCAGCTCAATCTTAAATTGGTGCCTCTTTGTTCTAAGACCGCAGCCTCTGGCCCTAGGATCTCCCATGAGGGAGTGATATCCACATCCCATGAATGAATTAAAAACCACTGTGGCCTTGAAATGTGGCCCACATTTGACCCATTGTAGCTGTTCTGGCTGCAGGCAAATGTTTTGCTTTGAATGGAAGTATATCTACCCACATCCCTATTGAAAGTTAAATCACTCATTTAGGCATTGCACTTGAGATTGTAACAAATCTCTGCGTTAAAATATGTACCTTATCAACTCCTCTCTAGCTCATTGGCCATTCAGTGTAACTTCCCACCAGCCCTGCACAAGTATAAAGTTTAGAAAAAATGTGAGTGTGCTTAGCTGGCTCTAAGGGTGCTGGTCTGATCCCAAAATGGGAAGTAATTCAACGATAGCTACAGGAATTGTCCTCAAACCCCTCAGCAACCCACCACCCCCCACCCACCCACAGAGAACTCTCTTGCCACAAAATTTAAACTCAATGGGGTGGAGACAGACATGATGGGTTTGTAGAACCTGGGACCTCGCCTAACAACATGTCTCGATGTGGAGATGCAGGTGTTGGACTGGGATGGACAAAGTCAGAAGTCACGCTAAACCAGGTTATAGTCCTACAGGTTTATTTAAAATCACAAGCTTTTTTCACGCTGCTCCTTCATCAGGTGAAGACTGACGAAGTAGCAGTGCTTTGAAAGCTTGTGATTTTGAATAAACCTGTTGGACTACAACCTGGTGTCGTGTGAGTTTTAACAATAAGTCTGAATTCCAATATAATGTTGAAAGTTCCAGCTTCTCAAAAGTTGCACCTATTAATTTCACAAGGGTTAGGCAAGCATTCAGACAAAAGAAATGGTCAGATTTATGCTTTGCGATCACTTTAACCAGTGTGGCTTCAGTTATGTGTATGAACTTAAAATTAATTATGAATAAAAGAAAATGAAGACTTAATTACAAAACCTGAAAGAACTGTGGATGCTGTAAATCAGAGACAAAAACAGAAATTGCTGGATAAACTCCACATATCTGGCAGCATCTGTGGAAAGAAATCAGAGTTAATGTTTCGGAACCAGTGACCCCTCTTCCTCAGAAGGGGGAGGCAATGGTCTAGTGGTTTTATCGCTGGACTGTTAATCCAGAGACCCAGATAATGTTCTGGGGACCCAGGTTCAAATCCCGCCATGGCAGATGGTGGAATTTGAATTCAATAAATATCTGGAATTAAGGAATGAATGATGACCATGAATCCATTATCGGAAAAACCCATCTGGTTCACTAATGCCCTTTCGGGAAGGAAACTGCCATCCTTGCCAGGTCTGGCCTACATGTGATTCCAGACCCACAGCAATGTGGTTGACTCTTAACTGCCCTCTGGGCAATTAGGGATAGGCAATAAATGCTATCTAGCCAGCGATGCCCTCATCATGTGAATGAAAAAAGAACAATACTGAGGAAGTTTTCGGAACGCTGGCCCTTCGTCGGGTGAAACGTTAACTCTGATTTCTCTCTACAGATGTTGCCAGACCTGTTGAGATTATCCAGCAATTTCTGGTTTTGAAACCTTAATTATATCTATTACAGATTCACTTCACTTTTCAGTGGCTGCAAGTTGATAAATCACCAAAACTGGTGACATGCATTCAATAACATCGAAGGAAGTGAGAATAGATAATTGCAAAGACACTACTCTTTCAATCTTCATTGGGTTCAGGCCTGGTGCCAGATGACTGATGAACTATAAACATTGTGCCCTTGATAAAAAAAAAAGTTTGGAAAGATCGGAACAACAATTACAGACCAATTAGTTCAGTGGTAGGAAAGTTTCAGGAAACAATTATTCAGGACAGAATAGTCATGTGGCAGTATGTGCATTGACTTGGAAGAGTCAGCATAGAATTGTTGAAGAAAAAGTCTGTCCAACTAACTCTCTGGAATGTTTTGAAGCGGTGAGGGAAAGGTTTGCTGAGGGCATGAATGTGAAGTAGGACACACAGATTTCCAAAAAACATTCAGTACAGTGTCACACAACAGGCTAAGTTATGAAATCAAACAGGCAGTAGGAACATAGAGATAGCAAGGCGTGGGGCTGGATGAACACAGCAGTCCAGGCAGCATCAGAGGAGCAAGAAAGCTGACGTTTCGGGTCTAGACCCTTCTTCTGAAACATTTGAGTTTTTTTTTCCCACACCTTGTTATCTCAGATTCTCCAGCATCGGCAGTTCCTACTATCTCAGTAGGAGCATAGATGCTGAATTAACTGAGGGAAAAGGAACTGAAAGTCAACGTTTAATGGGGACTTTTTAAGTGGAATTAACTCTCTGAGGAAGTGGTGGAAGTGGGCATAGCTACAATGTTTAAAAGATGCTTAGATAAATACAGGAAGGGATGGAGGGATACGGGCCAGGAGCAGGCAGGTGCCATTGGTTTAGTTTGGGATTATGGACTGGTTGGACCGAAGGGTCTTTCTCCATGCTGTATGACTGTATGACTTGGGGGCAACACGGTGTCTCAGTGGTTAGCCGTGCTGCTTCACAGCGCCAGGAACCCGGGTTGGATTCCACCCTCCGGCGACTGTCTGTGTGGAGTTTGCACATTCTCCCCGTGTCTGTGTGGGATTCCTCTGGGTGCTCTGATTTCCTCCCACAGTCCAGTGATACGCAGGTGAGATGGATAGCCATGCTAAATTGCCCATAGCGTCCAGGGATGTGTAGGTCATTTGGATTAAACATGGGAAATGCAGCGTTACAGGGACAGGGTAAGGGTGGGTCTGGATGGGATGCTCTTTGAAGAGCAGGAGTGGACTCGATGGTCTGAATGACCTGCTTTGACACTGTAGGGATTCTATAAATAGCTCACCTCCCAGTTTAATCAACCCAGGTCCAATATGTTCACCATCTTCCCCTCATCCAGCCTTAAAACTGACCTTCATTAGGGGCATGGGTTTGGGTGGGATGCTGTGAGGGTCGGTGTGAACTTGTTGGGCCGAAGGGCCTGTTTCCACACTGTAGGGAATTCTATGATTCTATTCTATTTGTTTCACGCAGTTGCACACAAGGTGAAGTTGACTGAGAGGCCACTCTAGTTTCACAAAGGCTCAGTTCGTCCCAGCATGTTACACAAGCTGATGTAATTTAATATCTGACAGTCTCGAATTTCCTGTTTATCGAGCTGCTTCAGCAGCCATGCCGTTTACCCAAAGGGACAAGTCAAGCTGTGTGGGCTACAGGACACCAATCCACAAACTGAAGTGACAACGAGGGGTCCCATAGCTGAATGTAACTTCCATATTTTTTCATTCTTTTACAGGATGTGAGCGCCACTGGATAGACCAGCATTATCTGTCTGAAGTTCTAATGGTCCTGAGACAGGTGTTACAGAGCCACCATCTTGATTTGCTGCTTTCCTTCTGATGTAAGGGAGTGCTGCAAGGGAGAGAGCTCCAGGACATTGACATAGAGACACTAATGTAATGGCGATGATATATTTCCAAGTTGGGATTATCTGCAACTTGACTTGAAAATGCAGAGTTCTGTGTTGGGAGTGGTGGGGGGGAAGGCATGGGGAAAGTGGGGTTGGTGGAGAAGTAGTGGAGGGAGGAAGAGAAGTGGGGAGGATGAATAAAGGAAGGAGGAAGAAGAGAATATTGGAGGTGAAGAGAAGAGAAATTAATTTAGATTAATTCTGGTCGGCATGGATAGGTTGGACTGAAGGGTCTGTTTCTGTCCTCTATGACTCTATGACAATGCAAGATAAGCAAACAAAAACCTTTCTCAAGCACTGCTTATTATCCATTCCAGCTCCTGCCAGATTAATTTCTCAGTTACAGGAGGTATGCATGACTTGATTCAAATAAACAGTTGTAGATTTTTCAACTCAAAACCTGTCTATACACGTGATAAGTTAAGCAAACTGGGGTCTGTGCCAGAAACATTTCCTTTTTTACCAACAAACCTTATTATTAGCACTCAGTCACTCCGACAAAATGGGGTTTGGGTGCAAAATCGAGAGAACAAGAGATAAAATGTCTGCTGAAAGGGAGATCGAGCTGAGTGCAGGAGACGGCTGAGTAATGTTTAACACAGCCCACCTTCATGTAATCATTAAAGTTGCATTGCATCCCTCGAGAGTCATAAGTTTCAACTTCTCAGAAGTCACGAGTTTAAAGAAAATGAATCATGAATCAGCCCCAGCTTTGGAAAGTTCCTTTGGAACATGATCCTTAGGTTGCAAGGTGTAAGTGACTGTAGGAGCTCCCAAGGGAGCCAAGAATGGACATTGTGAAAACCATTGAATTATAGGATCATGTTCTTTGATGTGTTGCCTCACTGCGGAGATGTTTTTCACAGAACAGATTTACTTTTGGAGTGGATGAATCATAGTAGAGAAGAAATATTCACAATAAAGCTGCAGCTGATGAAACACTGTTGTACATATTCTACAATAGTATAGCCAATGAGGAAATCAATGAGCCAAAAATATCAATTTGTTTGGTATTCAGGTGTGGCATTGTGTCTGAACTTAATGATATATGCTGTGAGGTGCTTGTTGGCAGACCAGGGGATGTCATTTGATTGGGGATGGGGAAGGATCACAGGGAGAAATGGGGTCAGGAGATTACTATCTAATATGTTCTGGAGAGGGTACAGATCATGAACAGCCACCCCTCCTTTGCCAATTGATGCCCCCTGATTTGGCACCTAATGCCAATAAGTGCGCTATTCTTGCACTGCTGGTTTTCACACAAAAATGGGAGGGTGGGAGGTTCTCATTTTGCAGAAATCCCAAGAAAGCAAACCTTGGGCCCCTCATTGAAAAACGCTCAGTGCCTGATTGAGGGATGTTTGTTCAGCTGTGACCTTTGCTCCTCGCTGATCTTGTGCGCCTCCGTGTGAGTGTCACTGGCTATCCTGGCCCCTCACCGCACCTGTCAGCCAGTCGATGGGTGGCCGTGGGATTTCAGCCATATTATTTCCCAAAGCAAGGCGCAAAGCTGGCCACCATTTTTTACCGGAGAGGCAGGGGCAGAAACCGTGGGCCCCTGATGCTGCTTCTGGCACAGCACCTCAGCATGCCCAGCCCTGGCCTTCTACCCAAGGACCATGGCCATCCACAAAAACCTCGACCTCTCTCTCCTGCTGTGAGGAAGTTTATGCCTTCGGGGCTTGTTGAGACTCATTTGAGCTTCTGCAGAATGCACAGCTTCAGGATAAAAACCTCCCTGTGGGTTGCCCCAAAGAAGAGTCTGTACGCACTGAGTTCTGACTGGGGCCTAGTAACTGCCCAGGACAGAATCATGGGTGGTGGAGGGAACGTGGCATGTCATCTCGTCAACACGACAGTGTAGCATTGGACTGAGCAGCTCTTGCGCTGCTGCCTGCTCCTGCCCTCAGGAGAAGGGCAAACAACATTGTTCCGAACCAGAGATGCTGGAGAATCTGAGACAACAAGGTGTAGAGCTGGATGAACACAGCAGGCCAAGCAGCATCAGAGGAGCAGGAAGGCTGACATTTCGGGTCTGGACCCTTCTTCAGAAACCAGTTAGCCATCTGTTACTAAAGGCAGGCTGACTGTCACAAAGAGAGGCTGCATTGTATAGCTACATTTCCTGCACTGGATTACTGCATTTTAGGAGGAGCTGCATCAGCCTGTAGCCTCTGAATACATTGAACGTGACTGTTCTGAAGAAGGGTAGCTGGACGCAAAACAAAAACTCTGCTTTCTCTCTCTCCATATGTGCTGCCAGACCTGCTGAGTTTCTCCGGAAATTTCTGTTTTTTGTGATGGCCTGCCCCTCCTGCCCCTTCCTTACCACCTCATCGTGCTAACCGAGATGGTTCTCAAGCTGCTGAAGCTGTCAACACGAGACTCTACCTTCCAATCCCAAATCTCATTTCCCCCACCCCAGCATTTCCACTCTGATGATCTGCTATCAGGCAGCTAAGAACTGCTTGGGTCACAGCACGCACCAGAAGAGGAACAAATGCAACACTGTCCACTGATGTTAGCAGGCTCCAGCTCAGATATTGGCACGGCATGGAGCTTTAAAACACACAGAGAACGCTGGAGAAACTCAGCATCTGTGGAGAGAGAGAAGCAGAGTTAATATTCCCAGAGACAACGCAGTATGGAGCTGGAGGAACACAGCAGCATCAGAGGAGCACGGAAGTTGATGTTTCAGGTCGGGACCCTTCTTCAGAAATGGGGGAGGGGGAAGTGAGATCGGAAATAAATAAATGGAGGAGGGGTGGGGCTGGGGAAGGTGGGTGGGATGGTGATAAGTGAGTACAGGTAGGGAATGGTGGGGATTGGTCAGTGAGGTGGGAGGAGCGCATAGGTGGGAGAGAAGATGGACAGGTTGTGTCAGGTCAAGGAGGCGGGGATGTGAGGGGGTGTTGATCATGTGATGAGATCAGGGGTGGGGAGATTTTGAAACTGGTAAAATCTATGTTCAGGCCATTGGGCTGTAGCTCCCGAGGCGGAATGTGAGGTGCTGCTCTTCCAGTTTCCGGGTGGCATCATTTCCACTCCTTGTTCAGAACTTGAAAGGGGTTGGAAAATGGGTATCGTTAAGGCTGGTCTGGAGTTTGGATTAGCATGTGTGGGTGTGGACCTTCAAGCTGGAGCACTCTGGAGGTCACCAAATGAACATATACACGGAGACAATGGCTAAGCTGGCAAACAAACTCCAGCCAATGCCAGGGGGGCATGCAGGATCCTGGCGCTTACCCAGCAGGGCTAATTATGAGCCAGACACCTCATTCTCCCTGCCAGTAGCTGGAATGTTTGCCCCATTGTCAGTATCTCACTGCGGTAGTGACAACCAGAGGCACTGTCCCCCCACCACTGCCTTCCAATGCCTTTGTAAAGACAGATGATTGCATCCTCTACAGCTCCCTGTGACTACGCTACAACAGTCCCTGCCAAAGCTGGGAACTCAATGCAACCCCGTCTAAAAAAAACACTCATCTGTACACTTTGCAAATATAGAAAATTGGTTCAGGAGTAGGTTATTCGGCCCCTTGAGCCTGGCTACTATCCTGTTTGAAGATTGATGACTAGCATGGCCTGGGGTTGAGTGCCTGGCTCTTTGAGTAATGTTAATAATCCTGACTGCTTGATTTCTTGTGTGTGGCGTACACATTCATTCACTGTGAAATGGGTATCACCTCAGCTGCAGGGACCAGAAGATAGAAATGTAGAAACCAAGAGCAGGAGTAGGCCATTCAGCCCCTTGAGCCTGTTCTGCCATTCATCCAGTTTTCTCCCTTGATGTTCTTAAAATTGAGAAATGTATTTACCTCTTTCTTGAATATATTCTGTGACTTAGCCTCTACAGCCTTCTATGGGAGAGAATTTCACAGGTTCACTACCTTCTGAGTGAAGAAATGTTTTCTCATCTCAGTCCTAAATGGTCTAATCCACATCCTGAGGCTGTGAGCCCTGGATCTAGACTCCCCACCATAACCAGAGAAAACATCCACCCTGCATCCAGTTTGTCCAGTTAGAATTTTATATGTCTGTACTCTAAAAGGAAATAGATAGGGTAGACAGAAGGCAACATTGCCCTTTGATAGAGGGATCAATGACCAGGGGGCGTAGATTTAAGGTAAGGGGCCGGAGGCTTACAGGAGATGTGAGGAAAACTTTTTTCACCCAGAGGGTTTTCTGAAGAAGGGTCTAGGCCCGAAATGTCAGCTTTCCTGCTCCTCTGATGCTGCTTGGCCTGCTGTGTTCATCCAGCTCCCTTGTTATCTCTTCACCCAGAGGGTGGTGGGAATCAGGAATTCACTGCCTGTAAGGGTGATAAAGGCAGAAACCCCTTAACATTGAAGAAGTATTTTGATGTTCATTTGTGATGCCAAGATATACAAGGCTATGGGCCAAATGCTGGAAAATGGGATTAGAATAATTATCATAGAATCTCTACAGTGTGGAAACAGGCCCTTTGGCCCAACAAGTCCACACTGACCCTCAGAACATCCCACCCAAACCCATCCCCCTATAACCCACCTAATGTACATATCCCTGAACACTATGGGCAATTTAGCATGGCCAATCCACTTAGCCTGCACGTCTTTGGACTGTTGGAGGAAACCAGAGCACCCGGAGGAAACTCTCACAGACACAAGGAGAATGTGCAAACTCTACACAGACAGTTGACTGAGGGTGGAATCAAACCCGCGTCCCTGGCGCTGTGAGGCAGCAGTGCTAACTACATAGCCACCATGCCACCCCAAGTTAGGGGGTTGATTTTGACTAGCATAGACTCAATGGGCCAACGGGCCTTTTTCTGTGCTGTAGACCTCTACAACTTCTATAACAATGATTCATTCTTCTAAACTCAAGTGAATACAAGCCCAGCTGAACCAATTTCCCCTCACAGGACATTCTTGCCATCCCCATGTATCAGCTGAGTGACCCTTCAATCCACTCCCTCTATGGCAAGTACGTCCTTTCTTACAGAAGGAGACCAATATGTGAGGTGTGGTCTCACCAAGTCCCCATATAACTATCATAAGACATCTCTATTTCGGAACTCAAAATCCTCTTGCTATAAAGACCAACCTACCATTCATCTTCCTAATTGCTTGCTGTTCCTGTTTCCTACTTCCATTGCCTGGTGTACAAGGTCCTTTTGTACATCCACATTTCCCAATGTATCACCATTTAAATAAGACTTTACCTTTCGTTTTGTCACACTGAAGTGTATAACTTCACATTTATTCACATTGTAAGCCATGTGTTTGCCCACATGTTTAGCTTATCTATATTGCTCTGAAGCCTGCTTGCAATACTCAGTGGTTAGCACTGTTTACTCACAGTGCCAGGGATCCGGGTTCGATTCCACCCTCGTGGAATTTGCATGTTTTCCCCGTGTCAGCGTGGGCTTCCTTCGGGGGCTCCAGTTCCCTCCCACTGTTCAAAGATGTGCAGGCTAGGTAGATTAGCCATGCTAAATTGTCCATAGTGTCCGGGGATGTGCGGCCTGGATGGATTAGCCATGGGAAATGCAGGGTAACAGGGATGGGGTAAGGGGGGAGTCTGGGTGGAATGCTGTCCAGTGGATCAGTGTGGACCCAATGGGCTGAATGGCCCATTTCCACACGGCAGGGATTCTATTAAAAAAAGTACTCCTCAAAACTTACAGTTCCACCAAGTTTGACTCCTCAATGAATTTGGAAATATGGTTCCTTCATCCAGGCCATTTACATATATCATGGACAACTGGTGTCCTAGCACTGATCCCTTCGCATCCCACTATTTTGAGATCATCCTGGTTAATTTCAACAGGGTCTATTGTGGGGACCAGCCAAATTATTCAAAAACGATGAGCACCCATCACTGAAGGTTTGTGAAAACATGTAGGACATGAACAGCTGAGGATTCCACAGTAGCAGGACTTCAATCTATCTGGTGTCTTTATTAATTATTTCCTCAAGAACATTTAAAAATATTATGAAGACTAAATCAAAATATTGTAGGTGATGGGAATACCAAATTAATATCAAAACAAACTGAATTAACTCAATATGCCTGGCACCACCTGTGCAGAAAAACAGAGAGGGCATTTCAGGTCAGTGAAACTCCATTAGAACAGAAGAGAAATAGAAATGTAGGAGTCTATAAGTCAATGAAGTGGAGGGAAGGGGCAGGAAGAACAAACAGAACTTCTGTGATTGGATTTTCCTTTATTCACTTGTGTTTTGTGGGCGTCACTGGCTGGACATTTATCACTAGTCCCTCACTAACCTTGAGAAGATGGTGATGAGCTACGTTCTTGAACTGCTGCAGTCCATGTTGCTGTAGGTTGACCCACAATGCCCTTGGGGAGGGATTTCCAGGATTTTGACCCAGCGATACTGAAGGAACAGCGATATATTTCCAAGTGAGGATGGTGAGTGGCTTGGAGGGGAACTTGCAGGTGGTGGTGTTCCTCTATAGCTGCTGCCCTTGTCCTTCTAGATGGAAGTGGTTGCGGGTTTGGAAGGTGCTGTCTCAGATTTTTGATGAATTTCCGCAGTGCATCGTGTAAGTAAGTGTTATATACTGCTGCTACAGTGTAGAAGCTCCATCTAAATTGCCGTATCGATAGGCTTCCAGCCCCAATGAGCAGTGAGTTTTCACTTTATTCCACCAACAAACCCAATCAGCAATCAGGTTTAAGCCATAATAATGCAGAGCTTTGTCCTGGGTAAGTGATTTATGCTCTATGCACAGGGTCAACAGGAATTGGTCTGTTAAAACAGTATGGAGCTGGAGGAACACAGCAGGCCAGGCAGCATCAGAGGAACAGGAAAGCTGACACTTCAAGTCAGGACCCTT
>NC_063344.1:6934397-6954755 GCF_021869965.1 Rhincodon typus
TGGAATTTGAATTCAATAAAAATACCTGGGATTAAGAAACTAATGATGACCATGAATCCATTACTGACTGTTGTAAAAACCCATCTGGTTCACTAATGTCCTTCAGGGAAGGAAACTACCATCCTTACCTGGTCTGGCCTACGTGTGACCCTGGATCCACAGCTATGTGGTTGTCTCTTAACTGCCCTCTGGGCAATTAAGGATGGACAATAAATACTGCCTAGCCAGCAATGCCCTCATCCCTTGAATAAATAAAGGAAAAAAAATAGACCTGTCAACTATCATAACCTGATCCTTTTGGCTTCCCTTCTCTGCTGACTGACTCTGTCCCTGAAGCATATTCTCCTGTCAAGGAGACAAAGTATACAGGGGTTTCCAATTGAGGAACTGCAGGACCACAGCCCTTGATTTTCATTCCATTAATTTTTAATGTGGTCCTAGAAATTTGAACTCTATGGTCTTTGTGAGGGCCGCTCATAATGGGAAATGCGTGATCAGAGAGCTGATTCCTTCACTTCTGGTTAGAGGCAAATGACTATGCCAAGGCAGAATGAGGCAATATCTTAAAGTGTTTGATGATGGCATTCATGACTATCTCTGATTGGCCAAAGTGCTATCAAACATACATCTGCTCTGACCTAGGAAGAGATCTTTGGAGTCTAAAGGAGTTATCTTCAAAAAGCTTCAACAGGGCTGAGATAGGATGGTTATTGTTAGGCTGCTTGATGTGATCTCTAACTAATGTGTTATTTCATTGAAGGCAAAATGGTATTGACGATGTGGTGCACAGCAGATGACTAGTCCAATATTGCTCCCCCCCCAACCCCGTATCCCATCGACAAAAGTTAAAATGAGCAATTAGTCAAGTGCTTTTATACCTCCAGAAGATGCTCCAGCCCCGGTGGGCAGTCTGTAGGATATTTAGCCATTCCAACTTGCCTTCATAGATGTTAAAGCCCGGGGAATTTGATGAGGGACAGTCATAAGTCAGCTGGATTGAAGCAGACCATTTAAAGTGTTAATGGTTGCAGCTCACGTTCATTACTGGAGAACACCTTAATCTTTATACAACTAAAATGTTATCATGGATTAACGGCCAAATGATTATACCCAAATCTAAGATGAGAAATAAGATTGAAAATTAGGAATGAAAGTAGTGATAATGATTTGGGGGAGGTGTTGCAAGAGCCATCTGTGTCTGTGCGTTTCCCATGCGGCAAATGAGAACCTAAGAGCACAAGAACTGGAAGCAGGAACAGGCTATGCAGCCCATTGAGCTTGCTCCTACATTTGACATGATCATGACTGATCTCATCTCAGCCTCAACTCCATTTTCCTGCCTGCACTCCATAATGCTTCAACCCATATTAAAAATCTGCCCATCTCCTTTTCAAATTTATTCCATGTCCCAGCATCTGCTGCACCCTAGGGGAATGAATTCCACAGATTCATAACCTTTTGAGAGAAGTAATCCCTTCTCATCTCTGTTTTAAATCCCTTAGTCTAACACTATGACCCCTTGTTCTAGATTGCCCCACAAGGGGAAACATCTGCTGCACATCTACTTTGTCAATCCCATTTAGCATCATATTTTTGTCAATTAGATCTACTCTCATTCTTCAAAACTCTAGCAAGTATAGGCTTAAGCTGCTCAAACTCTCCTCCTAAGACAAGCCTTTCGTCTCTGGAACTACTCTAATGTACCTTCTCTGAACTGCCTGCAATATAATATCCTCCCTTCTCATAGAAGGGGACCAAACTGTCCTCAGTTGAGGTGAATGTGCAAGTGAGAACCACGATTTCGACTGGGACAACACCAAGATCCTGGGACAGGCTAGGCAGAGACAAGCACGAGAATTCCTGGAAACATGGCACTCCACGAAGCAGGCTATTAATAAACACATTGAACTCGACGCCATATACATTCCACTACGGAGGAAACCCAGAAGTGAGGCAATCCATCGCGACGGACCCCAGAGTTTAAAAACCAGGCGGGAAAACACACCGACGCTTCATCAGAGGCTGCACTGAGGATGTTACCGAGCACGGTAACGAAATGTCTGTGGAACAACAAACCAGCTCAGCGAGCCAACCAACCTCAACACAAACATGTTTACCCACTGCCTACGATTGATCCATTAGGGAATGTACAACATCTGTGTACTACCACACAACAGGTCTGTGCATCAAAACAATCATGATTATATACGCAAGGCTCTGATCTGCTGATTAGCTGAGCGTGGAATTATTCCCTATTTTGTTATGGAGTGAAAGCCCGATGGCAAAAATTAAAATACATTAGCCATACATCACAACATATTTTGAAAAACACCGTATTTTGCAATCAATGCACCAAAATAAACACGTAAATAAAGAAAAGTGTTCTTTCAGTCACAGGGCAGGTTTAAACTAGACCAGCAAGGGAGTGGGAAAGTAAGCAGAGTGACAAGGGAAAGAGAAGCAAGGGCATTCATAAACGAAAGAACAGTAAAACGCAATAATGGTAGACTGGGTGATGAAGTGCAAGAAGCATATAGGTCCCCATAACAAAGAAAATTAAGATGATTAAAGGTGGCAAAAAGGCAAGCCTAAAGTCTTTGTAGATTAATACACAAAACATTTTCAGGTAGAGGGACTGACTGTGCAATCAAGGCAAACAGATGTAGTTTTGTAGCCATTACAGTGACATGGTTCCAAGGAAATCAGAACTGAGCATCTAACATTCAGGGATATCTAAACTTTCAAAAAGACGGGAGGGAAGGTAACAGTGCTGGGGTTGCACTGTTAATAAGATGGGAAATGAAAACAATTGTGAGAGATGATGTAGGCTCAGATGATATAGAGTCCATGTGGGTGGAGGTACATAACAGCAAGGGAAGAAAGAAGGCATTGATAGGAGTATTGTACAGACCCCAAACAGTGGTCACACTGCAGGAGAGGGCATCAATCAACAAACAACATGAGCATGTAAAAAGAATAGAGCGAAAGTTATGGGTAACTTTAATCTGCCTGTTGATTGAGTCAATCAGGTTGGAAAGGGTAGCTATGACAACAAATTCAAATAGAGTGTGTGAGGGATAGTTTCTTAGAACAATATGCCATGGAGTCAACCAGGGAACAGGAGTGACAATGCTTTCACGTTAAAAGGATATTTTGTCCTGGTTTATCTTGAAGAGAGGTTATAAGGCAAAGGTTATGAACTGGCTACTGAAGAGAACTTGCGTAAACAGCCTGAATGGGTGTGGCCAGCTCTCACATAAGAAGCCTTTGGGATCTCAAAAGAGTTGGCAGATTTGGGGGGAGGTGATGGTTTAGTGGTATTATTGCTGGACTGTTAATCCAGAGACCCAGATAATGTTCTGGGGACCCAGGGTCAAATCCCACCACAGCAGATGGTGGAATTTAATTCAATAAAAATCTGGAATTAAGAATCTAATGACAACCACAAATCCATTGTCAATTGTTGGGAAAAACCCATTTGGTTCATTCATGTCCTTTAGGGAAGGAAACTGCCATCATTATCTGGTCTGGCCTACGTATGACTCCAGGCCCACAGCAATGTGATTGACTCTTAACTGCCCTCTGGGCAATTAGGGATGGGCAATAAATGCTGCCTAGCCAGCAACACCCACATCCCATTAATTATTTGGAGGAGAACAAAAAACGTTTCAGTGAAGCTACTACTCTCTCTGAATTTTCTCTTGATGTTTTTCCCTCCTGGATTGGAGAACTGCATGTAAAACTCTGTGTCTGAATTTGCCTTTTTGTCAAAGAGTTGCTTATGGGATGTCACTATACTGAAACAGTTAATTAGCAATTGGTACTGTATCTATTGTGCAGTTATGGTTCCAATAGCTAAGTTGTCTTAAATTCCTCCCTTTTTTTGTTTGTATTTTAACTATAGTCTTTAAATAAGTTGTGTTTTGTTTAATGTTGAGTAGTTTGACCAGTCGCATTGCATCTGGAACATGGCACTTCACATCTACCTTTGAAATAAGAAAAAAAATTAGTGTTTAGGTTACCTTCTTAAAATATTGTGAGAGAGTCTGGTCTGATCCATCCCAGCAGTCAATCCTGCATCTGGTAATGAGTAATGAGGATGATTTAGTAAACAACCTCTGAGTGAAAGATCTTCTAGGAAGTAGTGATCATAACATGACAGAATTTAACATTCAGTTTGAGTTGATAACATCTCTGTCTTGGGCTTGCTGCAGTGCTTCAGTGAAGCTCAGCGCAAGCTGTAAGAACAGTATCTCATTTTCCGCTTGGGAATCCTGCAGCTTTCAGGACTCAATATCGAGTTCAATAATTTTAGGGCAAGAGCACCTTTTCCCATGTCCTTACCCCAACGCTCACACCAGGCCTTGTCATCATACACAGTCCATTGTCAGTTCCTAACAGTCCCTATTAGCAACTATTCATTTTCCCAGGCTCACCTCTACCCATTCCTTTGCTTGTCCAACTATTGTTTCTGTCTCTCTGGACTCCAACTCCACCTATTGTTTCCTCCTTCCCTTCCTCTCATCCCACTGTCTTAAGCGTATATACCAATGTTTTCATGGCAATGATCAGTTTTGAAGAAGGGTCACTGAACCAGAAAGATTAACTCTGCTTTCTCTCCATAAATGCTGTCAGACCTGTTGAGTTTCTCCCATGGTTTCTGTTTTTGTCTCTGATTTCTAGCATCTGCAGTTCTTTGGGTTAGAAACAACTGTGCTTTGCTGAAATAAAGGGAATTACAATGAAATGGGCAGAGAGTTTGGGCTGAGGAGATAGGTTTGCAGGAAACACAGTAAGCAAGCAGTGGCAGACATTTAAGGAGATAATTCATGACTCTCAACAGAAAAAAATACTTGGTAAGAAGGAAACATTCTAAGAGAGTCATACACCAACTATGGACAATCAAGGAAGTTAAGGAGAGTATAAAGTTGAAACAAAACCCTTTATAAGGAGACAAAGGTCAGTGATAGCTCAAAAGGATGAATCCAGCAAAGGAGGTCTGAAAAGTTAATAAAGAGAGAGAAGATGAACTATGAGGGCAAACGAATGAGGAATATAAAAACTGACACTAGGAGCTTCTTTAAATTTATAAAACTGAAAGGAGAGGTCAAAGTGGACAAAGGTCCGTTAGAAAATGAATCTGGGGAGATGATTTTGGGGAACAAGGAAATGACAGAGAAATTAAGCAGATATTTTGCATCATCCTTTATGGTGAAAGATACTTTGAAGATCTTATTAATAATAAGGAAGACTGTGGGAGGGGTGTGGGAGCTAGAAATTAAGTATCATCGCCATTACTAGAGAAGTAGTATCAGACAAACTAATGGGGCTAAGTCTGATAAGTTCCCTGGCCTTCATGGCTTGCATCTTAGGGTCCTAAAAGCAGTACCTGCATTTGCCATTCCTCTTGCAATTCATTCCACATACAAATCACATGGGGACATGAATAGGAACAATTTAAAGGGGATATGGGCCAAACGCAGGCAAGTGGAGCTAGTTTAGGTTAGGAAACTTGGTTAGTGTGAACGTGTTGAACTGAAGGGTCTGTTTCCATGATGTTTCCATTTCTGAAGAAGGGTCTAGGCCGGAAACGTCAGCTTTCCTGCTCCTCTGATGCTGCTTGGCTGGCTGTGTTCATCCAGCTCTACACCTTGTTTCCATGCTGTATGGTTCTATGTCCTTAAATAGCTACAGAGATAGTAGATGCATTGGTGACAGTTTTCCAAGCATCGTTGGATTCTTGAGAAGTACCGGTATATTAGAAAACTGTCAATGTGACACCCTTATTCAAAAAGGGAGGGAGGGAAAAAGCAGCTAACTATAGGCCAATTAGCCCATCATCTATTGTTGGAAAAATGTTGGAATCAATTGTCAAGGATGTAACAGCAGGACATTTGGAAAATCATAATCTATTCAACGAGCTTCATGAACGGAAAGCATGTCTGAGTAGTATGGCAGCACGGTGGCTCAGTGTTTAGCTCTGCTGCCTCACAGCACCAGGAACCTGGGTTCAATTCCACCCTCGGGCAACCGTCTGTGTGGAGTTTGCACATTCTCCCTGTGTCTGCGTGGGTTTCCTCCAGGTGCTCTGGTTTCTTTACACAGTTCAAAGATGTGCAGGCTAGGTGAATTGGCCATGCTAAATTGCCTGTACTGTACTGTTCAGGGATGAGTAGATTAAGGGGATGGGTCTGGGTGTGATGCTCTGAGGGTTGGTGTAGACTTGTTGGGCTGAAGGGCCTGTTTCTACACTTTAGGGATTCTATGAAATTCATTTGAGTTTTTTTTGAGGAAGCCTCAACCAGAGTGGATGCAGATAACCTGTAGATGTGTGTGTTTGGGCTTCCAGAAGGCATTTGGCAAGGTACAAAAGGTTAAATCATAAGAGCCCAGGGTGTTGAAGGCAGCATATTGGTGTAAATAGGGAATTGGTCGATGGCCAGCTAGTGGGATAAAGGGTTGTTTGTAAGTTTGGTTACCTGCGGCCAGTAGGTTTCTAGAGGAATCAATGCTATTTGCAATATATGTTCATGACTTAGGGGAATGAAGTGAATGTACTGTAGCCAACTTTGTAGAAAAGACAAAAATAACTGGAAAGGCAAGTTGCAAAGGGGATACGTACTATTTACAGAGAGATATTGATAGGTTAAGTAAGTGGATAATAAACTTGATATGTTTTCACCTTACACAGGCTCACAAACTGGCACGTAGTGACACCTAGTTTTTGCTGGGCTTTGGACATTGACAATTGATGAATATTGGTACTTGGGAAATGGTGTAGTGCTCTTCTATTGGTGTACAATCATCAGGAACTGAACTGCATCATCCTCTAAGTGGACTTCTATGACTGTATAGGTTATTAAATAAATCCAGGAATTAAATAAGAGTGTAAACAGCATACCAGTATTATCATCTTGAATGGTTGCTATCAAAGAGGCAAGCATTTTGTTCCAGGTTTATTACTTAAATTTAAATGGTGGGATTCATATTCAAATCTTCAATCACCATCGGACTGCCAATCCTCCCCTAAATTTCTGCCTAAAGCAGATTGGAATCACTGTCTGGCCACCTAAAACACCTGGACCGGAGTTGTTCATGAAGCCCCTCACCATCTCCATCTCCAGGGCAATTAGGGATGAGAGATGAATTAAACAAAGAACTACGGACGCTGATAATCTGGAACACGAACATAATTGCAGGTCTGGTGACATCTGTGGAGAGGCAAAAAGAGTTAAAGTTTCAATTCCAGTGGCCTTTCAACAAATAAATCGTAACAATGCTCACTCACATCCCAAAAATGACGTTTTTCAATGAAAATTGCAGTGTAACAGCAAAACTGACTCATTCTCTGCCAATGCTTTCTCCTGCTCTGTTGTCCTGGCTGTGTTTCCTTTTGTCCATGAGGGTTTGCCTCCTGCTTTCAGTGCGGGGTGATTTTTTTTGTTGCTGTGTTGAAGCAAAGGTTATATATCAGGCCCAATGAGCTCACTAACCCCCTCCAGTATGAATATACAGTGAGACAATTATAGAGCAGTACTGATGATTGGTGGCTGTCACCTTGTTCTTTGTAGGGCACAGGAAGTGGCTTCCTTTTGTGAAGATGTGCAAAGTCAAGTTAGAGATTCAAAAACCATAATGCATCAAAAGAATAGGAAAACATGATGCCTTTGCTCAAGATGTGTCACAGCGACACGCAAAATGTGATAAGTGCAGGTACAGGAGAATTCAGGTTAGCAAAAGGAAAGAATTATTAAAACCCAAATAAAAACTGAAAGGACTGCGGATGCTGGAAATCACAAACCAAAACAGAAATTGCTGACAAAAGCTCAGCGGCTCTGGCAGCATTTGTAGAGAGAAATCTGAATTTAACTCTGCTTTCTCTCTGCAGATGCTGCCAGACCTGCTGAGTTTTTCCAGCAACTTCTGTGTTTGTTTATGAAAGAATAATTAAATCTGTTAGGTTGGTGAAAAAACTGAGAATCAGTGGTTAGCACTGCTGCCTCACAGTGCCAGGGGCCCAAGTTCAATTCCACCCTTGGGCAGCTCTCTATGTGGAGTTTGCACATTCTCCCCATGTCTGTGTGGGTTTCTTCCAGGTGCCCTGGTTTCCTCCCACAGTTCAAAGATGTGCAGGTTAGGTGGATTGACCCATAGTGTTCAGGGATGTGTACATTAAGTGGGTTATAGGGCATGGGTCAGGGTAGGATGCTCTGAGGGTCAGTGTGGACTTGTTGGGCCGGAGGGCCTGTTTCCACACTGTAGGGAATTCTATTCTAAAGAGAATTTCAATGAAATCTACAACTTTGACTTTTTGGTTAAAAAAAAATGCAGCGATAGCACCTAATGCAACTAATACAAATGGTAGCTGAGACCTAATAATTTCCATATGAATGAAGTCATTGGGTAGAGGAGAAGTGATGACAGGGGACAGAACTCATTATTCCTTATTGCTAATATCTAATCTGTAAATTACTGTTGATTCAATGCAATATATTAAAAAAAACTCTTCTGGGACATGAGCATTGGTGAAAAGACCTAATTGTGCTTGCTAATGTTGTGCTATGCAGCTGGATCAGTAGCTGGTCAGGATCGGACAGGGGTCCAGGTTGGGTTGAGGTTAGTTGGTGAGGTGACTTGGGCCAGGTGAGGGAGAGATGGATGTTAACGGGGGCAATTGGCATGTAGAAGAGGTATTTTAAGGCGGACTGGACTAGGGGTGCACAGTGGCCAGTGTAGTCGGTGTAAGTGATTAGGGGTCAGTCGTATAGTTACCCAGGTGTTACACTAAATCCTTTTCTGACTCACTCTTCCTGGTTCACTACCCAGGGAAGTATCCAACTTTAACTCAGAGCTGAGACTATTTCAGAGAGTCCTAGGGAATTAACCATCAGAATTCAAACCTCTGGAACATTCCTATCGAGTTCTTGCACTCTGACCTCTGCAGTGTCCTGACCCACATATACTCGGCTATCTCCACTCTTTATCCAGCCAGAGGCTGGTATGTATGTGTCCATGTCCCCAACTATCAGCTTATGTCCCTGAATTACTCATTCGACAACACAATAATCATCTGCCCTGTGTGTTGCTGTGTGACAATGAAAGAAATTTTTGACAGCTTTTTGATGCCAAGTCGGAATCTTTTGCACAAAAATAATCTTGAACTGAATTATTGGCATTCATTATCATGCAATGAAAATGTTGGCCATGGTGATGTGTGGTGGATAAATGAGTGAGCAGTGCATTAAGCTGGTACTAACCACAGACATAGAAATCAAGGAAAGCAATAACTGCAAGTGATATCATTGCCACAACTTATTTGCAGACGGCTGATGAACTGCAAAGCCCATTGAAATATCCTGAGACCATGGGAGATGTTTTTTAAGTGGACCCTTTTTTTGTTTAAATCAACCATTCCAACTTCTGTTTGATTCAAAGCAACTTGAGTAGTTGTCCCTACTCAAGGTCTGTAGATGTGGGCTTAGTGCAGTGTTGGAAAAGGTTAGCAAATCAAGCAGTAGGACTTACTGTCTTCCAGTCTGGATGGCAATTTGTGCCCATCCATCTCAGAACATCCCATGCTTTTGGCCCATTGGTTACTGAACAGAAATTACAGCTTCTAGTCTAATTAAGTAAGATTTATCTCATTGAGTCATACAGATATACAGCTTAGAAACAGACCCTTCGGTCCAAATTGTCCATGACAACCAGATATCCTCAATTAATCTAGCCCCATTTGCCAGCATTTGGCAGTATATCCCTCTAAACCCTTCCTATTCATATACCCATCCAGATGCCTTTTAAATGTTGTAATTGTACCAGCCTCCGCCACCTCCTCTTGCAGCTCATTCCTTACACGCACATCCTCTGTGTGAAAATGTTGCCCCTTAGGTCCCTTTTAAATCTTTCCCCTCTCACCTTAAACCTATGTCCTCTAGTTTTGGACTCCCCTACCCTGGGGAAAAGATCATAGAATCTGGAAACAGGGCCTTCGGCTCAACAAGTCCACACTGAACCTCAGAGCATCCGATGGATATTCACCCTATCTATGGCCCTCATGATTTTATAAACCTCTATAAGTTCAACCCTCAGTTTCCGACACTCCAGGGAAAATAACACCAGCCTATTCAGCTTCTCCCTATAGCTCAAACTCTCTAACCCCAGCAACATCCTTGTAAATCTTTTCTGAACCCTTTCAAGTTTCACAACATCTTTTCTACTGCAGGGAGACCCCAGCATTGAACACGGTATTCCAAAAGTGGCCTGCTGAAACATTTTGAGACTGTCATTCTCGAGATGTTAGTGTCACTGACAAGGCTGACCTTCAACAGCTAATCACCCACACTCCACTGATTGGTTGGTCCGCCCAACTCTTTCTTCAGAGGGCAGTTAATGGTCTATGGCACAGTCATGGAACTTGAATTACACTAAAAGTAAATCAGGTGAGAGTCCGCGAAATTTCCCTGTCTAAAGGACACTGGTGAACCAGGTACAATTTTATCACATTGACTAAGCTTTGTGGATATTTACATAGAGCCAGCTTTGGTGATAGTTCATCACCAGCTGTAAGGTCGAATCTGCCAGCCCCTCAAAGACATGGGCATTGGTGAGTCAGTTTAGCTAAACATGGCATAATCAGCAGTGATGCAATTCTTGAGGCAAAACCATTGGGAAAAATTTCTGCAAGCAAGTTTTGAATGGTGAGACAAGAAGCTCAATAGTTCTTTTCATTCACTCATGGGATGTATGTGTCACTGGTTAGGCCCAACATTTATTGCCCGTTCCTAATTGCCCAGAGGACAGTTAAGAGTCAACCACATTGCTGTGGGTCTGGAGTCACATATAGGCCAGACCAGGTAAGGATGGCAGAGAGAACACTGTGTGGAACTGGATGAACACAGCAGGTCAGGCAGCATCTGAGAAGCAGGAGAGTTGATGTTTTGGGTCGGGACCCTTCTTCAGAAATGAAGACCCGAAATGTCAACTTTTCTGCTCCTCTGATGCTGCCTGATCTGCTGTGCTCCTCCAGCTTCACACTGTGCTACCTCTGACTCCAAACTTTGGCAGTTCTTACTATGTCTAAGAAAGGATGGCAGATTTCTTTCCCAATAGGACATTAGTGGGCCAGATGGGATTTTTTTTCCCAACAATTGACAATAGTTTCTTGGTCATCATTAGACCCTTAATTCCAGATTCTTTATTGAATTCAAATTCCACCTTAAGGCAGGGTGCAAATTGAACGGACGTCCCCAGAACAGGAGCTGAGCTTTTAGTTTAAGAGACTAGAGATCTGGGTGTTCAGGTCCATTGTACCCTGAAGGTGGCAACGCAGGTGGATAGAGTGGTCAAGAAGGCATACGGCATGCTTTCATTCATCGGACGGGGTACTGAATACAAGAGTTGGCAGGTCATGTTGCAGTTGTATAGGACTTTGGTTCGACCACATTTGGAATACTGTGTACAGTTCTGGTCACCACATTACCAAAAGGATGTGGATGCTTTGGAAAGGGTGCAGAGGAGGTTCACCAGGATGTTGCCTGGTACGGAGGGCGCTAGCTATGAAGAGATGTTGAGTAGGTTAGGATTATTTACATTAGAAAGACGGAGGTTGAGGGGGGACCTGATTGAGGTCTACAAAATCATGAGAGGTATAGACAAGGTGGATAGCAAGAAGCTTTTTCCCAGAGTGGGGGACTCAATTACTAGTGGTCACGATTTCAAGGTGAGAGGGGAAAAGTTTAAGGGAGATATGCGTGGAAAGTTCTTTATGCAGAGGGTGGTGGGTGCCCGGAACGTGTTGCCAGCGGAGGTGGTATAGGCGGGCACGATAGCGTCATTTAAGATGTATCTAGACAGATACATGAATGGGCAGGGAGCAGAGGGATACAGATCCTTGGAAAATAGGCGACAGGTTTAGATAGAGGATCTGGATCGGCGCAGGCTTGGAGGGCCAAAGGGCCTGTTCCTGTGCTGTAATTTTCTTTTGTTCTTTGGTCTTTGTTCTAGTAACAATACTATCAAGCAACGAGCAGTGAGAGCCCAATTTGCATGATGTTATTACCAAATCTCACATCACTGATGTGCTTTCTCCTATCCTCCCGTGTATCAGAGAGAAACGAGACAGCAACAAAACCTAGCATGGAATTCTGAGAAGGTCCTCGTGATTCCAACTTGATGCTTGCTCTTCCAGACTTTTACACTGAAAGTAAAGTTGCCTGGACACTATCCCCATGTGCACCACTCTCCACCCCAGGTCCTTGATGGAGAGGAGGAGGAATCCCCCTTGTAATGGACAGTCCATTGAGGATCTCCACCACTGGAGGGTAAAATGTCACGCCAAGGCGTACCCGAGCAGCAGGCAAAGCTGGGGAATTGGACAGTGTGCAGCATTAACCCGTACAGGAAACCCCTCTGTGCCATTCAAAGGGCACAGGGGGGATTTCCCTGAGATGGCTCAGGGTCCTGGGGAAAGTCTGTTGCGTGGGGCCGATGTTGAGTTCCGAACAGACAGGGCTGAGATAGGTTCTCGATCAGTGAGGAAATCAAATTATGCGGAAAAGGGCAGGAAAGTGGACACAAGGAATTTTGGATCAGCCATAATCCTATAGAATGGCTGAGCAGGCTCCAGGGGCCAACTGGCCTCTTTGCACTCTTACTTCTTATGGTCTTATGATGTGAAGAACAAGTAACGTGTGTAAGTCGGTTCTTAAAAAAGCAACACATTTATGAACGTGCACTTGTAATTTGCAATGAAATGTCACTTGTACCACCAGCTGCCCAGAGAACTGATTCTTGGATGTTCCCCTCCCACTATGGTCACCATGAAGGATAACTCCTGGCTGGTAGTGCTAGAGCAGGTGCACAAGGGGGCTTTAAAAATGGTTCTGGGAATCCCAGGAGGGCCTGCTGGTGGTAAATACTTATACCATCGCAGGGAGTAAGACAGGATGAGTTGGTCACTGTAGAGGTGAGGAGCGTAGCTAATGGAGCGAGCTGCAGAGTCTAACATGAGAAACCGTGCTGGTGCTCACAGAGAGAAACTCGACATGATCACTTAGCCCTTTTCTGATTAAATTCATGCCTCTGTATCTTTTGCTACAACTGTTATCTGAAATTTTCCCTGCATTTTCTGTTTCTGTTTCAGATTTCTCACATCCACAGTCTTCTGCCTTTTATAACATTGCTTAAAGTGGTTCTCGGATTACTGTACCTGATCTCAGGATTATTACTACTAGACCTTCACCATCACTCGCAAATTACAGAGCTAAAATGCAAGTAACTATCGAACAAAAGCAACATTCTCTGTTCAAATACCTGAGCCAGTTTAGAGATAAGGTACAAGTGTAAACTGAGGAAGTTAAATATTGGTGAAAGTAATAAATAGACAGGGTGGTAAATGAATAACAATAATATCAAAATATGAACGAAGGGGAACTTACAAACGTATTGGCCTTCAGCACTGCCTGACTGGCAGTTTAACTGTCTCAGAAAGAATTCTTACTTGGAACCATTTGAACCTATGATTGATCTGGAATGCATCTCCCAATGGAACTTTGATATCAGTAATGTCCATTATGGGTAAGTGCATCAATGGCTGTAACGTCAAGCCACTAGCTCACAGTTTGAAAGCTGGTTTGTGCTGATTTAACTGAACTCAAAGTTAGTACATGTTCAGGTGGATGAGAAATCAACAGAAGTTCATCAATTGTATTACCATTGGGTTATAGAAAGGAGGTGCTGCAGGTAGCACATGAATTACTAGTGAGAGGTCATCTGGGACTAAGAAAAACTCAAGCCAAAATACAAAAATATTTTTGCTGGCCTAGACTGCATAAGGATCATAGAATCCCTACAGTGTGGAAACAGGCCATTCAGCCATTGAGTCACACAGACCCTCCAAAGAGCATCCCACACACACCCACTCCCCTATCCTATCCCTGCAACCCTGCATTTTCTCACGGCTAACTCCACCTAGCCTGCTCATCCCTGGACACTGGGCAATTTAGCACGGCCAATCCACCTAACCTGCACATCTTTGGACTGTGGGAGGAAACCGGAGCACCCGGAGGAAATCCACACAGACACAGGGAGGACGTGCAGACTCCACACAGACAGTTGCTCGAGGGTGGAATCAAACCCAGGTTTCCTGGTGCTGTGAGGCAGCAGTGTTAACCACTGTGCCACCCTGATTAAATTGTGTTTGAATTTTGCCAGACATTTCAAAGAATCATAGAATCCCTACAGTGTGGAAAAAAAAGTCCACAGTGTGGAAAAAAAAGTCCACACTGAAACTCAGTGCATCCCACCCAGACCCATCTCCCCATAACACACCTAAGCTACACATCCCTGAACACTGTGGGCAATTTAGCATGGCCAATCCACCTACCCTGCACATCTTTGGACTGTGGGAGGAAACTGGAGCACACCCACACAGACATGGGGAGAACATGCAAACTCCACACAGACAGACACCTGAGGGTGGAATTGAACCTGGGTCCTTGGTGTTGTGAGGTAGTAGTGCAAACTACTGAGCCACCATGCCACCCCATGTTGTGTGTGTCAAGTAATTGGAAAACCTCTGGCAGCAATAAAACCAGCACCCTTAATATCCATTCTTGCATTTGAAGAACCTTTCACAAGGATCTTAATTAATTGCATAGGATCACTACCTAAAACAAAAAATGGGAATCAGTATTTGTTGAATATAGTGGATGTGTCCTCTACATTTCCAGAGGCCATTCTATAACACAGTTTCGTGGCTAAAAGGATTGCAGAAGACTAACTTAAATTTTGTCAGAGACAGTAAGAGCTGCAGATGCTGGAGTCAGAGATAACACAGTGTGGAGCTGGATGAACACAGCAGGCCAGGCAGCATCAGAGGAGCAGGAAAGCTGACATTTTGGGTCAGGACCCTTTTTCAGATATAGGGGAGGCAACCCCCACCCTCTTTATTTATAAGCCACCCAGAAACTGGAGAGCAGCACCTCATATTCCGCCTTGGGACCCTACAGCCTGATGGTCTCAATGTGGACTTTACCAGCTTCAAAATCTCCACACCTCCGGCCTCATCCCATGACCAACCCTCCCTCTCATCCCCGCCTCCTTGACATGTCTGTCTTCTCTCCCACCTATCCACCCTCCCACCTCACTGACCAATCCCCACTACTGCCTACCTGCACTCACCTATCACCATCCCATCTACCTTTCCCAGTCCGACTCCCCTGCTCTCTACTTATTTTAGAGCCCCCTTCCCCTCTCCCATTTCTGAAGAAGGGTCCCGACTGAAACATCAGCTTTCCTGCTCCTCTGATGCTGCCTGGCCTGCCGTGTTCCTCCAGCTCCACACTGTGTTACTTAAATTTTTTACTAGATATGGACTACAATCGAATCAAGCATCACGTTTTACTTCAAAATTATTCAAGGAAGTTATGGATTGCTTAGGAATAAAATAATTCAAATTCACTGTGTATTGTCCAGAATTGCAGGGAGCATTAGAACGGTGGCATCAAAGACCCATGCTGAGGGCTTATAATCAAGAGTATCCAGAAGATTGAGATAAAGGAATTTCATGTGTACTTTTTGCAATAGGGATGCACCAAATGAATCTATCAAATTCAGTCCATTTTAATTAGTTTTTGGGCATGAGGTGAGAGGACCACTGAAGTTAATTAACGAGAAATTGATGAGTCGGAGTTCAGAGAGCACCTAATTGGACTATATGTCACATTTTAGGGAAAAATTAAATACAGCAGGTGAGTTGGCTGGACAGCATTTAAAAGTAGCACAGCATATGACGAAACAGGAAGCAGACAAAAAATCAAAAATTTGCAATTTTGCTAATTGGGATAAAATGTTAGGCTCACTTCCAATGATAGGTGAACCTTTAAAAGCAAGGTTTAGTGGCCCTTATCAAATTGAAAGGACATTGAGTGAGGTGAATTATTTGATAAGAAATGGTGATGTAAAGAAATCTCACAGTGTGTGTCATGAGAATATGCTCAAACAATATTTTGATAGGGAAAGAAAGCAAAAGGAGAAATGTGTTACAGGTTACAACATAGAGTGAAGAGCCAAGTTCAGGTGATTCTGAATTGGACGTTCCTCAAATTAAGTTGGAGAATGAGGAAGTGCTCAAAAATTGGGATAAGTTATTGAGTTACCTTCCAAAGGAAAATCGAAATGACCTGACAAACTTAATATAGTTGCATGGAGAGGTATGTGGGAACAAGCTGGGAAATACTAATTTAATTATGTTTGACGTGGTTATAGGAATGGCATTCCAATTAAGCAATGTCCTTATAGACTTAACCCTCTAAAGTGGGCACAGATTCAAAAAGAGATTGAACACATGCTCAAAGGCAGCCCCTTAATTAGGGCACCATGGTGGCTCAGTAGTTAGCACTGCTGCCTCACAGCTTCAGGGACCTGAGTTCAATTCCACCCTCAGGCAACTATCTGCATGGAGTTTGCACATTCTCCCCGTGTCTGTGTGGGTTTCCTCCGGGTGCTCTGGTTTCCTCTCACAGTCCAAAGATGTGTAGGTTGGGGTGGATTGGCCATGCTAAGTTACCAATAGTGTCCAGGGTGGGAAATGCAGGGATAGGGTAAGGGGTGGGTCTGCGTGGGATGCTCTTCAGAGGATCAGTGTGGACTTGATGGGCTGAATGGCCTATTTCCACACTGTAGGGATTCTATGATAATTGAAGTTGCAGCGACTGGAGCTCACCCATAGTGATGGTACCCAATGATTATGTGTGGACTATTGCAAAGTCAATGCAGTTACAAAGTATGATTCCTATCCTATTCCACATTTGGAAGACTGTATTGAGAAGGTGGGACAACCAACTTAAATTCCTAAATTAGGCTTACCCAAAGGATACTGGCAGGTACCTTTATCCAAAAGAGCAAAGACAATTTTGGCTTTCGTGACATCAAATGATGTACCAGTTTAAAGTCAAGCCATTTGGTATGAAAAATATGCTCGCCACATTTCAAAGGCTAACCAATAAAGTCATTTTTGGATTACCCAATTGTGTGGTGTACTTCGATAACCTGGCGATTTTTACACATGGAAGGAACATTTTTTAGCATCTATCGGAATTCTTTGATCGACTTTGGGAGGCAGACTTGGTGATAAACTTGGCTAAGAGCAAAAACTCAAGTCGCGTTCCTGGGCCATGTTATAGGACATGGATGGCACCATGGCATGTGAAAACAAAGGTTATTGGGGTGTCTCCCCTACCAACGACAAAGAGGGCAGGACTACGATTCCTGGGACTGTGTAGGTTTTATTGAAAGTTTGTACCGAATTGAAACAGTGTGGTTGCTCCACTGACTGACTTATTGAAGAAGTGCAGAAATTTCCAGTGTACAGAGGAATGTCAGAAGGCATTTGACAGCCTGAAAGCTGTTTTAACCAATGTCCCAGTGTTAACCACACCAAATTACGCAAAGCATTTAACGTGGCTATCGAATTGAGCAATGTGGGTGTCGGTGCTATACTCTTACAAGAAGACGACAAGAACATAGAGAGACCCATTGGGTATTTTTACAGAAAATTGAATGATAATCAATGGAAATATTCCATGATTGAGAAGGAAACCTTTAGCTTGGTGTTGGCGTTACAACATTTCAACATTTATATTGCCAATAACGCGTCTGAGACAATTGTACATACTGATCATAACCCCTTAAAGTTTTTGGAGAAATTTAAGAACAAAAATGCTAGCCTGTTTAGGTGGAATTTATTACTGCAGCCATTCAATTTGAAGATTATACACGTGGCAGCATGAGAAAACGTAATTACCGACACATTACCGCAACTTTGATGTTGAAAGATGGAGGCGTTCAGTGGCGGGAATAAACAGACTGAAATAGACTGTAGTAGTGAATGTTTGCATGCTTAGAAACAACGTATTGTATATGTATTGTAGTATACTAGTAGAGTAAGATTAAAGCTTTTAAAATGAAGCCATCTTTGTATATTGCTGGTTCATTTTTCTTTAAAGGGTGAGGAATGGTGATGCCGTGGCTTTAAGAAGTGTATTTTGTCCCGGTTTCATTTAAGAGAGAGATTGAGAGAGAGGTACTGAGCAGTCTGTGGTTACACACACACATCTTCTGAGGCTTTGGGTTTTTTTAAGTTGGAACAGTAGAGGCAGTTTGAATGTGGCCAGCTCTCCCAGACCAGGATTTCTAGGTTTTTTTTTAAGCTTCTAGATTCACCCGAAGCTGCTAGAGTTTTAAAGAAGTAGAGCTGATTTTTTTCTCCTCTCTTGGTTACAGGTAGAATTTGGGGCTTCTCTTCCTACTGTAGGCATTGCATGTGAGAAAATCTGATCTCTGAATTTGTCTTTTTGCCAAGGGGTGTGTTTATTGGATATTACTATATTGGAACAATTAATGATTAAATGACACTCTATCTACCGTTCAGTTAAGTTTTCCAATAGAGTTAAGTTATTCTGAGTTCTTATTTCTTTTGTTGTATTTTAATTATAATATTTGAATAAGTTGTGTTTAGCTTAACGTTGAGTAGTTTGACCACATATAATTGCATCTGCAACACAGCCCTTTAAATTTGCCTTTAAAATCAGGAAAAGTTAGGGTCTAGGCTACCTTCTTAATATATTTTGAGGGGGTCTAGTCTTTTCCATAACAGGATGCGAGCATCATCATTGATGCTAACACTGGTTGCCCTTACTTAATGGGCCTTGAGAAGGTGATGACAGGCTGGTTCACTGAGCTACTTCAGTCTATGTGGTCTAGGTAACCATGGTGCTGTTAGGAAGGGAATTCAATGATGTTGTCACAGCAACAGTGAAGTATTGGTTCCACAGTTCCAAGGCGAGGTAGAGTTCAATTTGGACGCAAATGTTCCCTTATGCCTGCTGCCCTTGTCCATTGGGGCAGTAGTGGTCATGGATTTGGAAGGTGTTGTCAAAGGAGTTGCTGCAGTGTTCGGGTCAGTTGGTTCAGCAAAGCTAGACAACAAGGTAGCTTGATGCTGACAGTGTGGGTTCAATTTCCACACTGGCTGAGGTTACCATGAAGGACTCTCCTTCTCGACCTTTCCCCTCGCCTGAGGCATGGTGACCCTCAGGTTAAATCACCACCGGTCATCACTCTCTAATGAGAGAGAGTAGCCCTGTGGTCCAGTACTTCTATGGCAACTTTACCTTGTTGATAGTATTTGTTGACAGGTCTTGACAGGATCGACATGCAGAGAATCTGGAATAAAGGTCACTGTCTTAAAATCAGGAGTCACCTGGTTACAGTAGAGATGAGGGGAAAGCTTTTCGCTCAGGATTCTAAACACAAAAGGGTGGCACAGTGTTTAGTACAGCTGCCTCAAAGTGCCAGGGGCCTGGGTTCAATTCTACCCTTGGGTGACTGTCCTGTATTTGAACTGACCCAATAGCTCCAGGACCAGGAATTGAATGATGCCCCTCACGTTTCACTGCAACAAATATTTAGTTGCATTTGCTATTGTGCAATGCATTCAGGTAGAATGCTTACTCGTTGTTGTCTCAAGAGCGATAAAAAGAGAGAGGTTACCTGCAGCGGCTGCTCAAGTGGGCCCCTGGTTGTTTTTCCTTTTTAATATCAGCTGCTTACATATTGCAGTAGGATCAAAATACTCTCCAGGGCCATGTGTCTCTGCTCCACTGACATGTTTTAAATCAGATTCCTTTAGCATGGCAGAATATTAAAGACAGTTCTCTCACTCACTGCTCCCTGGGAATGCTTGGTGTGTCATGCACCCTGTCTACCAGTCACATCAGATTTGCTAACACTGTGCTCTGTGCAGCGAAATGGATCTTAGTTTCCCTTGACAACAGCTGAACCTCATTTCTCACCAGTCGCTCTCAATCAGACAAATGCAGCCTATCCAGTCAGTGAGAATCAGGCAGAATCTCTGTTGCAATGAGCAGCATCTCCTCTGCTAAAACCCTGCTACTTGCAATCCTGCTGCACTCTGATGACAAGGAGTTGGTGGTGAAATAAAAGGCAGGTGTCGTGGAGACTGCCAATCTCTGTTGCATTTTCAAGGCAACACCCTGACCAATCTGAATGGTCTGAGACCTGTGATAACAAGGTGTAGAGCTGGATGAAATTCCTGGAAAAGCTCTGCAGGTCTGGCAGCATCTGTGAAGGAAAATATCAAAGTTAACATTTTGGCTCCGGAACTCGGGTTCTGAGGAAGGGTCACCGGACCTGAAACGTTAACTCTGATTTCTCTTCATCGATGCTGCAAGACGTGCTGAGGTTTTCCAGCAATTTCTGTTAAACAGGTTGGGATTGCACTCGGAGAGAGCAGGAACGGGAGATGCTGGAGTCAGAGATAACACAGTGTGGAGCTGG
>NC_063344.1:6959755-6990320 GCF_021869965.1 Rhincodon typus
CGATATATTTCCAAGTCAGGATGGTGAATGGCTTGGAGGGGAACTTGGAGGTGGTGGTGTTCCCATATGTCTGCTAACCTTGTCCTTCTAGATGGAAGTGGTCATGGGTTTGGAAGGTGCAGTCTGAGGATCTTTGGTGAATTTCTGCAGTGCACCTTGTAGATAGTACACACTGCTGCGTCGGTGGAGGGAGTGGATGCTTGTGGTTACCATCCAGGAGAACATCTCTTTGTTTCACATGGCTCTGCCCAGGGTGTGAACATCTAAAGGGAAGGTGATAAAGCAGATAAAAGCAGTTGGGGCACTTTTACTGCAGTTATACAGGGACCTGGAGAGACCAGACCTGAAATACTGTGTGCAGTTTTAGTCTTGCTACATCAGAAACTATATACGTATCATAGGGGAAGTGCTGCAAAGGTTCATCAGGCTGATACCAGGGAAGGTAAGAGTGTCCTTTGAGGAGAGGTTGGTTCAAGTGATTTGATTTGATTTAATTTGATTTGATTTGATTTGATTTGGTTTATTATTGTCACATGTACCAAGATACAGTGAAAAGTATCGTTCTGTGTGCTTTCCAGACAAATCGTACCTTATATAAGTACATCAGGGAAATAGAACACAATGCAGAATGTAGTGTTACAGCTACAGAGAAGGTGAAGAGAAAGATCAACTCTAATATTTGATGGGTCCATTCATGAGTCTAATAACAGCAGGGGAAGAAGCTGTTCTTAAATCTGTTGGCACTTGCTTTCAAACGTTTGTGTCTTCTGCCCGATGGAAGAGGGAGGAAGAGAATATAACCGGGATGGGAGGGGCCTTTGATTATATTGGCTGCTTTTCTGAGATGGCAGAAAGTATAGACGGAGTTTTTTTTATTCATTCATGGGATGAGGGCGTTGCTGACTAGGCAGTATTTATTGCCCATCCCTAATTGCCCAGAAGGCAGTTAAGAGTCAGCCACATTGCTGTGGGTCTGAAGTCACATGTAGGCCAGACCAGGTAAGGATGGCAGTTTCCTTCCCTAAAAGACATTAGTGAACCAGATGGGTTTTTCCTGACAATCCACGATGGATTCACAGTCATCATTAGACTACTAATTCCAAATATTTTTTGAATTCAAGTTCCACCATCTGCCATGGCTGAATTCAAACCCAGGTCCCCAGAATGTTAGCTGGGTCTCTGGTTTAACAGTCCAATGATGTTACCATTAGGCCATCGGAATCAATGGAAGGAAGGCTGATTTGTGTGATGGATGGGGCTGTGTTCACAACTCTCTAATTTCTTGATGTCTTGGGAACAGCAGTTGCCATACCAAGCTGTGATGTACCTGGACAGGATGCTTTCTATGGTGCATCTATAAAAACTTGAAAAAGCCATTGTGAACATCCTAAATATCACTGAACGCCTCGGCTCATAGAGACTTTGGTGTACTTTCTTGACTGTAGCATCAGTTTAGAAGGATGAAGAGGGGATCTGATTGAAACATATAAAATTCAACAGGGCTAGACAGGCTAGATGCAGGGAGAATGTTTTCCCTGGTTGAAGGAATCTAGATCCAGGGGACACAGTTTCAGGATATGGGGTAGACCATTGAAGACTGAGGTAAGGAAACATTTCTTCACTCAGAAGTTAATAAGTCCATGGAATTCTCTCCCACAGAAGTTTCTGGAGGTTGAGTCACTGAATATATTCAAAAAAAAGACTTGGGTAAGCTTCTAGATTTTGAAGGCCTTTAGGGGTATGGATAGAAAGCAGAAACATGGTGTTGCGATAGAGGATCAGCCATGATTGTATTGAATGGCTGTGCAGACTTGAAGGGCGAAATGGCCTACTGCTCCTGTTTTTTTTAATAAAAGGGAGAGAGTTGGCGGGTGTAAACTTTGCTGCTTCACATGGAGACTCTGAGCTCTGCAGATACCAAATCTCAAAGTTTATTGCCTGGTGCTCCCCAAAACCCCGCAGACAGAGACAGACTCTGTGTGCAATGCTGATCAACTGGGGAACTGATGGCCTAGTGGTATTATCACTAGAACATTATTAATCCAGAGACCCAGGGAATGTTCTGGGGACCTGGATTCACATCCTGCCATGGCAGATAGTGGAATTGAAATTCAACAGCAAAGTGGAATTAATGATGACCATTACAGGATAAATGTGGTTCGCTAATTCCCTTTATGGAAGGAAATCTGGAATCCTGATCTGGTCTGGCTGATTTCTGAATCCAGACGCACAGCAATGTAGTTGACTCTCAACTGCCCTGTGTGTAATGGGCCATAAGTGTTGACCTGGCCAATGATGCCCACATCTCATAAATGAACGAAAAATAATTGGAGGCCAGTTGCAGGTATTGATAATAGTTCAAACCACTCTTTGTAAAACAGTGTTGCATTTTACATTTTTAATCCAGTAGATTGAATTCTTTCTTCTGCTGATAGTGGTCCATAAATATAAACAGGAATTTAATTCTGTTCACTTTCCTTTCAGAACTGACCAGAAGATACATGATATTCCCTGATATTCTATAACACACAATTCAAGTACAACACCTCTAAGTATGATCAGCCAGTCTCTTTGCTCCTAAAGAGTTTTGACTGTCACAGATTGATTTTTTCTTTGGATCTTCCCTGTAGTGTTCGGAGTCAAGTTTCCAGCTTACAATCTATTGAAAAACTACACATTGATCACTTATCCTAAAAGATGGATTTGAACAAATTTCAACGGAAATAAGCAGCTGGGCAGTTTTGATACCTCTGATCCGCGACACCAGTTTCAAAGTCAGACAATATGTTTAACATTTCCTCCAGTATTGTACGCCTTTAAGAAACCATTCAAGACATGCAAGGCATTGTTGCTAGGCTAGAATTTTTGCCCATCCCAATTAAACCAGCACTTATTGCCCATCCCAATTTACCCTTGAGAAGTTGTTAGTGTAACTGAGCAGTTCTCAGGTGGTAGATACAGCCATAATTCCATTCTGGATGCAATTTCAGGGCATCTTGGGTTTTTCTTGATTCCTGTTGATACAATCCAACAAGAATTTTCTGATCACGTCAAATGAGCAATTTCTCTTTTGACGCTCAGTTCCCCTGTGTCTAATCAGTATGAACCGTGTTCTGGCACTGCATTTTAATTGCTACCAGAAGAGGGTTACTTTAAATTCTTGTGTGAAGTTTGTAACCAAGTTACTGTGAATTCATTTTGACGTCCAGCATCGGATGCATAGAGGTCTCTGCATAAATTTTTTATCAGATATTTGGTACATTTAGCAAAGGCTTTCTTACCACTCCATTGGCATGTGCAAAAGTCATGATCTTGATGCATTGGGATGATCTGCTGACGACGATAGAACCTGCCAAAAGTGCATTGAAGTCAATGAATAGGTGATTAGGAAAGATTCGAGATTAGAGTAGATCATTCAGCCCATTAAAGCTGCCCTGAAATTCAATTGCACCATAGCTAACCAACATCTCAAACCCATTCTTCTACCCTCATTAGCCCTTGCTCAGGGATAGAAGATATTTGTCAGCTCATTGAGCTTGTTTGTCATTCAGTTCGACCATAGCCATCTCTATATTACCTCAATTTTTTTGCATTCTTATGCTGGACTTTTTATTTATTATTTTTTCTATTTTATACCAAAATCTTAAGGAGCTGTACCTAGGTATCTTGTATCTAAGATGGTGCCATAAGTAGCGGCATTACAAACTTTTCACTGCACTCATTTGAGTACATGTGACAATAAAGCTCATTCACTCATTCATTCACTCATTCATTCATTTACTCATTCACTCATTCATTCACTCATTCATTCATTTACTCATTCACTCATTCATTCACTCATTCATTCATTTACTCATTCACTCATTCATTCACTCATTCATTCATTCATTTATTCATTCATTTATTCATCTGCCACCCTCACCCTAACAAAAACCTATGTCAGTCTGAAGACACTAAATTGTTCTAACATCTACAGATAGGTACAGTCAGTGATACAGCAATACCACTTCTGGGAAAACAAAGCTTGGTACCAGACAGAATTAGTTATCACATGGAAACAGTTGGTTGATTAGGAAGAGTCGGCAATAATGCCTAAAGGGAAAGTTGTGTTTTAATAATTGCTGGAGTTTTTGAGGAGGTAACTCAATGAGGGTAGTGCTGTCGATGTGGTGTACAAGGAGTTCCAGAAGGTATTTGATACAATGCCACGCAACAGACATATGAAGAAAGATCATGGATTAAAAGGGACAATATGGATACAAAATTAGCTGTGGGACAGGAAGCAGAAAGGAATGGTCAATGGATATTTTTCAGGCTGGAGGAAAGGTTGCGTGGAGATTCCCAGGGGTCAGTATTCGGACCCTTAATTTTCCTGATATTTAATAACGATCTGGATTAATGCAGGAGACAATCTCAAAGTCTGCAGGTGACTCAACACATGGAAGAATTGTAACCTATGATGAAGACAGTGTGGAATTGAAAAGGACACACACAACACAAGTTGGTGGAATGGGCAGATAGGTAGAAGATGATGTTCAATACAGAGAAGTGTGAGGTGATACACTTTGGTCAGAAGAACATTGAAATTTAAATAGGAGGTACAATTCTAAAGGGGATGCAGGAGCAGAGGGACCTGGGTGTATATGGGAATGCATCACTGAAGGAGGAAACACAGATGGAGAGAGCAGTTAATAAAGCATAAGGTGTTGGCTTTATTAATGGAGGCAGAGAGTACAAGAGCAAGGATGTGATGTTGAACTTGTAGAAGACACTTGTTAAACAAATTAGCCGAGATCTGTACAATTCTGCACTGCATTATTGGAAGGATGTGAATGCATTGGAGATTTATAGGAATGGGATGAGAAACCTCAGCTTTGAGGATAGATTGAAGAAGTTGTGACTGGTCTCCTTGGAGAGAAGGAGACGAGGAGGAGATTTGATAGAGGTTTTCAAAATCATAAGGAGGTTGGATAGCGTAGATAGGGAGAAATGGTTGGTGCTTATAAAAGGATTAAGGATGAGAGGACATAGAATAAAAGTGATCTGCAAAAGAAGCAAAGGTGATGTGAGTAAAATTCATTTTCACACGGTGAGTAGTTAGGGTCAGGAATGCACTACTTGTGGTTGCAGATTCAATTGAGGCAATTAAGAAGGGCATTGGATGATGATTTGCATACAAATAATGTACAAGTGCGTGGGACTAAAGCAAGAGATTGGCACAAGGTAATGTCGCTTGTTTAATCAGCAGGTGTAGGCACAATGGGCTGGATGAGCTCCTACTGTGACATAACACAAAACATTGAAAGACAATTTAAATAGGAGGTACAATTCTAAAATGGGTTTAGGAGCAGAGAGACCTGGGTGTATATGGGCACACATCACTGAAGGAACCAAGACAGGGGGAGAGAGCATTAGGTGTCCTTGGCTTTATTAATAGAGACAGAGAGTACAAGACCAATTATTATAAGTGCAATTCTGTAACTCTGTGATAAGATGTAAAACAGGCAACTAATGTCCAAACAAAAACAGAAGTTGCTGGTAAAGCTCAGCAGGTCTGGCAGCATCTGTGAAGGAAAAAAACAGAGTTAACGTTTCAGGTCTGGTGATCCTTCCTCAAAACACCTGATTTGTACATATGCTTAACAGCACAGGATCACGTCACATTGCGTGCACTGCAGTGGTACAAGAAGGCAGCAACTAGGGATGGGCAGCAAATGTTGGCCCAGGCAGTCACACCCTGCATTCTCTGAAAGAATTTTTAAAAACTAGTCAAAAAAATGTCCTTTTATCACTTAATATCTCCACAAACCACTTTCTGGTTGACCACAAACTGCTCGCCAAATGGAGAAGGCCCTGGATTTTAACCTTTCATCAAATATCTAGACAACCTTCTGTTGCTTGAGGATAAGGTCAGAAATCACATGACACCAGGTCATAGTTCAACCTGGTGTTGTGTGACCTCTGACCTTGTCCACCCCAGTCCAACACCGGCACCTCCATATCATCGCTACCATTGTCACCACCAACTGCTGGCTCAAAGGGGAGAGAATCTCCAAGAAGATCACGCATATTGACACAGACATCAAGAATTTCTACAGAAATGCAAAAAAGCACAAAGGATCCCAAAAGGACTGCAGAACATGAACCCACTCAAGTTGACATATACATGTTAATCAATTAAAACCTTCTAACTGATGAAAGATTTAACAGCATCTTAGGTTTGTTTAGTACATCCTGATCAGTGGTGTGACCCTTTGATCTTTTGCTTATAAATTCTTTGTCTGATTCCACCTCTCTTACTAACACCTGAAGAAGGAGTGAGGCTCTGAAAGCTTGTGATTTCAAACAAACCTGTTGGACAATAACCTGGTGTCATGTGATTTCTGACCTTGCCCACCCCAGTCCACATCATGGCTTGAGGATAGGCCAGGGAAGGTGTGACCAAATTGTTTCATTAATGGAACACAAGGGAATGCAGCCATCCCAGTCAGCCCATTACCTACACATTGAGCCTCCGTGCTGAGAGCCATTTCTAGGTGATGTCAAAACTACCAGCACTGCTTCAGCTGAAGCTCTAGAACGGTGAGCCATAATGGCCAAAAACATTTTAATAAAAACTTCAGATAGATCCTAAGTTCTGGGTGGTACATGAACTGGCCTTTGTTCTGTAATCATAGCTCACAGTTCAGGCTCTGCACTTGTTGAGAAATGGGATAAAAAAGCTCTTAAACAGCATGGGGTTGGGAGTCAATCACAGTTGCTTAAAAGACGACCCTTTTTGCAGATGTTCCATCCTTTTATTTCCTAAACTCAACGATGTGCTTATTATCCCAAACCTCCTCAAAGGGAGATTAATTTGTGGACTCTGCTCCTATGATGCTGCTTGGCCTGCTGTGTTCATCCAGCCCTGCACCTTGTTGTCTCGGATTCTCCAGCATCTGCAGTTCCTACTATCTCTGATTTAATTTGTGGACTGTTTGCAGGAAATTGTGAATTATAAATACGGGTGGAGGGGATCTACAAATATTTGGAGGTTTCAGGCAAGTGAGCTATGGGGTAGGGGGTAGGGAGAGCCCGATTGCCACTGACCTACAGACCCGCTGCCCGTTTAAAGTGGCTGTGGAATTCACCTAGCTGGCAGTTGGCAGTGAACACTGGGGTATCTGAAGATTGCCAATCAAGAATGTCCACTCACCATCGCTGCTTTCAAAACAACATGTGGGCAGATAGCCAGGCAGCCTGGTGGGCATGCTTGCAACCTGAGAGAAGGAGGACCCTCCTGTTCAGGCACCCAGTGTTAACCCAGCAAACGCTGCCCCCTTTGGGAAGACCCTCTCTGTCCATTAATCTGAAATCTCCAAATGGCCAGGCATCTACATGACTGGCCACCACCTCGCCACCTTCACGTTTCTGCATTCTGAAACTTGATGGCTGTTCCTCATTTCAGGGTCTGCTGCAGTACTGGCAGTGTCCACCGCTGCTGGTGGTGCTGTTGGCATTGAAGAGCTATTGTTCTCTTATTAGCTGACAGCTTTTTGATGTGGGGCACTAATTCTTTAGGCACCAGGAGCCCTGGTATATGCCTGATTGGCTTTTAATTGCTTCAGATGCCCAAGCTTAGCCTTAGTGAGATGGTGGCCAGCTCTCGAGATGAGCACATTAGCATCATCATTAAATACAGCCAAGGCAAGGTGGGCAAAACTAGATGCTCGTGAATATAAGTTCATCTCCTACAGGAAATCCAAGAGAAACCAGTTTACCCAAAGAGTAGTTGAACACACAGTGTAGTTGAGGTGAATAGCAAAGATATGTTTAAGGGGTAACGCTAGATGTTGGTGTGATCGCCGAGCTGGGAGGTTGGATAGCAGAGGTTTCATCCCCTTACTGGGTGATATCCTCAGTGTTGTGGAGCCTCCTGTGGGACACTGTTGTCTTGTGCTGGTTCAGATTTACATGGTCTGGTTTTCACTGCTTCCAGTAGGTGCTGGTTCCGGCCATGCATTGTAATGGTCAGTATATCAGGTCGAATTCAATGTGTTTGTTGATGGATAAATGCCAAGCCTCCAGGAATTCCCTGCTGTTCTCCGTTTGGCTTGTCCTATGGTAGTAGTGTTGTCCCAGTTGAAAGTGTGGTTTTTCTCGTCTGTGTGTGTATTGAAACCAAGGACATCTGGTCGTGTCATTTAGTTGCTGGCTGGTGTCTGTGCATGTGGGTTCCCAGTTGTCTGCCTGTTTGTCCCATGTAGTGTTTTGTACAGTTTCCGCATGGGATCCTGTAGATCACATTCATCCTGTCCGTGGTATCTATTGGGTCTTTAACCCTGGTCAGCTGATGTCTTAGTGTGCCTGCCGGTTTGTGTGCTGTCGTGGTTCCTAGTGGTCTGAGTAGTCAAGTTGTCAGTTCTGAGGTGTTTTTTATTCACTCAAACCCTTAAGGGATAACTATGTAACCAAACGGAGAAGTAGAATAAGAAGGAGATAGATATAGTTCCTAGGGCTAAAGGGATCAAACAGTAGGGAAAATGGAACAGGGTACTGAGTATGATGACTAACCATGATCATATTGAATGGTGGAACAGGCTTGAAGGGCTGAATGGCTTACTGCTGCTCCAATTTTTCAGGTTTCTATGTTTCTATGATACGTTGATATATGACCAGAGTAAAACATAAGAGTAAATATCAACATTTCCATCTGTGCCATATGCTGTTTCAGTGTTAATACATTATCACCATACATTCACCAAGAAGTTAACAAGTCTCACAGGATTCAATGTGCAAAGTACTAGTTAACATTAAAAAATATCCCAAACACATATCATTTGGATCACAAATCCTCAGAGGGAATGAAGTATAAGAATAGGGAAGTTTTGCTAAAACTATACAAGGCACTAATCAGGCCATTGCGGGAATACTGAGTACAGTTCAGGGTCAACTATCACAGATAAGGCATTGGAGGCAGTCCACAAAAAGTTCAACAGGCTGATACCGAGAACGGAGAGACTGTCTCATGAGGACAGGTTGAGTAGTTTCGGTGTGAACGCATTGGAATATGGAAGAATGAGAAGCGACCTTAATGAAACATACAAGATTCTTAGGCAACTTGATAGGATAGATGTGGAAAGGTTGTTTCTCTTAGTGGGAGATTCTAGGGTCAGAGGACATAATCTCAAAATAAAGGGTGACACATTTAAGACAGAGATGAGGAGGAATTTCTTCTCTCAGAGGTTAGTAAATCCGCGGATGTACTTACTGCAGATAGTTGTCGATACTTGTTATTATGTATATTCAAGGCTGAGACAGGCAGATTTAAGACTCCCTTAATCACCAGGGTAATCAAAGATTATAGGGAAAAGACAGGAAAGTGGAATTGAGGATTATCAGGTCAGCCATGGTCTTAATGAATGGCAGAGCAGACTTGGGCAGAATGGCCTACTTCTGCTCCTATGTGGTCTGATTTGTGGCCTTGTGGTTAATAACCCTGACGACAGATGGTGTGTTACATAGCATGCAAACCTGATTGTCTCAGACTCGTAATGAGCATTGCCACCGGCGATCCTCCAGTAATGTCGTCAACATTTTGATTGCAGCTTGCATTTCCTGTAATTATCTCACTTACTTCCTGTGGTGCTTTGTATATCGTATGTTGTTGACAAGAGCACATGGTTATTAAAACAGCCTAAGTTCTGACCGACCGCTAAAAGATCTGTCAGTAGAATTCAGTAACAGGAATAACTTTATATTTAACATATTTCATGTAAGTAGGAGCCTTTAAGATAATGAAATATCATAGAAGGTACTGAGAGTGCATTGTAAAATAAAAGTCTGGCATTGAGCCACAATGGAAATGTTTGGAGAGCCGACCCAGCTTTGTTATGGAGATGTGTTTTCAGAAGTATCTTTAAAAAGGATGGAGAGAGGCAGAGAGATGTACAGAGGGAATTATAGACTGTAGCCAAGACAACTGAATGCATTGTTGCAAAATGTGGAGGAATTATATTTAGAATGCACAAGAGGCTAGAATGAGAGATAGCATATGGCTCAGAAAAAAATATTATAGAGACGCAAATGGCAATGGAGGGATTTGCAAACAAGAAGGAGCCCTTTAAAATAAAGAGATAACAAGGTGTTAAGAAGGGTCTAGACCCGAAACGTCTGCTCCTCTGATGCTGCCTGGCCTGCTGTGTTCATCCAGCTCTACATCTTGTTATCTTAGATTCTCCAGCATCGGCAGTTCCTACTATCGCTTTAAAATAAAGACTTTGATTGACCAGGAGCTAAGCTAGGTGAGTAATCACAGGGCTGAAAGGGGACCAGCAAGGCATTCTTAGAGGATCACACTTGTTACAGGTCTGAGGCAATCAGGTTTGCATGCTATGTAACACACCATCTGTCGTCAGTGTTATTAACCAAACTAAAAGTCATGCCATGGCCAGTGGAGTTTTGGATGACTTCAAGTTTACACTTGAAAGTGAGAGACCAGCAGAAATGCATTGGAACAGTCAGACTTATCTTCATCCGCTTAACAATGAGAGTCTTTGATGACCATGACATTTGTATTGACACCAAGATCCTTGTGTACATTCCTGACTCTTCTAAATGGCTCCAAAACTTGTACTATATGTGGAGGCCACCTCAAAGCCCTGAAGGAATACCACCAATGCTGTTTGAGACAGATTCTCTGCGCCAGCTGGAAGGACAGATGTACTAACATCAGCATCCTTGAAGCACCCTATAGCACCAACATCAAGTCCATGATCATTTGAAATCAACTCTACTGTACAGGCCATAGTTTAGGATGCCTGAGGTCTGACTGCCAAACCAAATCTTCTTCACCCAGTCAAGGAAGGCACTCAAGTGAGAGGAAGACAAAGGGGAGCATTTCAAAGACTCCCTGGAGACTTCCCTCAAGAAATGTAACATGGATGTCAATGCATTGGAAACCCTCACTCAGAAGAAACCAACTTAGATGAAACTCCTGTACGAAGGGGCACAATTCTTCAAGAACACTCAACAGCAAGAGAAGGTATGGAAAAGGAAACAGAGAAACAAATGCCAATAATTTGGAGGCCAAGGACCAATTCCACCTCCTGCCAAATGTGTGGTGGGAGATGTGGCTCTCGGATCGGGGTGATTGACTACACAAGGACCTACAGAACGCACGGCCAGGGACACAGAATCTCCTCTGTTTACAATCATACTCATTAGCAATTGCTTGCCAACAATAAGTCAGTTAGAGCTAGAGGAAAGGAAACAAAAATAGGAGAGGGTTTCAGCAGCAGATGACTGAGACAGGGGGTGACAATGGGTGAACTCATGTAGATGGCAAAAGTCTGCCTTAGCGGTGTGAATATGAAAGGTGAAGCCCATCTCGAGGGTGAATCTGACACCAAGGCTGCCAACAGAGAGAAGGATGGAGTTTGGTGGAAGGAACAGAATTTAGAGGGGGCAGTAAAGAAGAAAATCAGCTTCAGTCCTTCAAATATTTAACTGGAGGAAATTTCCATTCTTTTAGTGCTGGGTAGACAACTTGATAATTATTAACAGTGGAGGAGAGCTGAGGTAAACAAAAGAGCATGCTGTCAAGTAAGACAGTTAGCAAACAGGCGGCAAAAGCACAAAGTTCTTCTTAAAACCTTAGGAACCTGAGAACATGTCTGTTGTAGCAAGATTTACTCGATGAAAATTTGTGCGTTGCGGGCAGTTGTTTTTACTGGAAATGCAAACATGAGGATAGGATCTGGAGGACATGTCCATGCACCTCCTGCTGACTGGCCTTTGGAAAATGACCTCTCTAGAGTTCAATTAAGACATCAACGCGATACAGTGAACTCATACCCCACCCTGAGCAAGACTAAAAATTGCCATCTTCTATCATGCAACAACTGCAAATTTGATTTTCTTTAAATAACTAATTCCAGGTTTCACTAAGATGTAGTGAAATAAAATATTAACATCCTATGTCAGTGGCTCATTTAAATGAGTCGGTTTGCAATTTCATTATAATAAATGTTGAAGCAAAAAACGTGGGAGGGAAACACCCACCTGGCACATGAATAACATAAAACTGCTTCATTATATCCGCGTGACCAGCACAGCCCCCCAGAGCTGTTTTCATATATTGTAGAAATAATGGTTAATCCTGAGCTAAACTTTGTTCATACTAGAAATGTCTCTCAGCATTCAGTGCGATATGGATGGAACAGGGATTGTGTGCATTTTTGTGCTCTATCTAATAATCGGAGTTCAATTGAGCACAACTTGGGAATCAGCCATAAAAATGTCATCTTGTCCATCATGTAATTCCCCTCAAAACCAACGTCCACCATTTTGGCTTTAGCAAGGGGTGTGAAAAATTGACCATAAAGTGTCAATCCCACTGCTAGATATTCATCTTAATTCTCACTTCTATTGAAGATGTGGCCAGAACCTGGATCATTGGAGATGGATAGATGACCAGAGATACATAATGGGTTCACTCGAGTGTCTGGATTCACTTGCTCCATGGGAATTACCTGGGAAGTTTGAACATGTATGCAACAAATCTTGGATAATATCCAGGTCTGGGCTGATAAAAGGCAAATGTCACATAAGTGCCAGGCAATGACTATCTCAAATGAGAGAGAATATAATCGCTGCCCCTTGAAGTTCAATGGCATTACCATCACTGAATCACTAAAAGTGAATATGCTAGGGGTTACCTAAAAAAACTGGACGGGACCAGCCATATAAACAAGTGGTATAAAGGCAGATCAGAGGCTAGGAATACCTAAATTAATAGTGAACTTCTGTATAGGATGGGCTGAAGAGCGAAAAGTTAATGATGATATTCGACAGCTCCATGAGAAAATAGCTTTTATAGGATGGGAAAATAGGCTGGGAAAGTTTAGAATAATACTTAACAAACTGCATGACCTTGGATGAGTTCTGTGAACATTCCTGTATGTGCTGCAGACAGCACAATTTAAAAAAAAAACTTGTTTTCTGTATGACCCAGCAGTTTCATCTGTTGTATCTGTTGTTTTCTGTACTGGTTGTTTGTGATGCTGTATGAGAGAGATAGTTTTATTCCAAGCTGCTGCTGGACTTTGCTTCGGCTCGGAATCTTGAACAATGCCAGGGATGAATCGAAGCCTCCAGACCAGCCATGAACTGAGGGGTCCCTGACAGGCAGAAAAATATGAGACTTGTTGCTTTTTCTAGGAAAGTGTGAGACTTGTTGCTTTTTTTCCTCTTTTATTTTTGGTTTATTGTTACCAGGATAATAATTTATTATTGTCATTATAATAATTTATTATTACTTAACAAACATTCATATTTAAGCAAATTGTTGTTGTTGAGCCTTCTGTTAACTATATTTACCCGAATCTAATTCAAGACACCTTCTGACTTCCCAAAACCGGTCCACGCAATTCAGAGAAGTGATGGAATGCTTCACACTTGCTGAGATAAGTGCAACTCCCACAGCATTCATAAAGCTGGACAGCATCTAGGGTGAAGCATCCCACTTGGTGGCACCCATCCGCCATCTAAACTATTCAATCTCCTCACCATTGACACTTAATAGCTGCAGCATATGCTATCTACAAGATGTACTGCAGTAATTCACCAGGACTCCTTAGATGATACCTTTCAAACCTATGGCTCTACCATCTAGAAGGACAAAGGCAGCAGATACATGGGAACACCACCCCCTGCAAGTTCCCCTCCAAGCCACTCGCCATCCTGACTTGGAAATATTTTGTTGTTCCTTCACAGTCACTGGATTAAAATCCTGGGATTTCCTTCCTGATAGCACTAGTGAGTCCCCCAAAAACTGCAGGGGGGGGGGTCAACTTTCTCCGAAGCAATTTGAGATGGCAGTAAGTATTGGCCTAGCCAGCAATACGCACATCCCATGAATGGATGAAAAAAAAAACAATTTGCAATGAGTGATAATAAGGTGTAGAGCTGGATGAACACAGCATGCCAAGCAGCATCATAGGAGCAGGATATTGATTTCCCGCAAAAGACTCTGAATTTGAGTCAGATATTTTGAACAGTTCTGACTTACTTACCTGGAGAAAGAATTCTAGTCTAGTACCTGAGTAGGTATAGAGCTGACAGAATGCGCACCCTCCCGCCCACCAGACAATGATTCCCACCTCAAAGCCTTGCTCTCTGAGACCTCCTTAACCTTCGACTTCCTCCTCCTCCTGACCACACCTCCACCGCCTGCTTCCCATTGACTCTCCGACATTCCCCCAGTAAATCCCTGACTCTCCCCTGACCCGACCTGACAAGAGACCACCCACCTACCGCTAACACTCCAACTCCCCCGACCTGAGCTAACGGAACAACCTCTCCTGATTTGACTTCCAGAAGGAATCTGTCAAGGTGCAAGATGAAAGGCTCTTGGATTAATGAAACGGTGATATTGTTTTAAGCTATGATGGTGAGTGACTTTGAGAGGACCATGCCTCTGCTGCTGTTCCCATGCATTTGCTGCTTTTATCACACTAATCAATATGCTGTTGAGTCCTAGAAATTGTAATGAGAGCTTCAGCAATCTAGGCAATCATTCCATCATAAACCAGTATATGAATTACAAGCTGTTTATTAATATCATGGCTGATTTGTTTATATTTCAAATTGGACATTCCCACACATTCTCAATAAACTTTGATGCCATTGCCATCAGCAAAAATCATCTGCCTCCGCCTTTAAAGAAAATTAATGAACTTGCCTCTGTTACATACTGAAGGATAACTATTTAAACAGAGTACAAGTCGACACGTCTGGTAAGAGCTTTACTTCAGTTAACCAAACTCTAGAAGACTCACACCTCGCTGATTAATTGCTCTTGCTGCTCCTGAGGGTCGGTGGTGGAGGGAGTGGGATGTTTGTGGATGCGGTGCCAATCAAACGGGCTGCTTCTGAAGAAGGGTCGTTGGACACGAAACGTTAACTCTGTTTTTTCCCTTCACAGATGCTGCCAGACCTGCTGAGCTTTTCCAGCAACTTTGTGTTTGTGTTTTGTCCTGGATAATGTCAAGCTTGGACAGCTTCTGCGCTGGAGGAGTTGTAAATGTTACTGAATTGCAACCAATCCTGCTTCTGGCTAAGGTGGCTGAGGTAGCAGAGTAGGAGATGTCTGAGTTCCTTGTCTGTCCATTCCCTCTCGCATGACTGACCCCAAGTTTTATTTTAAATGTTATTTTTCTTCATTTAACTTTTATAGAGTCATGGAGTCATAGAGATGTACCGAATGGAAACAGACCCTGCAGTCCAAATCATCCATACCCAGATATCCTAAATAAATCTAGTTCCATTTGCCAGCATTTGGCCCATATCCCTCTAAATCTTTCCTATTTATATACCTGTCCAGATCTCTTTTTAAATGTTGTAATTGTACCAGCCTCCACCACTTCCTCTGGCAGCTCATTCCATACATGCACCACCCTCTGTGCGAAAAAAGTTGCCCCTTAAATCCCTTTTTTGTTCTTTTCACCTCCAACCTTAAACCTATGACCTCTAGTTTTGGACTGTCCCACCCCAAGGAAAAGACCTGACCTATGGACCTTATCCAAGCCCCTCATGATTTTATAAACCTCTATAAGGTCACCCTCTCGGCCTCTAATGCTCCAGGGAAAATCGCTCCAGTCTATTCAGCCTCTCCCTGTGGCTCAAACCCTCCAACCCTGGCAACATCTTTGTAAATATTGTCTGAGCCCTTTCAAGCTTCGCAATTTCTTTCCTGTAGCAGGGAGACCAGAATTAGACACAATGTTCCAAAGAATCAAATTAAATTTTTTCTTCTTTCTGCAGCTGTGGTGATGGAGAGAGGTAGCAGGAATCAGTCGAGTGGCCATGGCAGTTGTAGCTTGAGCAAGTGTCCCAGCGTCAATGAATTGCGGTCAGTTCTTTTCCTGTCGTGTCTGCAAAGGTGGTGGAGTGAATGATCTCTCAATCCTCAGAAGTTACTTTGGATGGTCAGTCATTTCTTAGAAGTTGAATGGGCCCTGACCCTCGAGAGCTGGGGCAGTCCCCTGGTTATGGCAGTGGCTGGAGTATCGGCGACAATGAAGTGGCTTCGGAAGCTGGTGACATTCTGGGTTCGGTCATTGACGGCAGGGACTGCTTCCTCCTTGGAGTCACAGCCTCAGGGATAGCTTTGGCGGCTGTGAGGGTAAGGCACGTCTTGTAGCCACTTACAAAATCAAGAAGCCGTGGTTGGAATATCAATAAAATTTGTGTTAACGTTGAATGCATTATTTCTTTTTTATAATTTATGTAATTAAAATGGTACCAGATTAATTATGGTGACTTCTACACATTTTACTGTATTTTCATAAATGCATGTTACAATAAATTCGTAAAAGAACTTTTCCAATGATATCCCAGGACTGAAGTGTTTGGCATCACCTCAACAACCATAGCCATCTTCCCGGGGCTGGTTAGACTCCAAACAGTGGGGATTCCTGTTGAATTCAGCTGGGCTGGGAGTCATTAATCCCACACTCTGTCAAATGTTGACTTGACCCGAAAAGAACCTCACTTCTTGTGTTTAACTCCTTTGCTTTCCTCAGATCAAGGCTGTAATGAGGTTAGGTAACAAGAGGCCCAATGAACCTGAACTGAGCATCAGTGAGCAGATTGTTAATAACACTTGACCACTCCTTCCATTTCTGTTGATGATTAAGAGTAGATGGATTGGCAAGTATTTGGCTGGGTGGGATTTTTTGTGGTCTTGTGGACGGCACATATCCCTTCAATTTTACACATTGTTGAGTAGCTGTACTAAAGCAACTTGGGTAGGGGCGTGCAACACTCCAGTTAGGATGTCATCAGGGCCTATAGTCTTTGCGATTTCCAGTATCTTCAGCAAATCAAAAGGAGATCAAGGGAGCCGAAAAAGAATTGATAAGGTTATCAAGTTTGGCCTAAGCTAAATAAAAATAGAAATTGCTGGGCCAGCTCAGCAGGTCTGGCACCATCTGTGGAGAGAAATCAGAATTAATGTTTTGAGTTGAGTGACCCTTCCTCAGAACCTATGCTATCCCTTCATCCTCCTTAGTAGTGCTCGGATGCCACACCAGAATTCTCATCGGAATGGTGTTCCCAGTAATAATATTATTGACACAGGAGGAGGTCATCAAATGTTTAAAATATCCTCCTTCCCAGGTGTTCATACTTCTGCCAAGATAGGGACCATCAATGAGGGTGGAGATAATGGTTAGATACACAAAATCATGGCCACTATTTCTGACTTCTGGTATAAAATGCTGCACTTCAATTAGTCTCAGGAAATAACTTGCATCATACCTTTGTAGTCTCAAATGGTCCCACTGCCAGTGAATCGATTTTGACATGATAATTTTACTGGGACAAAGGGGCTACGCCTTTGTGTACAAATGGTGCCACATCTGAGATGAACATTAAACTCATTTAGTGCAGGCTGTCTCTCTCTGCTTTCTTTAGTTCACTGGAATGGGGCTTTAGTTGAACATCTCATCTAAGAATATCTCTGACAAAGCTACGCTCACACAATGGTGCACTGAATGCAGGCCCACATTCTGCTCTCAAGTCTGACAGTGGGATTTGTGCCCACTACCTTATAATATGATTGTATAAGGATTTGTCGCGATTGAGACCCAGACTACTGAAAGAATTCTCAGCAATGCAAACCAAAGAAATCCAACAGTCCAGAACTGGAGAAATTCAGAGATCCTTTAGATTTGGGGGAGATTGCAAATGTATGCAAGGGAAATACCAAAGAGGGATTTGATAAAAAGGGTTATTCTTTTTCCTTGAATATTCTTAAATAATGTCTTTGGATTCACCCTAATCTTCTCAGCCAAAGTGATCTCATGCCCCCTTTTCACCCTCCTGATTCCCATCTTCAGTAAACTCCTAAAATCAATGGGGTTGAGATAGTAGGGGATTTTAAGTTTTCTAAGATAGATTGGGACTGTCATAGCGTTAAGGGCTTAGATGGGGTGGAATTTTTGAAGTGTGTTCAGGAAAGTTTCCTCATGCAGCATACGAAGGGTCCAACTTGGGAAGGGGCAAAACTTGACCTACTCTTGGGAAACAGGGCAGGACAGGTGACTGAGGTGACAGTGGGGGAGCACTTTGGGACCAGTGACCATAGTTCTATTAATTTTAAAATTAGTTACGGAGAGGGACTAAACTCGTCCAGAGGTTCAAGTTTTAAATTGGGGCAAGGTGAATTTTGATGGAATTAGACAGGAGCTTGCAGGGCTTGACTGGAGTAGTTTGTTGCAGGTAGAGGGACCTCTGGCAAGTGATAGCTAGAGTTCAAGGTCTATATGTTCCTGTGAGGGTGAAGTTGGCAGGAGTAGGGAACCCTGGATGACAGGAATTATTGAGGCTTTGACCAGAAAAAAGGAGGCATGGCTTAGGAACAGGCAGCTGGGATCAAGGGAATCCCTGGAGGTATATAGGGGATACAGGAGATTACTGAAGGAGGAAATCAGGAGGGCGAAAAGTGGGCACAAGATAGCTTTGACTGAGAAGATTAGGCTGAATCCAAAGAGATTCTTTAAATACGTTAAACGAAAAAGAATAACTAGAGAGAGAATAGGACCCTTCAAGGACCAAAGTGGACATGTATGTGTGGAACTGCAGGAGATGGGCAAGGTCCTCAATAAATATTTCTCCTCTGTGTTCACTGCGGAGAAAGGCATGAAGACTTGGGAACTTCGGAAGTTAGTGGTGATATCTTGGGGACAGCTCATATTGTAGTAGAGGAGGTGTTAGAAGTATTAGAATATATGAAGGCGTATAAATCTGGTTCTGACTAGATATACCCAAGAACCCTGCAAGAGGCTAGTGAAGAAATTGCGGGGGCCCTGGCTGATATATATGCATCATTGCTAGACATGGGTGAGGCCCTGGAAGACTGGAGGATGAAGGGGGCCAAGGTACAGTTAGGGCTTAGGGAGGGGAGAACTTGTTATTCTCTGCTGAATGTAGCGTTAAACAATGACTGGCCTTGTACAATTTGTAAAACACAATACCAGTTAGAAAATGTTGCAAAGGATGTTGCACAACATATGTCTCAATGTGGCCCCACTCTAATCTCTGATCAATGACAAAATGCCGCAGAATCAAATATAGAACTCCTCCTGATGCTTGGACTGGAGTTGTATGGCTAAAGATTTTTCCATCATTATAGTACTAGTATGTCGAACGCAAGCATTAGAATTGAAAGAGTTAATACAAGTAGCGTGAAAACTGCAGTAACCGCAATAGCACGAATGTAGTAAAATAATGAGTAAGGGATATATGTATGTATATATATGAACAATAGGGAAAGGGGAGATAATGGGAGGAGGAAATCAAATCCCTGGATAGAAATCACGTGATGCATCATTAAGTATCTTACACAGCACAAAACCAAATAATTGAAAATAAGGCGAAACTCAAAATAGTACATTGACAGATATGAGGAATTAAAAGAAAATAATAAGTGATAGCAAACAATAAGGCGGGATTTTGTGGCATGTCGCATTTGTCGTATATGATTGGCTAGAATTTGTCGCATGACCATATATGATACCTTCCTTCTGAAAAACAGGAAGTGCTCCTGATTGGGAGATAGTAAGAACTGCAGATACTGGAGTCAGAGATAACACAGCGTGGAGCTGGAGGAACACAGCAGGCCAGGCAGCATCAGAGGAGCAGGAAAATTGACGTTTCGGGTCAGGATCCTTCTTCAGAAATGGCTTTAGCAGTGGGCCAAGAAATGGCAAATGGAGTTTCATATAGGTAGGTGTGAAGTGTTGCATTTTGGAAAGTCAGATCAAGGTAGGAGTTTCATGGTTAATGGTAGGGCCTTAAGGAGTGTAGTGGAACAGAGGGACCTTGGAGTTTACGTGCACGGATCTCTGAAAGTGGAGTCACAGATAGACAGGGCAGTGAAGAAGGCTTTTTGCACACTGGTCTTCATCAATCAGGGCACTGAGTACAGAAGTTATTTTGCAGTCGTAAAGGAGGTTGGTGAGGCCGCGCTTGGAGTATTATGCTCAGTTTTGGTCACCTTGCTATAGGAAGTTTGTTATTAAACTGGATTTAGCTGACCAGCAATAAAGGTAAAGTCACCATAGCCCCAGAGGACCATAGGGTGTTTGTCTTATCAGAGAGTGATTACTGGCAGTGGTTTAACCTGAGGGGAGGGGTTGAGGTATTGGGATCTGCATGATAACTTCAGTTGGTGTAGGAGCTGATCAATAATAGACAACATGAATCACTCATGTACCTCTGTTAAAATTTCAATCTCTTTTGATAATAAGCCCTGAGGGTGCTGCTCAGGTACACTAATTAGCCTCAAGCTGGAGTCAAGAGGAATTCATCCCACTGCTGGTAGACATTGCTGGCATAGTCACTGCAGCTAACTTTCAGGACTCCCACCTTTCTCTATTTCTGACCTCTGCAGATGGGGGATGCAGGGGTTTGGAAATTCATTTCCCAAGTTGCGAAAACTATTTCAGCTTGAAACAGTTGCCTGGGAGAATGGAAATGGCATTAAACACTCAAGATTGCTGGGTTGGCGTGGTAGCTCAGTGGTTAGCACTGCTGCCTCATTGCACCAGCGACCTGGGATCGATTCCAGCCTCAGGCAACTGTGTGGAGTTTGCACATTCTCCCTGTGTCTGAGTGGATTTCCTGCGGTTGCTCTGGTTTCCTCCCACAGTCCAAAGATGTGCAGGTTAGGTGGATTGGTTGTGCTAAATTGCCCCTTGCGTCTAGGATGGGAAATGCAGGGGTAGGGTAGGGGGAAGGTCTGGTTGGGATGCTCTTTGGAGGGTTGAAGCAGATCCAATGGGCCACAATGGCCTGCCTCCACACTGTATGGATTCTCGGTTGGGGGGGGGGGGTTGACTGGGTAGATATGGATATGTTGTTACCCGTTGTGGCAGAGTCTAAGACCAGAATGCATCATCTTAGCACAAGGATGGCCCATTGAAGATGGAGATGAGGAGGAATTTCTTCTCTCAGAGGAGACTGAATCTGTGGAATCTCTTTAACACAGAAGACTTTCCAAAGCTGGGCCATTAAGTATGTTCAAGCTGGTCAGACAGAAAATTTAAATCAGTAAGGAAATAAAAGATTTTGGGGGAAGAAAAGACAGGAAGGTGGAGTGGAGGATTAACAGAACAACCATGATCTTATTGATGGGCCGAATGGCCTACTTCTGCTTCTATGTGGCATGGTTTGATTGTGTTCTTACGATCAACAGACGGAGCACGCAAACTTGATAGCCTCAGACTCGTAATGAGCACTGCCACGGGTGATCCTCCAACAATCTGCGGGCAAAAGGCAGGAATGCAGAGTTGATGCTAATCGAATTAGCCAAGATCTCATTGAATGACACAGCAGGCTCGATGGGCTGAATGGCCTGCATCTGCTCTTGTGTCTTCTGATCTTCTGAACTGTCCGAACACACCAGAACGATACATCAGCCATCAGTTTAAAAATCAACTCAGCTTGCCTCGTTCTATTGTACAAACTGTGCCCGGTTCCTCTACTTGCCAACGAGATGAAAAAAAAGTTCTGAAATTGCAAGTGGTTAGCCTGTATTTAATTTTCAAAGATCACAGCTTCAATGAAAAGGGTACGTGATCAGTTTCATTTCAGATGAAAGATACTCTGTTTACTTTAAAAAAGGAAAACAGGCTTGTAGCCAGACAGAAATGCAAAGGTTTCCTTTTTGAGATTGTCCATTAAATTAACACCACCATCAAACAACAACTGCATAAACATCTGAGCCTCCAGGATAAACTTTATGGTGCCATCTGTGGTCTGATCTGAGGCAAATTGGATGTCACCAATATTTAAAAGACTCCTCAGGATGCTTTCATGTGAGAAGTTTTATCTTCAAAAAAGCGAAAGGCTTTTGTGTGTTTCAATCTCGGGGCAATGTCCATCGTTTGCAGCTGGTGGATCGGGCGGCTTGTGAAAAGAGCCCTTCATGAGGCCTAAACATCCCATTGAGCGGCAGTTAGAAATATTTGTTGTGTCAGCTGCATTTTGTCCACATCATAACAATGCACAGTCGTCACATAAAAGTATTGAAAGGACCAGCAGTTGGAATATGATTTGCGTTTCTAATACGTGGAAGGAGGCATCCATTTCATTGACCAATAAGATGAGTAACATTAAGACAATGATCTACAAAATAATGTAAATATTATATACTTTCTTTACAAGGAAATTATAGAATCCCTACAGCATGGAAGCAGGCCATTCAGCCCATCGAGTCTACACTGGCCCTCCAAAGAACAACCCACTACATCTTTGCAGTCAGTCCACCTAACCTGCACATCTTTAGACTGTGGGAGAAAACCTGAGCACCTGGAGGAAAGCCCACACACAGAATGTGTGATTTCCACACAGACAGTCACCCAAAGGTGGAATTGAACCCAGGTCCCTGACATTGTGAAGTAGCAGTGCTAAGCACTAGGCTATCATACCACCCCAATAATGATGAAGTGATTGATGCAATCTTCTGTTTGGAGATAGCAGTACAATAACAACTAAAACTATATGTCACAATACTTCTTCTCCAATCCATTCCCTAAAGCTGGGCTTGGGTAGGCCTAGAAGTATTATCACATGATCATAAATTCAGAGACCCAGGTAATGTCCTGGGGACTAAGGTTTGAATCCTGCCATGGTGGACGGCAGAATTTGAATTCAATAAAACTCTGGAGTTAAGAGTCTAACAATGAACATGAAACCATAGTTGGGAAAACCCATCTGGTTCGCTAGCGCCCTTTAAGGAAGGAAACTGCCATCCTTACCTGGTCTGGTCTACATGTGACTCCAGACCCACAGCAATGTGGTTCACTCAACTGGTTTCTGGGCAATAAATGCTGTCTTAGCCAGTGACCCCTTCACCCAAGTAATGAATTTTTTTAAAAAAACTTCATTTTGTAGAAGGAAGTGATAATTAAATGATGTTTGTTTGTTTTAGCAATCTCATACTTATATTTGAGGGATGTAAAATTGATAAATTGTTTCTCAACCAATTTGTCTGTTACATAGACATACAAAATCGTCTATCCTTGTAAAGTTTTTGTGCCGGGCACATCTTTATCACACTTGTATATCAGTTTCTTTTTTAATTTCCAATCTAAACATTTATAATGAAAACTAGCTATGTAAATATGTCATCTTGCTGTTGCATCCTGACAATGCCTTGACAAAGAAACACTGTGTGTTTTCAAATCACCATACATTATGCCATTCCACTAAAATAAAATCTATAATCTCTTAAAAATGAAATATATGTCTTAAATTTCTATTCAAAGGTATGTTGACAAATCATATATGGTTTTGTCAATTGGAATACTCATGAAAAACTCCATCAAAGTTTAAGATTATAAAATAGCATTTAGAATCATTTGTAAAGCAGAGATCCCTAACGTTGAGGCAAAAGTTAACTTCATTGATGAAATAAATAATCATGAAAGCCAAGGAATCTGTTCTCACAATGACCAGACCAAAATGACAATGTTTTCTGGTCTAAGCCTCTTTGCTTTCAAATCCTGTCTGCCCCTTGGCCAGTGACAAAAGTATTCTTGAAATCCAGTCTCATCTTTGCTCCCTTTGAGTTAGTTTTTGACATTCTGTTTACCTTTTCCTTTATTATCCTTTTGAAGAATGCTCCCTTTTTCTAACAGACGTGACAAATAACGCACCGGCATCAACTACTTCCTGTGGTAATGAATTCCACAGGATCACCTCTCTTTGGGTGAAGAAATGTCTCTTCATCTCCGTCCTAAATGGTCTACCCTGAATCCTCATACTGTGACGTCTGGTTCTAGACACACCCACCATTGGGAACATTCTCCCTGCATCCACGTTAACAGTAAAGAACAAAAAACAAAGTTGCTGGAAAAGCTCAGCAGGTCTGGCAGCATCTGTGAAGGAAAAAAGAGAGTTAACATTTCGGGTCCGGTGACCCTTCCTCAGAACTGGACCAGAACTCCACTTCTGAGGAATGGTCACTGGACCAGAAATGTTAACTCTGTTTTTCCTTCACAGATGCTGTCAGACCTGCTGAGCTTTTCCAGCAACTTTGTTTTTGTTCCTGATTCACAGCATCTGCAGTTCTTCTGGTTTTTTATTAACAGAAAAGAGTTCCATTCAAAAGTCTGATAACAGTGGGGAAGAAGTTGTTCTTGAATCTGTTCATATGTGCATACAAACTTTTATACTTTCTGCCTTATGAAAAAGGGTGGAAGAAAGTATAAGCCAGGTGGGAGAAGTCTTTGATTGTGTTGGTTGCTTTTCTGATGCCGTCGAAGTATGGATGAAGTATGGATCATGGTGCAGTTGGTTCTGCTATAATGCATGTTTCTTCAGCGCGAATTGGTTTTAACACAATTGAAGAATTTAGACCGCTATTTGTAGAATGTGAAGTTTCCTTTCCTTTTCCTTCAGTATTGGCTACAACGCGATTCCAGCCCCATTAGTTTAAATGGTGCTGCTACTGTATGATTTTGTTACAACACGAGATCACATGAGGACAGAACTATCGTGTTGTATCAGAACCGACTGTATTGGAGGAGAAATTGAATTAACTGTTGATTTTTTTTTGTGTGGTCATTCAATTGAACAACAAGTATATTTATGCTGAGGTAAATAAATTTTGAAAACTGCAATAATACGGTAAAATTTGCATTGTTTGAAGTCTATCATTTTTTTTTGCTGGTTTATCAAGAGTGCTGGTTCATTAGGTGCCAGTTAAAACAAAGTTTGCTGTACTATTAAAATCAGTGCCTCAGCTCATAGATGCACTCAAAAGTCCTACGTTCAACAACACCAGAGATATTTTCGGTGTTAACTGCACCCACTGTGTCAGCATTGAGTGACCTATCACTCAGAAAACCATGAGTTCAATCCCACCCCCAGGATCTCAGCACACTGTCGAGCATGATCCTTCAATGCAGTGCAGAGGGAGTGCTCCACTGCTGGATGCACCTTGTTCCAGATGATATGTTAGACAGAAGCTCCTTTGGTTGTTATGTGAATGCAAATAATTCAATCTTCAAGCAGGAAGTGCTCCATGCGTTTTAGTCAATATTCATGCTGGAAATAATATCATTTCTGGAACCTGTGAGTGGAAGGCTCAGAGGTGTAAGTTAACCATTAAAAAGGTACTTTTTATGTTAATTTATGGGATACAGGTCTGGTAATTATTAGTCTTTCCTAATAGCTCTTGAGAAGGTGCTGAAGAATTGCTTTCTTGGGCTGGTGCAGACCATATTTATATCTAATTCAAGTGAACAGTCCCACTAATGTTTTGAACTCAAGGATCAGAGAGTTAGTGTGTGAGAGAATAATAACGGTGGTTTTATTGAACAGGGGTGGATTCCCAAAATTAGCATTGAGTTGCATTCTCAATGTGAAATTTTAATGGGACACCCTAGTGCTAGATGTGACTGAGGACTGCTTGGAACTCTCAATGAAGGGCAATGGAAAAATACTTAGCATTTTCCAGCTGTGTTATCCTTCACTATAATGAGCACTTTAAAACAAAGAGTGACGAGCTTCTTTGTAACAACCTTAGACATTGTATAAATTTTGTGTAAAATTATCCAGTGAACAGCAGGAACAGCTCTTTGGGATTGATTTTATTTTTTTTGGATGCACTATTGTTCTGACAGTCAACATGACGACCTCCAAGAATGAAACATTGCTGTCACTTCCTGTCCAAGTGGCAACTGCTTTTATATCAGATACAGCAGGTGTCTGGAACTGTGAGCACCAACAATGAACCCCCACGCTCAACCTCAAAAGAACATTATGCAAGCTGTTTGAGTTGAAGCTACTGCACAAAATGCTACATATTGGAAATGCCCTGTGATAGATAAATGAAACAATTACCATGTTCAAGGTATTGTGCAAACTTCCCTTCCTTCTCAGCATCAATGTTGTACTTTGCAACACCTCAGTATGTTGCTGACTGCATTGGTTCCTGATCCTAGGCCCTTCCTGCCATTGAATGCAATGTACCAGAGAACACAAATGCAGAAACCTACTTGCCAGAGGATCTAATTACCTCATTCATCCTTACCGCTAGCTCAATGTATAAAACAACTGTTACACTCAAATAATTTGAGGCTACGGTAGAAAGGAGAGGTCCAGAGGTTGCACAGAAGCTATAACAGCAATATGTCAAGTGGATTGTGAAGATTATTTTAAGTTCTAGCTCCAACTTTAATGGGTTAAGTTTATAATTCCCAACTCACCCACAAAACTGGTGTTGCAGCTCAGGTAATGGGGAGAGGAGGCGATGGCCTAATGGTGTTATTGTTAGACTGTTAATCCAGAGACCCAAGTAATGCTCTGGGCACTTGGGTTCAAAACCTGCCATGGCCGATGGTGGAATTTAAATTCAATAAAAACCTGGAATTAAGAGCCTATTGATGACCATGAATCCATTGCCAATTGTCGGGAAAAACCCATGTGGTTTACTAATGCTTCTTAGGGAAGGAAACTGCCATCTTTACCTGGTCTGGCCTACATGTGACTCCAGACCCACAGCCCATGTTTGACTCTTAACTGCCCTCTGGGCAATTAGGGATGGGCAATAAATACTGGCCTAGCCAGCGACACCCTCATCCTGTGAGTGTATAAAAAAATACTACCATGGCATTGCAAGAGTCCTTCCCTGTTTACTTCATAGGGGCTGAGGACATTTATTACACCTGCCCTAACAAATTCATCTCATTGTAGATAGAATAATGATCATACATGGAGCACCATCCAAGCATAGGGCTATACCGTGTTGATTGGTGCAATCAGAATCATCAAAGTTTTTCTCTTCATGTTCCACATTAGAGACCAAATACCACAGAGCCTCAGGGATCACACATCAATCCAAGTTCCTGTGAATCTGAACACGTCTGAAATTGCTGATGTCAGTGGTCTGATATAATGCTTACCTCCAGGCCCATCAAGTTCAAAAGCCATCGCAAATGAGAAACAAAAATGTAAATAATGCGGCGTTTTTCTTTATTGCAGCATTCTGACTGCCAGATGTAAAGCCAACTATCAGTGAAGCCAGTGATTTGTGTTAAATTGACTAGTTTGCCAGCAGGTGAACTGCACAATCACATCAGGTTACTGGCAACATTTTTGTTCGTCTGTTGTCCTGTAGGAAATTATTGATTTTATTTAACGTGCCAACACTAGCATTAAGAATGAGTATGATCTTGGACACAGCAGAACACTCGAGGAAATATATTGCCTGCTCTTCACGTAGAAATTGACATACATTTTTAATGGAGCTTTGATTTCATTATTGTACTGGGAATTACACAATATCATTTGAAATTAAACCATTTACCAAAGTGTCTTCAGTTTATGTTTCTCTCCCCTCCCCAATTCCCCACCCAAAAGAAAACCTGTGGTTTGGTCGAAGATTCGAGATTATTTCACACAAATAATCAAGATGGAGAAAAATTTCTGGATTTGATCTCCGTGCTTTTTCTGTTTGAAATTATCTCCAGTTGTGGTCAGTGGTGTTATTTTCTGTAACAGCTCATCAAGGCATTGATCAACAATGTGAGAGATGGATGGGTGACGACAGTTATAATTCAAATTAGAAATTGGGTTTACGGTACAATAAGCAACCAGTTTACAAAAGAGACTGGTTTAGAACAAGAACACAGAACATAGAACAGCACAGGAACGGGCCCTTCAGCCCATGATGTTGTGCCGAACATGATGCCTAATTAAACTAATCTCTCTGCCAGCCCTTGGTCCATATCCCCCCTTTCCTTGGATGTTCACGTGCTTATCTAAAAGTTCCATAAAAGCCCCTGTCATATTGGCCTTCACCACCACCCGAGGCAATATGTTCCACACTCCTACTATTCTTTGTAAAAATCTTGCCCCTCACATCTCCTTTGAACTTTCCCCCTCTAACCTTAAATGCATGCCCCCTAACTTTAGACAATTGTTTATGATTGAGTGGCCTAAATTTTAAGTTAATACTTTTTCCTGCATCGGTATTTGATAGATAGCTAGCCTAATTGTTAATTTGTTGTTTACAAACTCCTGCATATAGTTGCACCTGACGTTCACCATTCCTTGCACAGCCATCTGTCCAGGATAAGAGATTGTACTCTGATCTGAATGTCACCTTTCCTGGTCTTCTGAAGCAGTGTGTTCACTGTAGGAAGGCCTTCGCTGATGCTGTTCTGAATCGGCTGCCAGGGGATGCATTACATTGGGTTGCAGAGACTCTCTCTCTCTGGTCTCTTACCTCCCTGTAGAGAACTGCTTTGTGTCCTGCAGTGAAATAGCTGAAGTTGGGACCCTCGCTGGCATTGTGCACTGGTCCTCTGAAAATCTCTGCCATCCCATTTCACAATCCCCATTTTAAAAGACTGCCTGCAACACCAGAGAGCTGTCGCATTGGGCAGACCAGGTTGAGTCAAATGATGCGAAGTAGTAATGGGATATTGTATTTTGCCTCAGTGTTTTTTCTGCTAGGGTTGGGAAGAATCAGCCAAATTAAGGACCAGCTCCTTATCATTCACCAGTGATTTCTGTTGGAAAATACACACTGTCCAGGAAATCTGGAACTCTTTCCCTCAGACGACTGGTGAGGCGAAAGATAAAGGGAAACCTTCAAACCTGTTAATGATATGCCCAGAGATTTGGTAGCAGCCATTTCTAGGCACCTTATCCCACCTGTGTTCAAATGGACAGGTCTGAGGAGTATAGATCTTTGAGCTTCAGCCCTTGCTATCATAGAAAATAGGCCATTCAGCCCTCTGAGCTTGCTCTGCTATTCAATATGATCATGACTGATCATCCAACTTAGTCCCCTGCTCCTGCTTTCTCCCCCATACCCTTTGATCCCTTTATCCCTAAGAACTATATTGAACTCCTTCTTGAAAACATTTAATGCTTTGGCATCAACTGCTTTCAGTGGCAGAGAATTCCACAGACTCACCACTCTCTGGTTGAAGACATTTCGCCTCAACACAGCCCTAAATGGCTTACCCCTTATCCTTAAAATGTGGCCCTAGGTTCTGGACTCCCCAGATCAGGAACATCTTTCTGCTGCAGCAGGAGGAGCCCAAAGGTTTGTGTACTGATTCTCTGGGGAGTGATCACAGAGGTTTGGAGGAGAAATGGTTACAATTCAGCTAAGGCAATTGGTGAAAATTTGGCAATTAGAAAAGATTAGAGTGCTCCTCAGAAAGAAAAGCACGTAACCCTTGGAAATAATTGTAGCTTGTCCAAACTGGAGTACCATTTTAGTTTATACAAGACCAGATCCAGCTCAGAGTGCAATCAAAGAGGCCATTAGGGATTAAGGAAGAATATTGTGCAACTCTGAAATATTGTTGGATTTGGGGGTGGGAGAGATCTTGGGGCTGGGAGTGGTAGTGATTACAGTGAATAATTGCTAATTTGTTAATTCTGTGCTGGTTTTCTGGCAAGTGTTTGGTACTTATTGCTGGCTGCTTTGTGTACATGGAACATGGAACATGGAACATGGAACAGTACAGGATCTTCGGCCCACGATCTTGCGCCGAACTTTTGCCCTAAACCTAAGGTCTATCTAACCTCCACCCCTACCTTATACTATCATCCATATGCCTATCTAATAGCCACTTAAATGCCCCTAATGAGGCCTACTCCACTACCCTCTCCGGCAATGCATTCCACGCCCCTACCACTCTCTAAGTAAAGAACCTACCTCTGATGTCTCCCCTATATCTACCTCCACTCACTTTAAAACTATGCCCCCTCGTAATAGCTACCTCCATCGTAGGAAAAAGTCTCTGGCTATCCAGTGTAAACTGTGAGAACTATAGGAACCACTTGCAAATTCCCCATCAAGCTACACACCATCCTGACTTGGAACTATATCCCTGTTCCTTTTCTGTGCTCGGGCCAAAATTCAGGCACTCTCTTTCATCCTAAAGACTGCACCAGTTGAAGAAAGTAGCTGCCGGTATCTTCTCAAGGTCAATTAGAAATGGGCAACAAATGCGGACCCAGCCTGTGATGCTTGCATCACACGAATGAATATAAACTAGCAAAGCTGTAACAAGCAGCTGAAGAGGCATCTAGTTATTTATCTGGATAGATGAATTGTCTGATATTGCTTCAGATATGGGTAAAGACTTGTATCAAAGTGGCATCCAACAGTGTCGGCAACAGGATTGTGTGCATCTGGCATACTGATGCCATTTTGGACACAAACTGGGCATTGTAGTGTTTAATTTCCAACCCATAGATTAATTGTCCCTCTACTCCTGGTAGTGCTACCAAGATGGAGAAGGACATTTGGCATAGGGTACAACCCATAGCCAGAATCTGTGCATCATGTATCTGGATAGATTGTTGTTTTGCAGCTAGCACCTAGAACCATAGAATCCCTAAAGTATGGAAAGAGACTACTGGGCCCATTGTGTCCACACCGACCCTCCAAACAGCATCCCACCCAGACCGAGCTATCCTCGTAAGCCCACATTTCTCATGGCCAATCCACCGAACCTGCACATCCCTGCACACTACAGGCCAATCC
>NC_063344.1:6990330-6999991 GCF_021869965.1 Rhincodon typus
CCAATCCACCGACCCTGCACATCCCTGCACACTACAGGCCAATCCACTGAACCTGCACATCTTCGGCCTGATTGACTGAATATGGTTCTGATTGGACGCGAGACTTAACTGCTGCACTGCCTACCATATGCATATTGGAAGGATTTTCAGGTGATGCAAGGATGTGGACAGCTACAGAACCAAGTTGTTTAAATGGGGCTAAGATATAGATTAATTGATGCAATTGAATGGCAGCCTAGGTTTGAGGGGCTGAATAGCCTCCTCCTGTGCCCATTTATCACAACAGGCAGGAATGGAGTGTGGTTTAGCTGTAACAGCAAGATAAAATGAATGGCCTGTCGCATTGACTGTGTTGGTTCCACTGCGTGGAAGTGGTGGTTATTGGGACCAGTGGGATGCAGTGCAGGGGAATAAATGGCATCCATTGGATGTTACAAAGTAAGAATCAACAAGGTTAGAAAAGAAAATTAGTGGGAGCTTGAGGGGAAGGAAGGTGGTGGGGAAGGCCAGTACATTAAAAAGCTTTTCAAAATCTAATCATTTTGGTCTTGCATATAGGTTTGAAAGGGTTAATATCTGATTAAGTTCAATTAGTACCAACCACTGTGATAAAGGCATGAGGACTTGATGGAAATGTATCTAAAACATATAGAACAGAACATAGAATCCCTACAGTGTGGAAACAGTCCCTTTGGCCCAACAAGTCCACACCGCCCCTTGGAGCATTCCACTCAGACCCATCCACCTATAACCCACCTAATCTACACATCCTTGGACACTACAGGCAATTTAGCATGGCCAATCCACCTAGCCTGCACATCTTTGGACTGAGGGAGGAAACCTGAGCACCCGGAGGAAACCCACGCAGACACGGGAAGAATGTGCAAGCTCCACACAGACAGTCACCCGAGGGTGGAATTAAACCCAGCTCCCTGGCACTGTGAGGCAGCAGTGCTAACCACTGAGCCACCGTGCCACCCCTAAAGATCTTGAAGGAATCACACCTTAAATTAGGTCCTCAGAATAATCTCTAGAATAGTGCACAGTGTCACTTTGTAACTTGTGCAAAGATGCAACAGGGTCACCGGACCTGAATTATTAACTCTGTTTTCTCCTTCACAGATGCTGCCAGACCTGCTGAGCTTTTCCAGCAACTTCTGTTTTTGTTTCTGATTTACAGCATCCTCAGTTCTTTAGGTATTTATGCAAGAAACTATATTCAGTTCACTGTACAAGATTCTTATTGTTAGACCAGAAGGTGACTATCTTCATCCATGTGTGTCCTGGAGAAATTTATACCTAGAAGGCATTGTACATACGATATAGTATTTATTCTCATCGCACAACATGGTGAGATGTTGTGGAGATCTCAAAATCTACTTTAGTTTCATTATATACCATGGTAATCAGCAATGGGGAGGCGGTGGCCTAATGGTATTATTGCTAGACTATTAACCCAGACACCCAGGTAATGTTCTGTGGACCTAGGTTTGAATTTCACCACGACACATGGTGAAATGTGAAAAACCCATCTGGTTCACTAACGTCCTTCAGGGAAGGAAAATCTGCCATCCTCAGTTGGCAGATGAAGGGTCTAGGCCCGAAACGTCAGCCTTTCTGCTCCTATGATGCTGCTTGGCCTGCTGTGTTCATCCAGCCCTGCACCTTGTTATCCTCAGTTGGTCTGGCCTGCACGTGACTCTAGACCCACAGCAATGTAGTTGACATTCTGAAATAGCCTAGCAAGCCACTCAGTTCAAGGGGAGATGCCAAAAAATGCTGGCTGGCCAGAAATACCCACATCCCACGAGTGAATAAAAACAAGTGGTGATCTGAATGGTACCTGAACACTGATGTGCCGATGCAGTACAGTGAGCAACGCTATGAGGATCTGATGAACCCTAGAGAAGACCATCTTGTGGCAACACTCAATACTGAAGAATAGTTTGAAAAACGACAGAAAGCATTTCAGACCTGATAAAAGATGTGCTAGAACAGAGGGTAACTATGTCTCCAGGGAAGAAGTACACGTTGCATTGTGAGGTGCTGCTCTGTAGCAGTGGTCCTGAGTCTGGGTTTAGCAGTGAGTAAATAGACATTGGAGATTACGCAAGTCAAAACTAAAAATCTCTGGTACAAAGCCAAACCTTTGAACGCCTTCAGGCTTAAAGGGTGAAACTTTTTAAAGGTACAGCTGAGCTCAGAACAGGTGTCACCATCGTAAAGTGTGAATGGTATTCACACCATGAAGCACAGAGAGATAAAATGGAAGTAATAGGCTGAAGACACAAAATAAAACAAAGAACTGTGGATGTTGGAAATCTAAAACAAAAACAGAAATTGCTGGAAAATCGCTAAAAGTCAGGCAACATTTCTGGAGAGAGAAACAAAGTTAACGCTTCAAGTCCAGTGACCCTTCTTCAGTTGTTGTGAGAACTGCTGAGTTTCTCCTGCAATATCTGACTTAGTTCTGGGATTGAAGGGTCAGGGGCAGTGCAGAACCAATGATTAAAAGTGATCGAGTATTCGGAAAACTAATAGCAATTTTGGCAAAACCATTAGCGGCTTTGGACTAATAGGGAAATATTTGGAGCTATTCTTTCATTAAGACCATGACAAAATGAGAATTCTACATTAAAACTGCAAAACCAGGAAAAACTGCAAGTACAGCCGCAAATGATAGGAAAATCAATGTAACCACAAAATAAATATTTTGAAAGTAGATAAAATAACTAATCACATCAGGAAACGATGGCATCAGAAATAGTATTGCCAAGAAGATTTAATTTCACAGATGTGCCAGATAGCACACAAAATTAGACATTGGAGACAATAATTTTTGAGACATAGTGTAACTATTAAGGGGTACTAAATCAGAAGCTGAACAAGTAACTGCATCTTTTAGTATAATTGGTACTATAGCACATGATGTAAAGCTCATCATGGGTAAAAGCCCATCTGAAGGGGTGCTGAAAACCTTTGACAATTATTCCAATGTAAGAACTGATAGAATTCTTGAAAGAGCAAATTTTAACGGAAGAGCTCAACATCTAGACAGTTTCATAAATGACTTTGCTAATAGTTTTTGTGGATTACTGTGAGTGGGGAGAACTGATGTGGGGACTTAAAGTTATATTCGATAAAGCACCAAATTGTTGTAGTCATTAGTGTTGTCTCATTGTCAGATTTATTACAGCCCAAAGAAGACCTAATTCTAATAAAAGGCCATTCGGACGGTGAGTAAAGCAAATGTCCAGAAGTAATACAAATCAATTCTAAAAGGAGAACCTTAGACCTCACGCTATCAAGAAGAAAATTCAAGGCACTTACTAGTCTCCAAGTGTGAAGAGAAAACCTCACAATGTGCAAATCATTGCAGAGGTATAATAAACTATATCTTGTTTAGTTTTACCAGAAGGTGGCTATTCCCATTCAGACCAGACCAGACATGCTCTAGTGAAATGTATATCCAGAATGTACTGGTGGCAGAACATGCCATATGGTGTTAAGCCTCACCAGACAACAGAAGAAAAATTCTTAATTTGTTTTTACCATCTGAAACTTTTTTGTCTGGTTCTGAGGGGGTAAAAATTTACTTCAACAGCAAAGCACCAAAGATAACGTTGAGAGCAGCACTTGGAAGGAGTTACTGTGTGTGACAGTGAGACGAAGCTGGATTAATGTCAGGTAGAGATAATCATTAACCCAGGGATGCTTCAACAATCATTTCGATTCAGCTCCCTTGCGCTGTTTAGCTTAAAATGGATTTACATCAATGATTTCCCATCCCCCCTACCCCAAGGTGTCATCGTCACTCACTGTTTAAGCAAAGACATTCAAGATGTGACAGAGATGGTCAGAAGTGAACAAACAATGGCTGGGACTGCATAAATAGGATTTTCACTGCACTTGAGGTGAAACCTTATTCGTGAAAAATAATAATGTTGATCATAATTCTTTTTAACTGATTTTCTTTTACATATAATGAGGTCCCGGTAGTAAGATTTATTCTCTAATAATCAGAAAAATGCATACGAAATTTAGTGAAGAGTTATTGTGCCCACAAATTGGCTCCAGATGTCAGCGTTAACGTGTAGGCCCTGTGGTTATGTGTTCAAATATCCCAGAAATGGATTTGTGTCTGTGTGGTGTGTGTCACATGTCAGTGGCTGAAAGTATAATTGATATTCAGTAATAGTAATTACCCTGGTAATTTCTCTGTGAGGGAAAATACAAGCAACCTTTAATCTTGATAAAGCAGTTCACTCGGGACACAGTCTGTGAAAAATCCAACAGAAAGCAGAGACTGTGTTTGTTTTAAACGGGATCCACAGTGCAGCAGACACAAATCTCTGCTAAGCATCACCAAATCATGCATCTTAGTGGTTACATTCTCCTGCCTACTTTTGTGCAATTTCCATGTGGAATATAACTACTTGTGTTTTTTTTTCCAGTTGGATTAAAGTCTTGTATCACTAATGCTATCTTGAGGAACGGCTGCAGCTAAATATAAACAGCTTCAAACTGCTAACACAACTAGTCACCAGGGGGACTAGCTATAATTATATTGGAACCAATCCAACAAACCAGCTATGCTGTTTGTGATCACTGCTTCTGTGAAACATATAGACGGCTATTTGCAGTCTTTGGGAATTGCTTTTAATATTCAGTGGAATATCAATTTCGCTTTCAACTATGAGCAGCCATTAGGATAGTCAAGACACTGTCAAATAGCCATATGCTCTTAAGATGACATTACACATCACTCTGCTTTCACAGAGAACATTTGTGTGTCTGCTGTGTTGTATCTTTTCTCTCCTTTTTCCCCTAATTAATGTATGCAAGGCTCCTCCCTTAATCGTTTCACATAACAACTGTCTCTACCCATTAATTTTTCAACTTTAATGTGAGAGTGTTGCAGAATCTTTGCCCAGATGCCTCACTAAACAAAATTACATTCAGTGGTACGGCTTGAAATGAAGACATCACAACAGGTCCATGGGGCTCATTAGGCACAGGAAATGAAGTTACAGTAAATTGTATTCCACAGTAATGGACTAAAGAATTGTAGAAAAACTGTACAGACAGCACAATGTGTGACTTATGCTCATATTTTATAGAATGTGTGCAATGTGTTTTAATGGCTTAATGTTCAAACATTCTACCATGCATTACTGCCTCCTTTCCAAGTGGACTATTAGATATTTTGTGTGTGTATTACATATATATGGATTATTTTATACAGAAAATAACCTGTCAGGGTGAGAAGCTGCCTCTTTTCCCTACTCAGGTGAACACAGTAATGAAAGACAATGATAATGTAAAATAATTAAAACTTTGGAAACAATTTTAATATTTTATTATAGAATTTTTTGGTTGCACAAAAACTTCCTTTGATAAGCACAATAGTTATGGTCAGCTAATTGTATTACTTCAGATGTTCCCCTCCTATGACTTTAGCATCGATAATTCCCCCCTCCCTTCCCCCTCCAAATCCTCTTTAGTGTTTTGGATGCCAGGCATTACTCTAAGACTATGGGGTGGGTGAATGATCTATTTCATGACTTTTGCTGCTGGTATAATTGACAAGGAGGTGAGGAAGAAAGGTACTAGTGGATTTACAGACTGAGTCTCTCTGATGTTTGTGAAAAGCTGAGTTCTAAACATGGCCAAGTTCTGATACTCACTTTACAGAGAATAGCATGTTGCCCCTCAGTGTTCAGGGACCTTTGCTTGAGAGTTCACTGCAGATGAAAAATGGAATGTGCACCACACAGTTTAGCCATAAATCTATTGCAAATTATTGTTAATTATTCAAGTAGTTCTTGATCAGATCTCTAGGATCTTAGTCAATGTTTGAGAAGGAGTTGTGATGTGGAGGTACTGGTGTTGGACTGGGGTGGATAAGGTCAGAAATCACATGACACCAGCTTATAGTCCAATGGTTTTATTTGAAGTTACGAGCTTTTGGAGTGCTTTCTAAGGTGTCCTTTCTACCTTTCCTTATATTGTGAAAATCAACAACGCCAATGCTTCAGTCATCCATAACCAATTAAATCATAGTGATTCCCCCATTTTTGTATTTCATTCTAGCCTCTAGAATCTCCGGTGAACTGAAGGGTAGAGAGAAAGAGAAATCTTAAACAAATCTACAGTTATAAAGTCCGAAGGCTGAATGTACAGCGATATTAGATATATTCACATTGGATCAGTGGGCCATTTTAGATTTCTGTGAAATTGAAATTGAAGGATTTCTAAAGTAAGTGGGAAATTCAGGCCAGTGTAACTCTCAGAGGAAAGTCTGATTAAATATCCCCATATGTTTCTTTGTGTATTAAAGCTTACCTCGTACAACTTCTCAAAAAGAATTGGTAACAAGGTAAGTTGCATGAAAATGAGAATACTGTATCAGTGACTATTTGGATGAATAAGAGGGCAGCTTTATGATGTTCATGCCCTTTGGGAACTTAACTATAGATACAGCAAAGCTAACTTCAGTGACAATCCTTAAAGAAAACGCTTTCTGGGAAAAAAAAAGGTCTGTTCTTAAGCACCAATGTTTTGAACAGATCCTCTTTGAGGGATTTCCCAGTGTGCATGAACAGTTGAAGTAAAAAGGGTTCCATTCATCCTGTGAAACTTTAAAACATCTTTCCTCTTTTCCAAAGCTTCAACGCAAGCTGGAGATTCAATTCTCACACCATTGTTTCCACTAGAATTTACATTTATAAAAAAATAAAGCAAGTATTTGGCTTTCGATAGGATCTGACATCATGATATCCCAAAGTTTTTCAAAGTGAATGACGTCCTTATGAAGCCATTATTGAAATGCAGGAAATTGTGGCAGCAAATCAGCGTGGAGTTAGCTCTCAGAAAGAAGAGTGTGATAGACGTTTCAACAATTTGTTTTTCTGATGTAAGTTGAGTTAAGTTATACTCAGAGACTTGGCCTCTACTGCATTATGTAGTAGAGAATTCCATGATATCACCATCCTTCAGGTGACAAAGTTTCTCCTCATCTCCACATATTCTGAGACTGTGATCCCTTGTTCCGTATCCTTCAGTCAAAGAAAACATCATTCCAGAGGATGGAATTAAGAGTCATATCCTGAAGTGTTTCCATTGTCACAACGTGAAACACTTGTGTTCAGAATGCTGGAAGTCAAATGGGAAGATCCTGGAAGTTTTGGGGATCTTAATGGTGACTCAGAGAAAGGAATTCAAGGTAAACACCATGGATCAAATTGTAATTTCAGCTGCAACTAGGAACAGCAGGTAAACATTGTTGTGAGTACAGAAGAGGTGACTGAAGTAGATGAAAGATACAATAGGGCTTTTTCGAAAGGGAAAACAAAACCTTTCTTCATGTGCGGCTGAACCCACAAACATATGAAGAGACACAGGAGCTACTCAAAAATCTTTTGTTGGAGAAGGATATAGTTTTACCTCCAGAGCGTGCAGTGAAAGCCAAAGTGTTAATAAACAGGGTAAGTACATATCTTAACTCCATTGTACAAAGTGCAGTTAGACCTAGACTTGTTGCCCAGAACCTGGTAGTGGAAGTTGTTAAGAAATTACCAGTGAAAGGAATTGACTTAACTCCTGGGTAATGATTTAGCCTGGATGAATGCGCCAACTTTGCCTATAATTACAGAAAGTCAGAGTGAGGTTGAAAAGATGGAACAGTTACAAGAACAATTTCCTGGTATTTTTCTGCCATGTGTGGTGAACAGAGCTAGGGATTAACAAGGTCCATCATCGGTGACTGAAGTAAAATCACAAGCAAGCTAAATTTTTTCTTTAATGATGGGGAACATTCAGAAGAAGTGTTTAACATTTCTTTGTTCATTGACACTCAGAAAGCAGATTGAGAATTAATCAAGTTAAAACAGACAGCTCCCACTGGCAGTGAGGCCTTATGCTGTTCCACAATGTTATTGTCTTAACAACATAACTCTAATCAGGACACTCTCAGAGAACTGCAGATGAGTAATGGATGGCCATTCATCAGTTTTTTTATTATTAATTCACAGAATGTGGGCATCACTGGCTAGGACAGCATTTAATGGCTACCCATAATTGCCAAGAGGGCAGTTAAGTGTCAACCACATTTCTGTGGGTTTGGAATCACATGCAGGCCAGATCAGCTCCGGCAGACTTCCTTCCCTAAAGGACAGAACCAGATGGGTTTTTTCTGACAATCGACAATGGTTTCATGGTCATCCTTAGACCATCAATTCCAGATTTTTTTAAAATTAAGTCTAAAAATGTTACCATCTGCCATGGTGGGATTCAAACCTGGGTGCTCAGATCATGCCTCTGGATTAATAGATGACTAATAATGCCACCAGGTCATTGTGGTACCACCAAAAATTGAAAGGAAATATTGCAAGCAGCACATGAAATTCCTATGGAGAGAACAAGAACTGCGGATGCCAGAGTCAGAGCAAACACAGTGTGGAGCTGAAGGAATGCAGCAGGTCAGGCAGCATCAGAGGAGCAGGGAAGACAACATTTTGGCTTTTCACCCTTTATCAGGACTGGGGAGGGGGAAAGGAACTCAGAAATAAATAGAGGGAGGAAGGCAGGTGGGATGGTGAGAGGTAAGTGCAGGTAGGGAGTGGTGGGGATCGGTCAGTAAGGTGGAAGGAGGGATCGGTGGGAGAGAAGATGGACAGGTTGTGTCAGGTCAAGGAGGCAGTGATGAGAGGGAGGGTTGGTCATGGGATGAGGCCGGGGGTGAGGCAATTTTGAAACTGGTGAATTCTATGTTAAGGCAAATGGGCTGTAGGCTCCCGAGGCGGAATTCCTATGGCAGGTATGTCAGAGTATGGAAAACTGAAGTATTGATGAACAGGTATTTTACTTGGCCAAAATGTCAGAAAGACAGAATGCACTTTAGTGAAACCATGTCATATTTGGAGTGGCAGGGTGGCATGGTGGCTCAGTGGCTCAGTGGTTAGCACTGCTGCCTCATAGCACCAGGGACCTGGGTTCAATTCCACCCTCAGGTGACTGTCTGTGTGGAGTTTGCATATTCTCCCCATGTCTGCATGGGTTTCCTCCAAGTGCTCCAGTTTCCTCCCACAGTCCAAAGATGTGCAGGCTAGGTGGATTGGCTATGCTAAATTGCCTGACATGTTCAGGGATTTGTATATTGTTTGGGTGGGTGCTCTGAGGGTCAGTGTGGACTTGTTGGGCCAAAGGGCCTGTTTCCACACTGTAGGGATTCTATGATTGCCAGGTAGGTGGCAAAACCTCAATATGTAATGAACCTAGCACCTTTAACACTGAAAACAGCATTTGAAGAACTATTTAGTCAATTGTTAACGGATTATGTAGGATCATTACCAAAAGGTCTCTTCTTACTGTTATAGATATGACAACCCAATTTCCAGAAGCTAATTATTTAAGAGCACTCACAACTTAGGGTCTGGTGGAATATGAACTGAGTTTCAATCGTTATGATTTATCTATTGAAATACAATTGGACCAATGTTCTAACTTTATGTCGAAAACCTTTCATGACATATTGAGCAATTTGGGTTACCATTCACTGCTTATCTGCAAATAAAGCGAACTTCAAAGAGCTACCATCAGAATAAGAATTGTTTGGATTATGTAACCATGATGAATTGTTCGGATTATGTAACCATGATGA
>NC_063344.1:7000001-7011090 GCF_021869965.1 Rhincodon typus
GGATTATGTAACCATGATGAATTGTTCGGATTATGTAACCATGATGAATTGTTCGGATTATGTAACCATGATGAATTGTTCGGATTATGTAACCATGATGAAGTGATATTCTCAAAAAGGAAAGCAAAAGCAAGCAAGAACATCAGGTCATAATAGCATTAGAGGATGACAGGGACAGTGAGAGTATGAGAGTTAGATAGTTCACAAAGTGAACCCCCTAAAATCTAATTAGGCAATACTAAAAAATGGAAACTGTTTCTACGAAGGATATTATTAAACTGAAGAGGGTTAAGTAAAGATTTACCAGACCGTTGCCAGGAATGGAGGGCTTAAGACATAAAAATTGACTGGAAAAACTGGAACTTTTTCACTGGAGCGTAGGAGGTTGAGGGGTAACCTTATAGAGGTTTATAAAATCATAAGGGACACAGATGACGTGAATAGCTAGGATCTTTTCCCTAGGGTGGGGGAGTTCAAAACCAGGGGGCATACTTTTAAGTAGAGGGGAGAAAGTTTAGAAAAAGATATAAGGGGCAACTTTTTTACACAGTGTGTAGTTTGTATGTGGAATGAACTGCCAGGGAAGGTAGTGGATATGGACACAGTTAGAAGGCTTAAAAGACATTTAGATAAGCTCATGGATGGGAATAGTTTGGAGGGATATAGGCCAAGCATAGGCACGTGGGACTAGTTTAGTTTGGGATTATGGTCAGCGTAGATTGATTGGACTGAAGGGTCTATTTCCATGCTGTTTGACTCTGTGAATCTAACCTTTTCAGACTTAAGTATAGGCAATAGGAGAGATCTAATTAAGTTACTCAGGACACTCAAGGAAAACTGAAGAGATTTATGTCAAAAGGATGCATCCTCATGCCAGGCAATCTTATTTTTAGGATGGGTGAAGTGGGTTTAAAATAGAGATGGGGATAAATTACTTCTTTCAAGGGGTTGTGAATCTATGGAATTTATTGCTCTTGAATGTAGTGGATGCTGAGACATTGAGTAAACTTAAGTTGGAGATAAACAGATTTTTAATGACTAATGACTTGAACGGTAATGAAGAATGAGCAGAAAAGTGGTGTTGGGGCTGAGATGAGATCAGCCACGAGTGTATCAAATGGCGGAGTAGAGTCCTCCTGCTCCCAGTTCGTATGGATGTCCTACATTAGCCAGGCATGAGGTGGATTTAATGGAGTCAATACAGATAATACAACATCTTCATTAGTTAAGTACAGAAGAACAAGCTCATGTGGAAACAATCTTTCCATATGAGCTGGTTGAATCTAGCCTAGGCAGATGGTGTTCAGTGGTAGTGTTAGTTCCTAAACTGGATGGGTCGACTCAAGTCTGCATTAATCGCAGAAAAATAAATGCAGCATCAATAAAAGATTCATATATAACTCCTTGATTAGAAGGTTGTATTGAAAGAGTTGGCAGTGCCTCATTCCTTTCTAAGATTGATCTATTGAAGACCTGCTTGCAAATACATTTAATATTAAAAGCGAAAGCGACGTCATCCTTTGATAGATCACACGAATGTTGAACCATGCCATTTGGGTTTAAAAAAGGTTCCAGATCCATCCAAAGGGTCTATGAATCAAGTCATAGCTAAAGTGCATAGTTGTGCACTTTATTTAAGTTATGTTTTAACATACAGTATGACCTGTGAAGAACATGTAAAGCATTGGGATACCTGCTTAAGCAATTACAAATAGTTGCCTTCACCAGTAAGCCAGGAACAAGGGCAAATTTACAAAAGCAAGAAAAACTTCCCAAGGACACATCAAAGGACAAGGGGCAGGCATTGCCAAGAACAGTGGATGTGAAGGCTCTGATTGAATTTCCTATTCCTAAAACTAAACAGGAAATCATGGCTTTTCTTGGAATGTTTGAAATTTATCCAAAATTGACACCTAACCTCAGCACTAACCCTAGCTGTACCTCTAACAGATTTGTTCCAAAAACAGGCAAAAATAGTATGGTTAGCAGAGTGCGAAGTAGCCTTTCAGAAGCTGAAGGCTGTTCTAACAAATGAGCTGATGACTTTATAAAATATTTTGAAATGGGACGACAAGGTGGCTCAGTGGTTTGCACTGCTGCCTCACAGCACGTGGGACCCAGATCCAATTTTATCCTCGGGCGACCGTCTGTGTGGAGTTTGTATGTTCTTCCCGTGTCTCCATGGGTTTCCTCCCGGTGCTCCAGTTTCCTCCCACAGTCCAAAGGTGTGCAAGTTAGGTTGGATTGGTCATTCGAAATTGCCCGTAGTGCTCAGGGATGTGGGGGTTAGGTGGATTAGCCATGAGAAATGCAGAGTTACAGGGATAGGGAAGGGGTTGGCAGGTTTGGGTGGGCTGCTCTTTGGAGGGTTGGTGTAAACCTGATGGGCCGAATGGCCTGCTTCCACACTGTAAGGATTCTATGATTACTAGAAAAATTTAAGATTCAAAATGTGAGATTGTTTCCATGGAGATTACTAATTCAACCACTTAATGTAAAGAACTTGTTCACAATATTGGAAAAGTTAATATAAAAGTCAACACATTATCAAGAAAGTGATTTTGCTGGAATTGTTTAAGAATTGGAGGAAAATATTTAAATGAAATCACAAGAAATTGCTTAAATGTTACAAGAGAAATGAGGAAGTGTGGAAGAATATAGTTTTCCTGTATTGTATTTTACATGGGTATTGCTGACCTAGTGTTGAACAATTGGATTTAATCTCATCAAGGGTGCAGGCATGTAAGGCATCACATTTTTGCCCTTTGGATTTGACACTGTAATGGATGTCAGACAATGCTATACTGCTGAAATACCAGGAGAGTTTTGCAACTTGCAAAAGTCAAGTGGTGCACAGTTTTAGCTGTAAAAGATAATGATGTTTTTGAAGCAGTGAGATTGGCGTATTATTGAGTCAGAGTGCCACCAGGAGATTTTCAGGTACTTGACCACAGCCATCGGATTGGTCACGCTACAGTTTGCTACAGACTGGTGGGAGTAGATGCATTCAGAGATACCAAGCAGAAAGCATTTTTCTCCCTTCTCTCTGTGTGAATGAAAAGACAGAACAACTGAGAAACTTTGAAGAAGGAATTCTAAAAAAAGAAAAGACCTAGGTCCACATGATCAACTATTGAATTGAAAAACAATCGTTGCTTTTACAGACAACAGCGTATCATCATCACTAGAGTCAAAATAAGTGGATTTTGTCTTAAATTATCTTTTTGTGAAATTTCCTTTCCTTCTTTGTTAAAGTATGGTGGATGCGCTGTTATTCTGAACATTTTATTTCTTTATTTTTCTAATTAATTTACATGATTTTGTGCTTTTCAATTTCTGGAATACTGGAATTTTTATTTCTTTATTTTTCTGTTTTTTTTTCCAAGAATTTGTACTCAAGAATCTGTACCTAGGTACCTATATACCCACAATGGCCCTGTAAGGTAAACTTTTCACTGTACTCATGTGAGTACATGTTACAATAAAGCTAATTCAATTCAATTCAATTCAGAATGAGAGAGACAACTTAACCCACTTTCGTTTTACAGACTTTTAATCTTCAGAACTTTGTTTTCCCTGTCTATATTTTAATATTCTTAAGATTTGTTTCAAGTGGTCTGGCTTTCTGCTACCTCATTCATAAATATGTATGTATTTGGGGTTTAAAGAGATATAGCTTAACACAAATAGTAATGGATTAGTGATTTTTTTCTCTACCATATGTTAAAGAATAAGTGTGCTTGTAACAAAATTGAGTTATTTTCCTGTTATTAATTAAACCTTCTCAATTGGTCAGATGAATCGATAATTCTAGCATTTTAACTGGGTGCTTACAAATTTGCGATATTGTATGGAACAGTGGAGCTTGTCCCACTTAATGTCATCACAACAGTTGAAGGGGTATTTCAGAATTATCACAATAATTACATTTCAATTGTAAAGCGAAGCTCCAAGGGGTGGACCTACCATCCGTGGTTAACTAAAGAAGTTAAGGAAAGCATCAAACTTGAGGAAAAAGCATGTAATTTCATAAAGATGAGTCAGGTTAGTCCGTTAGCTGGTTAGAATATAAAGAATGGCAGAGGATGAGGTTAATCGGCAAAAAAGTCATGAGAGTAATCTGTCTAGAAACGTAAAGAACGGATAGCAAGAGTTTCTATAGGTCTTTAAGAAGGAAAAGAGAAAGTAAAGTGAGGGTTGGGACTCTGGAGGGCAGCAATGAAGAGTTAATAGTAAACAAATAAGTAGATTGTATGAATAAATATATTGCTTTTGTCTTCACTATAGAGGATGTAAGAACAGCTCAGTATTAACTGTAAACCAAGAGCTTGAAGGAAGAGAGGAACAGAATCCCCAAGGATATGCTGGTGAGCTATTTACTGATTTTAGCTCCGTCTTCAACACCATAATTCCAAACAAACTCACCTCCAAACTCGGAGACGTAGGACTCTGCTCCCTTCTCTTCAATAGGATCCTTGAGTTCCTGACCCACAAACCACAATCATTAACGACAGATAACAACCTCCTACAGAATAATCCTCCACACCAGTGCCTGCAAGTCTATGCGTTCAGCCCCTTATACATTGATAACTGCATGGCCAAATGCAGCTCCAATTCCATTTACCAGTTTGCTGATGATACCACCATAGTGTGTCAGGCTTCAAGCAACAACGAGACAGAGTACAGGAAAGAGATGGCATGGTGTAAAGACAACGATCTCTCCCTCAATGTCAGCAAAACAAAGGAGCTGATCATTGGCTTCAGGAAGCAGAGTGGAGGACTGTGCGATACTATCTGCGATGAAGGTGGTCAAGAGCTTCAAGTTCCTAGGAGAAAATAGCACCAACAATCTGTCCTGGTCCATCTATGTTGATGCTACAGTCAAGGAAGCACGCCAACAACTTTACTTCCTCAGGAGGCTAAGGAAGTTCGGCATGTTCACAATTCACTGCAGAAAGTGTTGTTTTAAGGCAGTAAGTGCGTATGTTATGAACGTCCTCAATAATGAATGATAATAGAAACATTTTGGTATTATTAAAACAGTCAATGTCAAGGTAAATGAAACTTATATCTCGGACTACAAAGTTGTTGGATATTGGCACACTTTAAAATATTTTCCTAGTATTTACTATGCAGCATGAGATTTCATTGAACAGCTTTCCAAAATTTTAGCAGAAGGTAAAAAAGGAAAGAGTTACAAGAATATGGAGGTCATGGTGCTGGTTCAATTCATGTCAGCAATTTATGTGGTTCCAAATGATCAATTATGACCTTCACAAATAAGAATAATAAATTAACCCTCAGATGAAGGTGGGTAAAGGGACAACGATATTGAAAGTCATGAGTAGCTGTTTCATAGCCATTGGTCAAGAGTGGTTCAAAAGATGATTGACATCGCATTAATGAACACCCTCAAAACAAAGGACAGGAGGAGAGGAAGGGGGAATAAGCTCCAGGAAGACAAGCCGAACCATCTCCTTAGGGGAACACCAGGAGTTCCCCTACATTAACCCAAAAGAAGAACACAGACTGTTGGTACTGAGATCGACAGAGATGAACAGAGACCACCACAAAGGGGCAGCGTGCTGCCTCTACTTCTTCATTACATAAAATTGGTCAAATGTTTTCATCTGTCAGGGGTGATTTATTTTCTTTCTTTACTGAGTTAACTAATGTGCCAAATCTAAACTGCTGCTTTTCAATAAACTGTCAGAAAATTGCAATAAATTATTGACTACCTATATTAGGTAGCTGTGACCATGAACCCCCTCAAATCAACAACTGAAGTTCAAGAAACTGGGTACATTTGTCTGGAATAAAATAAGTTTCAGGAAGATGTTACCAGAGTATTCACAATTCTAAGTGGTTGAGACAGTTTAAGTCTTAAAGGGAATTTACAATAGTCAAGTTTGGGGATGACACAAAATAGATTGGAAGGCAAGTGCTGAGCATGACACAAGTCTACAGAGGAATATAGAGAGATTACATAAGTGGCAAAAACTCAGCGCATGAAATAAAATATGGGAAAACGTGAGTTAATGCACTTTGGCAGAAAGAACTGAGGAGATGCATATTAGTCAAATAGGGAAAGACAATAGTATGCTGAGCACAAAGGGATTTAGATACAATTGTGCATGAATCCCAAAACACTTCCTCACAAATTTAATAAGTAATTGGAAAAGCATATGGAATGTTTATTTCAATTAGGGAAGTCTTGCCAGCACTACAGGTCAAACCTGGAATTCTGTAAACATTTTTGGTCCCCTTATGAAGGAATGATTTACTGGTATTTGAGGCAGCCCAGAAAATGTTGACCTGGTTGATGTCAGATACAGAGAGATTTTCATATGAGGAGAGCTTAAGTGTGTTATATAATTCGCAATTTAGAAAAATGTGGCAACTTTATTGAAACAAATGAGGTTCTTAAAGGGCAGTTGCAAAGAGGCCCATTACTTCTAGGAGAATTTAGGACAAGGAGACATATGCTCTGAACAAAAGGCATTTAAATAAGACAGAGTTGAGGAGGAATTTCTTCTCTCAGGGGTGGTAAAGCTGAAATTCTATACCACAGAGGGCTGTTGAGGCTGGGTCATTAGTATATTCAACGCTGATTTTTAATCAGTAAGGTAATCACTATTTATGGGAAAAAGGCAGGAAAGTGGGGTTGACGATAATCAGATCAGCCATGATCTCATTGAAGGGAAGAACAGATTTGATGGACTGAATGGCCTGCTCCTACATCGTGCATTCTCATAGGAAAAAAAGGAATGACTCTTTCTTAAGACAATCAGAGTCTCAAACTGAATGAGAGGAACATGGAGAATTGCTCCCATACGAAACCTGAACTGCTCCCTCTGAGGTGGCTTATTTCCCAATGGTTCAGATGCATTCTGATTGTTGCAGAGTTTGAATTGTTTACAGACAACAACCCACTCAGCTACATTTACATATCCACCAAACGGAGAGCAATAGAGACCCAACAGGTTTCTGAACTTCCAAAGTTTCGATTCCGGGTACAGGTCAGGCAAAAGTAATGCCATTGCTGATGCCCTTTGTCAACAGGATAGAACTCACCCCTGCCAGGCTGAAAGGATCTATGGTTGATGCCATGCCCCTTCTCAAGCCCCAAATCAAAGACAGCATTTCTGAGCCTGAGTCCCTATGGCTATGATTGGACTAAGGCTCAGTGGAGTACCACCACTGCATTAATGAGTGAGATCCAAACCACATCCCAACAGGAGAGGGAGAGCCAGGTGTCGTTTCACTTTTGCCATCTCTCTCAAAACAGGATCTTAGAGAGTTTCAGCTGATAGATGTGGCCTTTCAGACTGAATGTCCAATATGCACAGCACAGAGCCAGCTGATGAAGGAATCCAAACCGGCACAGAAACTTGTGAGGAACTGGAGGAGAACTGGGGAGGAGGATGGAGTTGATTCATGTCGAGGAGAGAGAGAGAGAGACAGGTGAAGCAACTAATCTTTCCCAACAGCATCAAGTGTTGGTAGCAGTAGATGAGCAAGCAGGATACCAAGTGTTGAGCAAGATGACTGCCCTGATCAGAGAGAGATGCCATTGGCCCAGGATGGCTGCTGATATTGATGACCACTGGGGAGATTGTGAGAGGAGTACTTTGATGAAAGCAGGGAATTAGGTTCACCCAAGAAGTGAATCCCTGGTTACCAAGAGACTTTGAGAGGTCCTTGCAATCGGTCTTACTGTCCTTGACCCCAGCAATGACTGGACCGAGTCTCTTCTCGTACTCACTGATTTCTTCACCAAGTTCATGTCAGCCATTCCCACCCCTGACCAAAAGATGTCAATAACATCCAGAGTGTTAGTGGCATCAAGCAATTGCTTGGCATGACCTTGGCACCTTCCAAGGGATCCAAGTTCTGGAATGTCTCATCTATGTTGAGTCTAAGTGCCCAGGCATTCAGATGTTTATCCATTTTCAATGTTCCGTGTTGGGTCCACAGTGATTGGGTGAAAATTCAAGAGTAATCTCCTCTAGGACTTTGCAAGGCCAATGGCATTGCCAAGAGTTGCACCGCCCCTTATCATGATTCAACTATACTCTGCCTGGCTGCCTACGCTTCTTGACCTGAGTACATCCCATAGGTGAATTATGCTTATGATAGCACTTCAAGCTATTCTCGTCACTGTCTCCTCTCTGAACAAGACCCTGTCCTTCCTGTGCACCATCTCATAGACTCATTGAGCCATAGAGTCATACAGCACCGAAATAGACCCTTCGGCCCAACCAGTCCAAGCTGACCATGACTCGAAACTAAACTAGTCCCACCTGCCTGCGTTTGGCCCATATCCCTCCAAACCTTTCCTTTTCATGTACTTATCCAAATGTCTTTTAAATGTGGTAACTGTACCTGCATCGATCAATTCCTCGGGCAGTTAAATCCACACATGAAGCACTCTCTGAATAAAAGAAATGCCCCCATGTCTTTTTTAAATCTTTCTCCTCTCACCTTAAAAATTTGCCCCCTATTCTTGAAATCCCCCACCCTTGGGAAAAGGCACTTGCCAATCACCTTATGATTAAACCTCTACATGGTTACCCCTGAAACTCCTATGATCCAATGAAAAAGTCCCAGCCTATCCAGCCTCTCATTATAACTCAAACCCTTCATTTTTTTCTGAACCCTCTTCAACTTAATAACATCCTTTCTACATCAGGGTGACCAGAACCGGACACAGTACTCCAGAAGAGGCCTCACCTACATCCTGAACAACACAATGCCTGTACTCAAAGGTCTGAGCATGAAGGAAAGCATGCCAGACACCTTGTTGGAGATGGCCAGGGCAATGATTGGATAGTTAAACATCACACAAGGCAATGACAGGCATTCAACGTGGTAACCAAGAGGATGGAGAGAAAAAAGGCGAGAAGAAAACTATTGTCTGATTGCAAAGCATAATAGGGCTGACCTTCCAAAAATGAGAGATTATTCCTCTAAAATCAGACTATCAGGGTCGGATTGAAATCCAGGGTGTCTGGGATCCTGAACCTCACAGAGTCAGCAAGCGCTGGGTACAGGTAGCCCCGCCTACCTTATTGGATGAATTGCTGGAGGGCAGCCTCAGAAAATTGCTCACACAGATGGGGGTTGCTCAAGGTCAGGAGTTTGCATCTGGTGTGGAAGCAACCATTTCACTCAGTGATTATACGGAAATATGTAATGTTGGTATGTGTTGGCTTGAGCAAAGTGAAGTCAGACACTGCCGAGGATTCCTGGAGTGGCAGCTGTGTTGTGAATCCAAGGGTTACATTCATTGTGGGAAAGTTATTCCTGCTGTCGAAAACAGCGCAAGGATGACTTATTAATAGGCAGAAAGAAGTGCCATGGAGTAGACAGCTCCTGGAGATATGAGCACCTACAGCCTGACAGGCATCACAGAGGAATTTGGATCGCTTGGAAGGTATGAATACAGAGAGGTAGCTGAGAGAATCCTGTTGAGCAAATGCTAGATACCACCTTAGAATTTGCCCAGGTCAGTCATGCAAGAAGACAAGGCTGTAATTAATTAGGACCTAACTATTCTAGTCATCATGTTGAAATTGAACCTGCTAATCAAGCAACTGTTTAACAAATGATCACTGAGGGCTATATGAGGGTGGTATGGTGGCTCAGTGGTTAGCACCAGGGATCCTGGTTCAATTTTGACCTTCGGCGGCTGTCTGTGTGGAATTTGCATCTTCTTGTGTCTGCTTGGGTTTCCTCTGGAAGCTCTGGTTTCCTCCCACTGTCCAAAGTTGTGCAGGTTAGATGATATGGCCATGCTGCATTGCCCCATAGCATCCAGAGATATGCAGGCTGGGTGGGTTAGCCATGGGAAATTCGGGGTTATGGGAATAGTGCGTCTGAGTGGGATGCTCTGGGTTGGTGCAGACTCGATAGACTGAATGGCCTCTTTCCACACAGTAGAGATTCTAGGATGTAATTGCTAGAATGGCAAGCCTTAAGAAGGGTAGTGTATAATGGAACCTCGAGCAGCAGGTGGCAATGGTGAGGGAGGGCATTAGGTTGGACAGCTTTGTCAGTGGCATTGATTCCATTTGGAGTCTATGGGCACGGAGACTTCATGAAAAGGAGCATCAGACAGACAAATGATATCTTCAACCAAATGTGAACTGCAGGCTTAATTTCATGTACATGCTGCATCTTCCTTGTGAAACTTTAATTTTCCTTCATATTTGTATTGACCTGTCGCCAAGCAAAATAAATAAACCCTTCTTCGTGACCTTTGAGCATTAGGTATGTTCAAATCTCATTGTACAATAAGGAGATTAAAATTTTGCATAATCCACAGGGTGTGGTCTTATCAAGTCCCTCTCCAGCTTCCTTGTTCCTGCACTCAAACACACTTACAATCAAGGTTAACGTATCATTTGCCTTCCTAACTGTTTGTTGCACCTGCATGCTCGTTTTCCATGAATCCAAGTCCTTTTGTAGATCAACCTTTTCCAATCTCTCACCATTGAAATAATATACTGCCATCCTGTCTTTTTTTTCCCTCACTAGAGGGGACAGCTTTACACTTATCCACATCAGACTGCATTAAACATTCTTTGGGCCACCCTCTCAACTTGACTAAACCACTGTGAAGCCTCGTCACTGTTCACAAACCCACTCAATTCTGCATTGTCAGCAAATTTGGAAACAGTACAATTCATTCCCTCTTCCAATACATGGGCCAATTAAATTATTGTAGTCTCATTGGTATGCTTCCCAAATTTCAATACTTTCTCCTCCAATAATTCTTCTTATTAGTTGAAATTTAAATCTTATTTTTGGCTTAAGGAATTTCCTTTTCCCAAAAGACTATTAGTTTTTCAATTACCAAAAGGCAAGTTGAAATAACGTAGGAGCCTTTAACATGGACAATATTCCAAACTCTTTCAAAACATTGCAAAGGAGAAATGACATAGGCCACAGAAGAAATGAGATAAAGTGACTATATGATTGGTTGAAGAATTGTTTAAAGGTGTATCTTAAGAGAGGGAGGGAGGTGATACATTCGAAGTTCTTCAGAGTCCAACGGAGGTAGATGAAGAGCTGGATGAACACAGCA
>NC_063344.1:7011490-7049741 GCF_021869965.1 Rhincodon typus
TTTCTGAAGAAGGGTCTAGGCCCGAAACGTCAGCTTTCCTGCTCCTCTGATGCTGCTTGGCCTGCTGTGTTCATCCAGCTCTACACCTTGTGATCTCAGATTCTCCAGCATCTGCAGTTCCTACTATCTCTAGGTAGATGAAGATTGGGCAAGATGGGAGGTGTGAATAAAAGGCTCCAGTGATAGCTAACGTCACAGTGCCATTCAATCCTGGCTTCTAATGTCACTGGAGTGAATTATACTGAAGATTAGTTGTAAATTATATTAAATGTTCATTGCTGAAAAGGGAGACATGTTGCAGATGTTTTTGGTCTTTCAATCATCAGGACAAACACAAGAATGCCAAATTTCAAACAATCCAAAAATTATGCTATTCAAATGGTCATTGGCAGTCCCTTGCAGATGAGGATGACTCTCTTCCACTCTCAGTGTGAGTCCGGAGGTGGTTATACAGACCGATACAGCTACCTCAGGGTCTGGTACACTTGGGTCGGGTGGTGGTCACAGGAAGAGGTGGGTAGGGCATTGGTATGGCAGCACGCTCCTCACGCTGTTTACGCCTGGCTTCTGTTTTTTCCATCGGCAAGTCTCAAGGTTCTTGATGCCTTCATGGATACTCTTCCTCCACTTTGGATGGTCTTGGGCCAGTGATTCCCATCGTAGCTGATCCAGGGTGTTTAGTGCCTTGATGCCAGGGATGTTGGCCTGGTTGAAGACACTGGTCTGTCTTCCCAGTGGATTCACAGGATCTTGCGCAGGTAGCATTGGTGGTACAGCTCCAACACCTTGAGGTTCCTGCTGTAGACAGTCCATGTCTCAGAGCCATATAGGAGGAGAGTGGGAACCACCACAACTCTGTATACCATGGTCTAAGTGTCGGATCGGATGTTGTTGTTCTCAAATTCCCTTTTCCTCAGGTGGTTGAAGGCTGTGCTAGCACACCGAAGGTGATGCCAGATCTCTTCATCAATAGCTCCTTTGGCCGAGATATTGGAAGTGGACAACATTCTCTAATGTCTCCCCATGGACCCTGATGATCAGGGGTTTGCTCTACAAGGTTTGCCAGGCCAAGTTGATGGAAGATCTTCGTCTTGAGCATGTTCAGGGTGAGAACCATCCTCTCATGTGCCTCTGTACAGTGCTGATGATGGTCTGGACTATGTCCTCAGAGATTGCACAAACACAATTATCATCTGCGTTCTACAACTCGATGACACTGGTTTGGTTTTGGCTTGAAGGTGGTGGAGGTTGAATAATTTCCCACAGGTTCTGTAGGTTAGCTCCACTCCAGCGGGGGTCTTGTCGGTGGTAAGGTGAAGCATTGCAGCGAGGTAGATCAAGAACAGTACTGGGGCAATGACACAGCCCTGCTTGACACTGGTCTGAACAGGGAGTGGGTCGGTGGTGGAGTCATTTGTCATTACCATGACTTCCATGTTGTCATCGAGCAGGTGAAGTATGGCGACAGACTTCATGGTGCACACAAAACGGAGAAGGATGCTCCAACATGCTTTCCAATTGACAGTGGCATAGGCCTTTGTAAGGTCGAAGGTGGCCATGTATAGGGGTAGGTTTTTATCTTTGCATTTCTCCTGCAGAAGTCACGTGGTGAAAATCACATTGTGGCCAGAAGCCACACTGTGACTCCAGGAGGCGTTCCTCAGCCACAGAGAGGAGACGGTTGAGGAGGAACTTCCAACAGTGGACAGCAGGGAGATTCCCCTGTAGTTACCACAGCCAGACTCGTTCCTTTCTTTGAAACTGCTCACGGCTGTGGCAGCTTGGAGTTCTCCGTCTCGATAAGACAGATAAGAGCATGTATCTGCAGCAGGAACTCTTTGCCTCCGCACTTCAATGCCTCAGCGGGGATACCATCTGCTCCAGCAGCCTTGTTGTTCTTAAGGTAGTGGACGGCCTTCTCTACTTCATGCAGGGCTGGGGTGTTACTGAGCAAGTGATAGGTGCTGGTTGGCTTGGAAAGTCTACTCTGACCAGCCAAGGCATTACCATGTAGAAACATTATATTTAGTACAGGGTAAATCAGAAGAAGTGCGAGACTTGAACTTATTCCTTTTGTTTGCATAGAATGGCTTCCAGTGGATGAATATACGTCATTTCTCATAAGCATAAATAAGCAATATTGTGAGCTTGACTGATTATAAGAATGAAAGAAATTTGCATATCCCCAGGCCACATGTAGTGCAGAACATGAGGTGGATTTGTAATACTGCAGCTAATTTGCTTAATCTAATTCTGTATGTATACTAACACTTTCGTGGTCCGATGTCTAACCTCAACGTAAGGTAGAACCTCAGAATAAATGCACATTTTAAGACAGAGATGAGGAGAATATTCTGGGCACTGAATCTGTGGAATTCTTTACTACAGAGGGCTGTCGAGGTTGGGTTGTTAAGTTTCAGGTGGGAAGATTTTTAATCAATGATAGAATCAAGGGTTACAGGGTAAAGGTAACAAAATGGAGGATTATCAGATTAGCCATGACCTCATTAAAATGCAGAACTGACTTGATTGGCTGAATGTCCTTTCCATATTAAAATTGTCCTACACGATCCGTAAACCTCTATTCCCTTCCTATTCATGTATTCATCTAGGTACTTTCTGAATGTTGCTACTGTGCCTGCTTTGACCACCTCCTTTGGCAACGCATTCCACCCTTTGTGTGAAAAGCTGGCCTTGCACATCTCTTTTAAACTTCTGTCCCTGTTGTTGGAGAAACAATGTGTCCAAATTATCTACAATTAATTCGGACGTGATGTGGTTTACCTGTGCGCTGTTAAATCTGATGAGTGGCATTGGTGAATCAGCTGTTCAGAATTGACTTTGAGACATAATACAGTATCATTGCGCTTGAGCACTTGGGATAAACTAAACTCCCTTATCAAAAGCACTACATACTTCCGATGAATTTAATAACACGCTCTCATTGGCTGAGGTGGAAAGAAAAATTGGTTACTTTATCAACATTGCGAACATCGTTTACTTTTAACTGCTTATGATGTGGTGGTTAAATGAGTGACTTTAGACAGTTGTGCTTCCAATGACCAGAGATGTGATAAATGTAGCATATTGAAGATGAATATGATATTGAGATGGTGTTGTATGCCATGATGCATGAAATAGTGAGAAAAGAAAGCAGTAGTATACTAATAAGAGATTTGCTTATAGAGAATGATATTATCTGTAATAGTTTAAAGAAAAAACGAGTTTACAGAAACCTTCCAGAATTGGACAGTAGTTGTTCTTAAGGAAGGGCGTAGTATAACGTGTGACATATGGCCTAGAGGAGATGGGCTAAGTGCCTATCTAATGTCTGAAGTCACATTACACCAGGTTATAGTCCAACAGGTCCAACAAGTCACTTCACCTGACAATAAATCTGTTGGAGTATAAGACACTTGGAAACAGAAAGGACTGCGTATGCTGGAAGCTAGAGTGTAAAGATGTGGAGCTAGAAAAGCACAGCAGGTCAGACAGCGTCCGAAGAGCAGGAAGGGTTCTGACCTGAAACGTTGACTTCCTTGCTCCTCAGACACTGTCTGACCTGCTGTGCTTTTCCAGCTCCACATTTTTTCACTATTGGACTATACCCTGGCATTGTGTGACTTCTGATTTTGTCCACCTCAGTCCAACACTGGCACCGCCACAAAATACCCAAGGTCCAGAATAGAGCCTTGAGCTACAGAGCTCATGGCAATGCAAAACCTTTGTTCCAGCTCTTGTTCCCATTATCTGTCAATTGTAAACAGAACACACTAAACTTGATGTAACGTTAACTACATTTTAGCTGTTTTAGCTGCTTCTTGGATTGGTTATCAGATGAATCTCCTCCCTGACTTCACATTTAGACAATAAATTAGCACAAAACTTGAAGGATGTGCAAATGGCTTGAAACTGAATTTAGAAATGTCTGTAAGAACCACCATGCAATAGTATAATATTGCTATCATGGAATCATAATAATTCAGGTTGAAGTTCTTCAATACAGTCAACCCTGCTATTGGAACATTTTATTTTTATTCACTCATGGGATTTGAAAGATTAGTGGGCTGTCTGTTTATTGGTAATTTCCAGTAATGCTGGCGTGTTCATTTAAATTCACTTTTGGGATGTGGACATCACTGGCTGGGCCCAGAATTTATTTCTTGTCCCTAGTTGCCCCGTGAGAAGGTGGTGGTAAACTGCCTTCTTGACCCCCTGCAGTGAAGGAGTGAGAATATCTTGAAGGTAATTGCCATCCTTCACCCCACACTGGCCCTGTTGGAATGTAGAGTCAGGTCAATCTCAATCCTATTCCTAAAATAAAGCATTAAAACGCTCGTAATTGTTAAAGGCTGATGCCGAATCTTACTGTAAAATTCACTGAGAATGATAAAAGCATGGTTCTCCTGAGAGAACATGGCATCCAAAATGCTAAAATTCTTCTTTTAAAGAAGTTGTAAGAAATTAATTGTAGGATGACATCGATATCTAATGTGGGGCATCTAATTCCCATTGGCACTTGGATCTGGTGCTGCCTACAAACCTCTCTTGGAGACCTGCTGAGTGCCAGTGGCTACCCTATCACTTGTGTCTTTGAGCTCCTTAGGAGTGTTGCTGAACCTCACCCCCAAATTATCATGTAAACCACTGGGACTACAAGGACATGATACAATACTTCAACTACTCACCACCAGTGGTTCCTTTCAGGTCATGTTTTATTTGCATTCACTCATGGTTTGAGAGTGTCACTGTTTTGGACAGAATTTATTGCCCATCCCTAGTTATTCAGAGGGCAGTTAAGGGTCGATCACATTGCTGGAATCACATATAGGCCAGATCAACTATGGATGGCAGTTTCCTTCCCTAAAGGATACAAGTGAACCAGATGGAGTTTCCCTGGCAATCGGCAATGATTTCATGGTAATTGTTAGACTCTTAAATCAAATTCTACCATCTGTTGTGGCAGGATTCAAACCCAGATCCCCAGAACATTACCTGGGTCTCAAGGTCCAGTGATAGTACCACTAGATTGTTGTCTCCCCTTATCTCAGTTAATTTCTAAGTTAGAAAAGTTCTGAACCTGTATACAAAATCAGTCAATGTTAAGTTCACTGGGTACATGAAAATCTTAGTTCCTCATTATCTCTTGCAGTTTGATTTTATATTTCATTGTAAATGGTGGCAGTGGACTGCGGACCATCATTATGTCCCTTTTCTTCCTACAAAGAAACTGGTGAAAACGTTCCCCTACACTGCTTTTGTCTTCCCATCAGTCGAATGATACAACACCAAATGCAAGTAAAAATACTGTATAAAAACATATTGACACAATATTGTAACACAAGTTGATGCAGTCGTTTAGGAATTTTTGCAGACCAACCTTTCCTAAACGATTGTATTAAATAGTATATGATAATGAAAACGTTCAGACTGCACGCAGAATTATGCAAGGTGGATGTTTCCTCTGTCAGAAAAGAATCCCTTAACTAGAAAATGGTAGACTGGAAAATCATGTGTGAGAAAAAAGGGAGAGTTAGGCATTGAACAAATGGCATGTACTGTCACTGCTGGAGAACACGTGACTACATAAAGTCAGCATGTAGCAGAAATGAAATCTTGCTGATTTCATCAGAATGTAATTTCTCATTCCAAAATAACAGAATATATACTCACAAACAATTCGCATTGCTGATGACGCCCTTCACTGGATTCAATTCAAATAATAGTACACTTGATGTTTGTGCCATTTAATGAAAGAATCAGTTCTAGAAAAATCATTTGCCTTCATTGCTAAAGATCATCTTGCCCACTTAAATATATTCCTCTGATTGCACCTTTTATTTATTACTCCAAGTAAAATCAAACTGATGTGTCTTATCGTGGAAATCAATGTTGTTGTCATGAAGGCAGATACTTAACCAATACTTCGCATGGATACATAAGGCCCGTGTTTCATTTTCCTAGGATATTACAGGAGAATGCAATCCTTTGTTACACACCTTAATCTTTTATGAATGAATGGCTGTGCTCCATCTCATCCATTTGGTAAACTTTAACCTTTATAATTTTGTTTTAATATATTCTACGCTATTCCCAAGTTGTTTCAAAAGGAATATTTCTAACAGTGGCTTCTAATGTGTCCCAGTTTGATTGTCGGTAATGGGTGTTTAACAGCACTGTTTGCGATCCTGAGACAAGGAAATAGATTGCTTTCATCAAATGTGAATACTCGAGAGTAAAATTTCATTGTGCTATTTGCAGTGAGTGAGAGTGGCACAAGGCGCTGGGAAACTGTTGTCACTATTGAAATCACTTAAGTTGTTCAGCCACTTGAGGGTCACCCAAAGCTTCATACTCACTCCTGCATTGGGAGTAGAAATCTGCTTTCAGTGACGATTAAACACTGAAGTGCATTCAACGAGAGGTGATGGCAGTATAGTGATAATATCACTGGGATAGTCATCCTGAGATCCTGGCTAATGTTTTGGGGACACAGGTTCAAATACTCACCTATGGGCAGAATTTGAACTTAATTGCTATATTCAGACCATAAAGGCAGATCAAGAAAGCATTGATCATTGTTTAAAAACCCACTTGGCTCAGTTTAGAGAAGGAAGTCTGCCATCCTTCCCTGGTGTGACCTACATTTTTGTTTCTTTTATTATTCACCAATGGGATATGGGCATCGCTGGCTGGCCAGCATATATTGCCTGTCACTATCTGTTCCTTGAAAAGGTGGTGGTGAGCTGCCTTCCTGAAACGCTGCAGTCCATGCACAATAGGTAGACCCACAATGCCCTCAATGAGGAAATTCTAGGATTTTGACCCAGCAACAGTGAAGGGTGGTGAGTGACTTAGAGAGGAACGTGCAGGTAGTGGTATTCCCATATATCTGCTGCCCTTGTTCTTCTAGATGGTAGTGGTGGTGGGTTTGGAAAGTGCTGCCTCAGGATCTTTCACGAATTTCTGTAGTACATCTTATGGATAGTACACCCTGCTGCTACTGAGCGTCAATGGTGAAGGGAGTGGATGCTTGTGGATGTTGTGCCAATCAAGCGGCTGCTTTGTCCTGGATGGTGTCAAGCTTCTTGAATGTTGTTGGAGCTGCACTCATCCAGGCAAATGGGGAGTATTCCATCACACTCCTGACTTTGTGCCTTGGTTAGGCTTTGGGGAGTCAGGAGATGAGTTACTTTCTGCAGTCTTCCTAGCTTCCTACAGGACAGTGTTTATGTGGTGAGTCCATTTCAACTTCTGGTCCATGGTAAATCCCAGGATGTTGATAGTTGGGACTCAATGATGATAACACCATTGAATGTCAAGGAGCAGTGGGTTGTCTGTCTCTTATTGGAGATTAAGATCATGGCTGATCCAACATTCCTCACATTCACTTTCCTGCACTTTCTCTGTAACCCTCGATTCCCTGACTGATCAAGAATCTATCCATCTGAGCCTTAAATAGATGCAAGGAGTTGGCCCCACAGCTCTCTGTGGCATGGAGTTGCAAAGACTCACAACCCTCTGAGAGCAGAATTTCCTCCGTATCTCAGTCTTAAATTCACGTCAGTTTATTCTGAGACCATACCCTCCATTCCTAGAATCTCCCATGAGACAAAACATCCCCTCAGCATTTACTCTGTCAATCCCCTTAAGAATCCTATATGTTTAAATGAGATCACCTCTCATTGTTCTAAGTGTCCGAACATAGCTGTTTATCTAGATGTACCTTCTTAAAAGGAACAGGTAATGTAGTACGAACAGAATTTCTGTCAGCATTCTGACTTGGACAGCACCTTCCAAACCTATGACCACTACCAAAAGGAAGGATAGGGCAGCAGATACATAGGAACACCACAACCTGCAAGTTCCCCTCCAAGTCATTCATCAGTCTGACTTTGGGTCATACAGTCATACAGCATGGAAACAGACCCTTTGGTCCAACTAGTCCATGCTGATCACGTTCCCAAATTGAAATTGTCCCACTTGCCTGTGTTTGGCCCATATCCATCTAAACATTTCTTATTGATGTACTTATCCAAGTGTCTTTTAAATGCTGTAACTGTTTTTACATCCACCACTTCCTCTCACAGTTCATTCTACACACGAACCATTCTCTGCATAAAAAAAACTTGTCCCATGTGTCTTTTTTAAAACTTTCTCCTCTTACCTTCAAAATATGACCCCTAGTTTTGAATTCTCTCAACCTTGGCAAAACACTCCTGATATTCACCTTATCTATCCCCCCATGATTTTATAAACTTCCATAAGGTCACCCCTTAACCTCCTATGCTGCAGTGAGAAAAGTCCCAGCCTATCCAGCCTATTTTTATATCTCAAACCCTCCATTCCCAGCAACATCCTGGTAAATTTTTTTCTGAACCTTTTCCAATTTAATAATATCCTCACGACAACAGGGTGACCAGAGCTGGACACAATACTCCAGAAGACGCCTCATCAACATACTGTGCAACCTCAGCATGATGTCCTAACTCCTATACTCAAAGGTCTGAGCAATGAAGGCAAGTGTGCTAAATACCTTCTTAACCACCCTGTCAATCTGTGATGTAAGTTTCAAAGAAGCACGTCCCTGAACTTTTAGGTCTCTCTGTTCTACAACATTAACCATGGTCCTACCATTAATTGTATATGTCCTACCTTTGTTTGGTTCACCAAAATGCAATACGTCACATCTATCCAAATTAAATTCCATCCACCACTCTTTAGCCTATTAGCCCAATTGATCAAGATCTCTTTGTAATCTTAGATAACCTTCTTCAATGTCCACTAAGCCACCAATTTTGGTATCATCTGCAAACTTACTTACCATGCCTTCTATATTCTCATCCAAATAATTTATATAAATGACAAGCAAAATTGGAACCAGTATCGATCTCTGTGGAACACTACTGGCCACAGGCCTTCAGTCTGAAAAACACCCGTCCTTCACCACCCGCTTGGAAACAGATTCTTGTTCCTTCGCTCCCGCTGGGTCAAAATCCTGGAATCCCCTCACTAATAGCACTGGTGATGTTGCTATGCCCCAAAGACTGCAGTAGTTCTAAAAGGCAGCTCTCCACAGCAATTAGGAATAGACAATAAATGCTAGCCTGGCCAGCAAAGACCACACCTCCTGAATGAATAGGCAAAAACCTGAAAATTAAGAAGATGAGTGCACCCAAAGGTAAAAGCCTTTTGGGAGACAAACATTTATTTCAGCCTAGTTGAAATGTTGAAGGCACTTCTGGATATTTTCTGGAAAGGAGGAGAAGGAGGAATACTTGCAAAAATAACTGAAAGTAGTTCCAATGTAGAGTTTTCTTTAATTCATTCATGGTATGAAGGCTTTGCTGGCTAGGCCAGTATTTATTGCACATCTAGAGGGCTGCTAAGAGTCAGCCACATTGCTGTAGGGCTGAAGTCACATGTAGATCAGACCAGGTGAGGATGGCAGTTTCCTTCCTTAAAGGACACTAGTGAACCAGATGCATTTTTCCAACGATCAGTAATGGTTTCATGGTTATCATTAGACTGTTAATTGCAAAGTAAATACTGGGGTTAGAGATGTAACACTGTAGAATTTAACAGTTAGTTTGTGAGATGGATAGACAGGCAATTTTAAATGCTGGTAGCAAAGAAGTTTGCTCAGTTTGGTATACACTATCCAGTCTGGGCTCAATCCCCAAAGGCATTGTAATTCATATAGAATCCAGATCATTTTATTTGGATCATGGCTTTTCATGGGCAGATATTATTCCATTTGAACTATTACTGAAGTCCTTGTGTTTATCTGCAATCATTTGCTACCATTCTCATCATGGAAAAGAATCCTTTGAAAATGCAGCTTTGTGGTTCCAGAATGATTTGAGACAACCTCAGTAATATTTCTTCATCTTACTTTCATAGAGTCATAGAGATATACAGCACAGAAACAGACCCTTTGGTCCAACTTGTCCATGCCGACCAGATATACTTTTGCCAGCATGTGGCCCGTATCCCTTTTAATCCCTACAAGACTTAGCATGTATCAGGGATAAAACATGCTTGGTTGCTTATGGAATGAACAAATATTTTTCTTTTCTTTATTCTTTCGTGTGATATGGGTCTTGCTGGCAACACCAGCATCTATTGTTCATTCTTAGTTGCAGTTGAACTTGCTGGGCTATTTCAAAAGGACAGTTAAAAGTTAACCACATTATTTTGAGCCTGGAGTCACATTCCTGTCTCCCCCAATGGTCCCCATCATCATAGATACCAGTCTTTAGCCAATTCGATTGGAGGCCTTGGATATCGCAAAGGCTATGGGCCTGACAACATTCTGGCAATAGTACTGTAAGACTTGTGCTCCAGAACTTGCCGCTCCCTTAACCAAGCTGTTCTAGTCCAGGTGTCATGGTGAGCTCTACCCAACAATGTGGAAAATTGCCCAGGTATGTCCTGCACACAAAAAGCAGTGCAAATCTAACCCGGCCAATTCCGTCCCCAACAGCCTATTCTTGATCATCAGTAAAGTGATGGAAGGTGTCAGTAAGAGATCTATCAAGCAGCATCTGCTTACCAATAACCTGCTCAGTGACGCCAAGTTTGGGTTCCGCTAGGGCCACTCAGCTCCTGACCTCATTACAGCCTTGGTTCAAGCATGGACAAAAGAGCTGAATTCCAGAGGTGAGATGTGAGTGACAGCCCTTGATATCAAGGCTGCATTCGACGAAGTGTGGCATCAAGAAGCCCTAGCAAAACTGGAATCAATGGGTATCAGGGGGCAAACTCTCCGGTGGTTAGAGTCGTACCTGGCACTAAGGAAGATTGTCGTGATTGTTGGAGTTCAGACATCTCAACTCCAGGGCATCTCTGCAGGAGTTCCTCAGGGCAGTGTCCAAGGCCCAACCATCTTCAGCTGCTTCATCAATGACCTTCCCTCCATCGTAAGGTCAGAGGTGGGGGGTGTTTCTATTCCTCATGGTTCTTATGACTGTTTAAGGGACTGCTCACACCAGAGATACAGCATTAAAGTTAAATTCATACCTGTTGTGAAATTTCAAACCTTTTTGTTGCTTTGCACATTACCTGCAAAACTATCAGTTCCCCATCTTTTGTAAAGGCTGGGAGTTATACGAGAACAGCACAGAGAGACTTCCCCTTCATCCTCCATCAGAAATCATAGACAGATTTTCAAAAAAACCGCTCAGCAGTCCCCTGATACTGTTGACATTGTGTGCTAGATCCTACATTAGACAGGAATCATTAGCACACAATTTTCAGAAATAGCAGAGATTTCATTTTTTGGCAAAAAATAGATAAATCTTTTCACTGTGACTCCTTTTTTACTGCTTAAGCATCTTGACTCTGAAGTGGGTAAATGAGGTTGAAAAACAGATCATTAGTAACTTCAATAAGCGGCAGAAACAGGTTCAGGAATCTCAGAAGGTGTCTCCAGTTCCCATGCCACTTTAAAGGCCTCTCTAAGTAACAGGATAACTGACAAGTATGCTATTTTATGGGATTTGCAGCAACAAGATATGTTTAATATGTAGTAATAATGTTGCTGGCAGTAGCTATAGTCCCACTCAATCAGTAGAGAGAGAGAAAGACATCTGGTGGTGAATTTAACTTGATGGTCACCATGCCAAGGGGCAAGGTTGATAAGTCTCCATGTTACCTCAGCCAGTTTGGAAATTGAGCTCATGCTGCTGGTAAGAAACCATCGGTCCAGCCAACTGAGCTGACCAACTCCTAGAGGTGATTATTAATGCCCTTTTAAAAGGGCTATTGCTTTAAAATTGTGCAACTCAAATGAGATTGATTATTATTGTTCTGTTTTTTAAGGCTGGAAAACAACTTGCCACAAGTTCAGTGGGAGTAGATGGTAACCATTACAGGGTGAATGGGTACAGAGTGGATGGGTACAGGGTGAATGGGTACCACATGAACGCGTACAGGGTGAATGGGTACAGGGTGGATGGGTACAGGGTAGATGGGTACAGGGTGAATGGGTACCACATGAATGGGTACAGGGTGAATGGGTACCATGTGGATGGGTACAATGTGAATGGGTACAGAGTGCATGGATACAGTTTGAATGGGTACAAGGTTAATGGATACAGAGTAGATGGGTTAAGGGTTAATGGGTACAGTGTGAATGGGTACAAAGTGAATGGGTAAGGAGTGGATGGGTACAGGGTGGATGGGTACAGGGTTAAGGGTACAGGGTGGATGGGTACAGGGTTAATGGATACAGAGTAGATGGGTTAAGGGTTAATGGGTACAATGTGAATGGGTACAAAGTGAATGGGTAAGGAGTGGATGGGTACAGGGTGGATGGGTACAGGGTTAATGGGTACAGAGTGGATAGGTATAGGATGAATGGAATGGATGATAATGACAATGGCAATGTTTTGAAGCTAAGAGCAATCATTGGCAAATCTGCTTTTCCAGCTGTTTAATCTACTTCAGACATTATGGCTGCTAACTCATAGTTTGTATGTTGAACTCATTGCAACTGCTAAGCACGATTAGCCAAGTAGAAAATCAGCAATTAAGCCAATGAAGAAGGGGCAGAGGAAGCTAAATGCAAACCCAGAAATTATTTTGCGATACAACTTTGGAATGCTAAATATGTTCTATTTTGGAGCTCTGACTGGGATACTGTGCAGCAATGTTTCCTATTGGGTCTGCTGCAGGCAGTGCATGGGAATTAGTGTGGTCTGATTTATAAAATTATTATAATTCATTGCTAATGAATGTGAAGCAATCAGGAACAAGTTGTGGATTACTATGATGCAATCAGTAGAAAGCTACAGATTTTTAAACAATAGACACAACATTGATACTGAGATCAATAGATTTTTTTGGGCGGTGAGTGGTGTAGGGAGAAACAGAGATAAGTGTACACATCTGCTCTTAATATAAATTTGACATTTTAGCAGAAATGGTAAGTTTGTTGTTTATCATAATATTCGTAAGTGAACACCCCGAAGATCGCCCGTTAGCATTCGTTGGGTCCAGTTGCTGCATCTACTGTGCTGATCCACAACAACTTTCCAGCCTAGACCTACCAAGAAAACAGAGAGCGCATCCTTCAGTGTTATTCATTGAAGCCAGATTGAAACAGATGTTGGATGCAGGGTGGCGAGGAACAGAAAGTCTGGCATAAATGCAGAATACTAGATTTTAATTTGAGATGTTATTCCATACATGTTATTCTCAGCAGGTCTTTTACACAGGCCTAAATCTGCATTGCCCAGATAACACCTCACTATATCTCTCCTCCTTTTATGGTGGAATTGGGAGAATCTGGATCATGAGAAATTTGACAATCAAAGAACCATAGAATCGCTATAGAATCCCACACACAATATAGGAGGCCATTCAGCCCATTAAGTCTACATCGGCCTTCCGAAGAGCATCCCACCTGGACACACAACCTTACTTTATCCGTGTAAGCCTACATTTCCTATGGCTAATCCAGCTAACCTGCACACCCCTGGACACTATGGGCAATTTAGCATGGCCAATCCACCCTAACCTACACAGCTTTGGACTGCGGGAGGAAACCAGAGCACCTGGAAGAAAGTTATGCAGACACTGTTTGAGTGTGCAAACTCCACACAGACAGTCATAGAGTCATACAGCATGGAATCAGATCCTTTGGTCCAACTAGTCCACACCGGCCATGTTTCCAATCTAAACTCGTCCCACTTTCCAGCATTTGGCCCATATCCCTCCAAACCTTTGCGTATCCAAATATATTTTGCATGTTGCAACTTTACCTGCATCCACCACTTCCTCTAGCAGTTCATTTCACTTTCTGTGTAAATAAGTTGCCCCGCATGTCCTTTTCAAAACTTTCTCCTCTCACTTTAAAAATATCCCCTTTAGTTTTGAACTTCCCCACTCTAGGGAAAAGACCCTTGCTATTGACCTTATCTATGCCACTCATGATTTTATAAGCATCTATAAGGTCACCCTTCAACCTCTTAAACTCCAGTGAGAAAAGTCCCAGCTTACTTTTACAACTGAAACCCTCCAATCCTGGCAACCTCCTGGTAAACCTTTTTCTGAATCCTCTCTAGCTTAATAATATCCTTTCTATAGCAGGGTGACTGGAACTGTACACTCCTGAAGAGGCCTCACCAATGTCCTGTATACCCTCAACATGACTTCCCAACTCCTATACTCAATGGTCAGAGCAATGAAACATGCTAAATGCCTCCTTAACCACCCTGTCAACTAATGTTACAATTTGGCTGGAACAGAACTTTGGTCCTGGCACTGTGAGGCAGGAGGTGCTGACCACTGAGCCACTGTGCTGCCCTATGGTAAAACTGCCCCCACTAATTGCTTTTATGGAAGGAAACTGCCATTCTTATCTGGCTTGGACTACAAGTCACTCCAGACCTACAGCAATGTAGTTGAATCTTAACTGCCCTCTGGGGCAATTAGGGATGGGCAATAAATGCTGACTTAGCCAGTGACATCCACCTCCTATCAAAGAATAAAAACAAACTCCTCTGCTATAGAATTTTAAAGGTAATTCTCCCTTCAGGCATTTTCCCACTGGCAACCAGTTCTACCACTCAATTTGCCACCCTAAAAATTAACCTCAAGTGCAAACACACACAGTCACTCACTCACTCACTCACACTCACTCACTCACTCTCCCTCTCACACACACGTACACACACACACACAAACACGTACACACAGACACACATATACACACACACTTATATACACACACACATGCACACACATATACACATGAGCACACACACACATACACACACACATACACGCACACGTACACACACTCACATACACACAGACACAAACACACACACATGCACACATATACATGCACATACACGTACACACACAGGCACACACACATACACACCACTGTAAAATTGCTGTAAAATAAAGCAGAAGAACTGCCGATGCTGAAGATCTGAAACAGAAACAAAAGTTGCCAGAGAAACTCAGCAAGTCTGGCAGCATCTGTGGAGACAGAAATAGAGTTAATGCTTTGTGTCTTGTGACCCTTCATTCTGCAGAAGGGTCAATGGACTCAAAATATAAACTTTGATTTCTGTCTACAGATGTTGCCAGACCTGCTGAGTTTCTCCAGCAATTTCTGTTTTAGCAAAAATGCAAATATTTTGGAAATGGACCTCAGTCTCATTAACAGTAAAACTCGCTTGACCCTTATTTATCTCAATCTCAATATGATTTCCGATTTGAGTTTCAATAGTAGGCCTGTCATTTTTACAGTTTTTCAACAGCTTGATGTGGTCTGGCAGAAATTATTCTCATGTCTATTTGAAAATGTTTGGCTCTCCTTTTACTTGTAACACTGTGAATTATACTAGCATTTCCTGAGAGCCTGATAGCACGTTGGGATAAGGCAGAGATCTTGCCAAATCTCAAGCCTTTCCACATGTTTTGGGTTAAAATGTAACAGTTTGTTGTTTGTCTTACTGTGCAATAAACTTACACGCGCACATGGGCTTGCAATTTCTCTCAAGTATTTGCAATAAACCTCCAATCCTGCTAATTTTCACACTAATGTTAAACACTGCCCGGATCTCTTCACCTTGAAAGGACTCACTAGAATTCAGAATGAAGAATGCACAGATGTACAGAGAAATGATCCACTGTTACTTTATTTCTGCTTCTAACCATGCCTGTACAGGAACAACGCAAGATCAATGATAACAATTTCTGAATTTCTGAAGAAGGGTCTAGACCCGAAACGTCAGCTTTCCTGCTTCTCTGATGCTGCTTGGCCTGCTGTGTTCATCCAGCTCTACACCTTGTTATCTCAGATTCTCCAGCATCGGCAGTTCCCACTATCACAAGAGTAATGATGACGCGCAGATGAGGCAACAGCTTTTTGTTCCGGAGTTATCTTCTAAAGCCATTTGCAAAAGAAGCAAGAGAGAAGTGAGGAAGCACTTTCTCACAAGGTGTGTAGTTGAGGTATGGAATACACCCTTGGACATATGGTGGAGATAGGTTCAATCAAGATATTCTAAAGGACGTAAAAATAACATGCGACGGCATGGGGAGACAAATATAGGAAATTGGCATGAGGTAATGATGCTCAGTTAGCGAGCCAGTGCACGCACAATGGGCCAAATGGTCTCCTCCGTGCCCTAGAAATTCTGTGTTTCGCTGATTCTGTGATCATTGCCGCATCTAATATTCCAGGATTGAATTGGGTAGCAAACATGAGAGAGCTCACTGGATGAGTTGGCATGAGTGGAAAGCAAAATCTTACATTGATAAGCTAAATGGCCTGTTTCAATGTTGTAAGATTCCAGCATTCCACTGCAGAACGTGCATAGAGAAAAGAGTCACTCCAGATACCTGATGAGGAAGAAAAGCTACTGGCAATGAGTCAAAGGGACAATATTTAATCCCTGTGGTATAACATGCTAATGTGGGTGGCATTACTGTTTGTGATAAAATGGAGTTTAATCTAAGATTGTGATGATACCATCTCCTGTTGTAGTATATCAAACAACCACGAATCTTTCCACGGATTACCATCTTGCTGTGGTGGAAAGGCTTAAGCGTATCATTGAACTTGAGACTAATGCCATGAGGAGTTCTCAACCACTGGCAGAGCCACCCATGACGATAAAGTCAGGTGGGAGAAAGCAGAAAATAAAAACAATCCAGAACAAGTCCTCAAAGACAACGTATTCATGTGATATTCATGATGTTAGATGAAGGCAGTAGCTACAGGGTGATCCCCAGTTGTTGAGGATCTGCCTTCAGTCAAGGACCATGTGTCTGCTGATACAACAGCATTTCCACATTAAGAGATGCCTTCCACAAGGCGACTACCTAGAACGTAGCTCTGAACCTTGGACCACATATAGATGCCACCACAAGACCTTAGAGAAGTACCATCAACATTGTTTGAGATGGATTCTCCACACTAGCTGGGAGGACAGGTGAGCTAACATCGGCATCTTTGAAGCAACCCATAGCAGCAGCATTGAGGTCATTATCATCTGCTTAGGATACCTGAGTTCTGAGTGCCAAAACAAATCATTTTCGCCCAGCTCAAGGAAGGCAGTCGGATGCGATGATTACAAAGGAAGTGGTTCAATGACTCCCAGAAGGCTTCCTGTTTGATCCCATATTGCGACTTAAAAGGTGAGAGGAAAAGGATGTTTGAGGACAATGATATTGGATCCAACACTAAGATCATGGTATACAGAGCTGTGGTGGTTCCCACCCTCCTCCTATATGGCTCTGAGACGTGGACTGTCTACAGCAGGAACCTCAAGGTGTTGAAGCTGTACCACCAATGCTGCCTGCACAAGATCTTGCAAATCCACTGGGTATAAAATATGCACCAACACCAGCATCTTCAACCAGGCCAGCACAAGGTACTGACCACCCTGGATCAGCCACAATGGGCTGGGCATTTCATCTGCGTGACCGACACAAGACTCCCCGCGTAGGAGCTCTACTCCCTGCTTCGAAACGGCCGGGGAGCTCCAGGTGGGCAGAGGAAGTGCTCAGTGAGCCCCTCAAGGCCTCACTGGGGAAGTGCAGCATTCCCACAGACATCCGCGAATCACTGGCCCAGGACCATCCAACGTGGAGGAGGAGAATCCGGGAAGACGTCGAGCCACCTCAAGACTTGCTGTTGGGGAAAAAGCAGAAGCCAAGCAAAAACAGCATAAGGAGCACGCTGCCACACTAATGCCCTACCCACCCTTTCCTGTGACCACCACCTGCCCCAAGTGTAAGAGAGTCTGTAGTAGCTGTATTGGTCTGTACAGACATCTACTGACTCACACTGAGAGTGCAAGAGCGTTATCCTCATCAGCGAGGGACTGCCAATGATGATAATAAAGATGTAACCATAAATTATATTATTTCTTATATTTCTTAACTGAGGCCAACTCTTAATAGGAGTAATTCCCTAACCCTGTATTTAAAAGCTGAAAATACGGGGTTGTGGCGGCGGGGAGGGAGGGATAACTGTATCGCAGGTAAATGCCAAAATATGCAACTTGGTGCCAACATTTTGAGATTGTCTTATATGTTGGATTGAAATATGTGACACAATCTCTAATAATTCAGAATAAGTCTGTAATTTTATCACAATGCCATAGAGCTGGAGAAACTCGGGCAGGTTCTGAAGAAGAGTCATATTGCAATTAAGTTGTTAACTCTGTTTTTTCTGTCCACAGATGTTGCCAGGCCAGCTGTATTTCTCCAGCATTTTCTGTTTTTAGTTTAGATTTCCAGCTTCCGGGGTATATTGTTTTTATTAAATGTAATAAAGCTGCAAATCTAATGCCATTAAATGAATGTACCTCGCAGTCTGAGCTGCTTTATGAAAACTACATAGTGTAAAAAATTTTCAGTATAGCGGTATTTAAGAAGAAAAGATGTACTGTTGTGTAACATGAGCGTTCCCCTGAATTTATTAATTTAATCTTGCAGTTTAAATGAAGGACATAAATCTAGAACGTTATATAAATGGAATTCTTCAGTTGGTTTTCTACCCTTTTTTTTATTTGTTGAAGGATTATCTAATATTTTAAGGCAAGATGACTTTACCAACCCAGAAATGTAATAAATCAGAAATGTTTTGCACAGGCCCCATTGCCTTAACTTAAAAATATCCAAGTCAAGCTAATACAGTACAAGTCAATAAGTGCTCAATTGTTTTATTTTGATCAGTTCAAAGCTACCTGGAACAATATTGCCACTGTGATGGCACATGTTAACTCTGATCTCCACTTGGATACAAGCAAGCTGAAATGTGTCTCGTCGTTAATCATGTAGAGATCAGATCAGACCTGCATTACTGCAGCGATTTCAAACATTACCACTTGACCTCTGCTTTGCTGCTGACCTCATTGAGGACTGCGGCGACCATCTGCAAAGGGATTCTGGCTCTGGACTGCTTTACTGACAGCCAGGTTACTAAGTGGCTAGTTACCAGTAATGATGATTAAACCAAATTACAAAGGTACCACAGCCAGTGGGGACTTTGATTTGCACACTGTCTTTGATGTAGTAAAGAAAGAAACAAAAAGAAAGAAGTTGATACCAAGTCACAGAAGAAGATATTAAGAGAATGAATGCACGAGGGGAATAATGAAATTAGGGTCAAGGTACTGAAGGTACGTCCATCTATAACTTTTTTGAGCCAATGGAAGAAGGGATATATAAAAAGCTAAATGTAGGGGAGGTGACGGCCTAGTGGTATTATTGCTAGACTTATTAATCCAGCAACCCAGATAACATTCTGGGGACCTGGGTTCAAATCCTGCCGCAGCAGATAGTGAAGTTCAAATTCAATAAAATATCTGGAATTAAGAATATAACAATAACTGAATCCATTGTAGGTTGTCAGGAAAAACCCATCTGGTTCACTAATGTCCTTTAGGGAAGGAAACTGCCATCCTTACCTGGTCTGGCCTACGTGTGACTCAATCTGTCTATCTCCTCCTTGGATGGATTCTGTTCCCAGGGTCTATTGTACTCTGGGATCATGAATTCTACAAACTCATCAGACTTTGAGAGAACTCATTTCTGTTTTAAATCTGTTGCCCCTTCACCTAAATCTTCTACCTTTTGTTCTAGACTGCTCCACGTGGAGAGATACCTGCTTTAGCTCTACTTCATTAATTCACTTTAGCATTTTATGTGCTTCTATTAGATCTCTTTGCGTTCTACTAAACTCTGGAGAGTATAGGCCTAAACTGCTTAATGTCTCATCATAAGACAAGCAAGTGGCTACATTGGATTATTTTAAACCAAAAGAAACATACTTGTGCACTGGTTCAGTGTTGTGACTTTTAATTCTGACATGTTGATGACATGTTGAGGTCCTGATCCTACTGAAGTCATCAGTAAAGGGTAGAAACCAGACCCTGGTGCTCCTGTACAGGTCGACATTGATTCTCTTGTTACAAATGTTCCCATTTCTCTCTGCAGGTGGTTATCCAGTGATAGGTCTGAGAACTCATCACTCACAGGCTCTTGATTATGACTGATGCCATGAAGAGCCTGTGGGAGGACGATGCCCCTAACTTAAAATTGAATCCTTGGTTTGGATTCCCTTGTGAGCTTTAAGACACCAAAGTCAGGACCAAATAATGGTGCCAGGCAGTCTCTCGATGCAATCAGCCCAATTAGAGAGGCCACAGGGTGGCATGGTGGTACCAGCGAATTCTAATCTTGGGTGACTGTCTGTGTGGAGTTTGCACATTCTCCCTGTGTCTGCATGGGGTTTCCACTGGGTGCTCTGGTTTCCTCCCACAGTCCAAAGATCTGCAGGTTAGGTGGATTGGCCATGCTAAATTGCTCCGTAGAATCCAGGGATGTGTAACCTAGATGGGTTAGCGATGGTAAATGTGGGGATACAGGGATAGGGCAGAGGGTGGGTCTGGGTGGGATGCACTTCAGAGGGTTGATGCAGGCTCAAAAGGGGCGAATGGTCTCTCTGTGCACTGTAGAGATTCTATGATTTCTATAACCCTGAAGCGTTGGATGTCTCTCTGGGAGAGTTCTTTAAGCAAGGGTTCTTTAAGAGGGAGAGCTCACAGAACAATACCTTTAATTTCAAAGGAAAAAGCTAATGGGTCCCTCGGAGTACGTGGTTTTGGGGAGTAGTCCATCACTGGGGAGTGGGGGTTACTATGGCTAACAGGAGGACTGCAGGAGGACCACATTCATTGATCTGACAGTGAGCACATGTCAAAGGGGGGGGTGCGGTGGTTGGGGAAGTGTGGGAAATGGAGGAGTCCCTTTGCTCCTTGATTGACAAAATGTCAGCTGTGCTGTGAAGCTGGTTCTGATTGGAGCCCAGATCCGTTAGACTGCCCGCCTCTGCTTCCCAGGCACCCCAAGAGAGATTCCCCCAGGATTAACAATACACCCAGGAGTCATTCTGACATGGGATGCTATTTTCCTGGATACCTCACTTGCTAGGCCACTACCAAAAAGATTGAGAACATTTCAGCTCCACCACCTCCCAACCCTTTGGGCCATTTCAGAGCTGTTTCAGGCAGATGCAGAATTCGTCCAAACCTAGTCCCCAACATCTCTTTTCAGTCACAAAAGCTGAGATAGCTGGAGAAACTCAGCAGGTCTGGCAACATATGTGGGAAGAAAGAAAGCAGAGTTAACATTGTGAGTCCGGTGGTATTTATGCTGAAGCCAAAGTTGGGAGGGGTGGGGCGTGAGGGGGGTGAGGGGTGGTGGATAGAAGAGGAGAGGTAAGCAGATACATGGGAATGGAGCCCAGAGACAGAGAGAGATACGAAAGAGGTGGGTAAACAAGGAAATTATGGATAGCAGGCCAGGACAGAAGAACTGCTGGATAAGTGATAATAAGGCTAAGATTTGGAGAGAATGGGTGAGCTGTACAAAATGCAACCTCTATAATAGGCCTGGGATTAGCTGAAAATGGGTGATTGTGTTAAAAGCGGCCCATGTCATAACAAGACTGGGCGTGGTTGTGGTTAAAAATCGTGGAAGGATGGAATCAAGCTCTTAAGTTATTGAACTCGATGTCAAGTCTCAGAGGCTGCAGGCTCCCTAAAGGGAAAATGAGATGTTGTTCTTCAAGCTTACGTTGAGGCTTGCTGGAGCACTGCAGCAGGCCTGTAACAGATGTAACATTTCTGAAGAAGGGTCCAGACCCGAAACATCAGCTTCCCTGCTCCTCTGATGCTGCCTTGGCCTGCTGTGTTCAACCAGCTCTACACCTTGTTATCTCAGACTCCAGCAGTGGCAGTTCCTACTATCTCTAAAACAGATGTGTTGCTTCTAGTAGCAGCCCATTGATAACAAGCCCTGGAGTGTGGAGTTTGGGGTAAGAACATGGGAGAAGGTGCCTCAAGCCCTAAAATGATTGAATTCAATGTTGATCGGAATCCCCAAGTGGAAAATGAGGTGTTGTTCTTCCAGCTTGCACTGAGCTTCACTGGAACACTGCAGCAAGCCTGAGACAGAGATGTTGGCTAGGGAACAGGGTGGTATGTTAAAGTGGCAGGCAATTGGAAGCTCAGGGTCTTTTTCACAGGCAGAATGTAGGTGTTCAGCAAAGCGGGCATTCAGACTGTGTTTCACTTTCCCAATGTAGAGGAGTCCACATTGTGAGCAGCGAATGCAGTAGATGTGACTGAGTGAACTGCTTTCACCTGGAAGATGTGTCCTTATTCAATAGTTGCTTTCAACAATGTTACCTGTTAAATGGTCAGAGATTCTTGACTGGACGAGCACATTGTCATTGCTCCTTGTCTGATTCCGAAAAGTAAATGCGGGAATGTAGAAACATAAGTAATCCTACAACCTTTCTGGACCTTACTGTTTTTGGACGTCTTCTCTGAAGAAGTTCAAGATGGGGGTAGAAAGGATGAACAATTATTTCCTCAAGAATACCCTTGTAATGCAATCAGCGTTAAGCAAATTTATGATAAAATGATTGGCAGAATCAATGCATTAATTCAATCGGGGGGGTTCCAGGGCTGTTATGAACCCCTCAAGCTTAACACTTGTACCTTATTATCTCATTAGAACCCCAAGATGCAATTATTTCTTGATTTCTCCATGAAGTACTCCCATTAGCCCGTCTGTCTGTTTATCTATCTGTATATATATATCTATCTATTCATCTACCTATCTCTCCCTCTACCTATCCATCTATCTTTCTAACCAGCCGTTACATGTATAATGTAATGCAACATAATGCAGTTAGTTCTTTTTTTCTAATGAAAAGCGGGACACTTAGCAGCAGCTTGCAATCAGGCATCTTGCAGCTTGATTGTGAGACCTGCAGGGGCTCAGAAATGTCAGGCTGCCTGATTTTCTAGCTCAGAAATTGATCGTATGAGTGATTAAAACAGCCTAACTCCAAAAGGAATTTAGCAGTGGAGGATTTGGCAAGCCAATTGGAAAAATTATTACAGGCTCTGAGAAAAGCTGATAACCACGTCAAACACAGCGTGTGTGATTATTACAGGACTTTAAAGTACTAACTCTACAATCCTTATTCATTTTAGATTAATTTCCTTGAAAATGGGGTGATAATATTAAACACTATCGAGACTCATTTTTAGTCCAGAACAGAAATGCCACAACTTGATGTTGAAACTTTTTAAACTTTGAATCATCTTTGCACTTTATTGAATGTTGTTCAAAGTTAGAGTGTTGAAAACAGTCACTCCTTTTTTCATTATTTTGATTGAATTTATGCATGACAAGGTAAACACAGAGCAAAATCACAAATAACGTTAAAATGATCAAGCTCGCTTTCATCACTGTTTACTCAGCAGTCCTTTTATGAGTCCATCTGCCTTCTCACACAAATATATTAAAAAAATCAGACTTTCTGTCAGCACCTGCCCGAAAATCAGGCAGGATGAAGTCACTGAGGGAGGCTTCTCAGGGCCTTGTAGAAAGCTATCGTAACAGATTTCTTTTCTCAAAAGTTCAAAGGGTCCATTTTCCATCTGTTCTTGGTGAAGGGTGCAGAAACCATGGGGCCATCTGCAAGTTCAGCTTCATCACTAACACTTGCAATAACAAAGGTGTTATTTTTCAAAGCTGTTCTGTCCTTCCCTCCCACCCCTCCTGCGGTGGCTATGCGGATACGGTTCAGGGAAGGTGGGAAACTTCTAAGCAGATAGTTTTGCTCCAGGACTTTGCCTCCATCAGGGAGCTCTTTGACGATGTCGTGGCTGTGGCCTATACAACATGGGTTACTACCAACAGAGACCAGGCATTCTTGATGAGGCATGGAAAAAACAATTCTCTTCATCATTCTTGGAAAGCTGTTGTGAGACGAGGGCACAGAAGCAATAAAAGCCTCATGCAGTTTAAAGTCAAGTGTGTAGGTGGCACTGTGGGTCCATATATTTCAAAGGACAATAACAATTGCTGGCTGCTGAACTAACTGTAAGTAATCTGCTGCTATCATTTTCCATCAGGCGTTAGTACCTTCCCCTGTGTTCCCCTTCAATCACTGCCATTTTTATCTTTGACATCGACTTATTCAGGTCTGCCACTGTTGTTAACTTATCCAAATCTGGATGCAGTTGCCTTGAAGAGCTGCTATCCTAACTGATGAAAATGCTACCATTCTCAGTGTCTGTTGCTCTTTACTGGTGTCATTATAAATGTGGTTCGTGAACCTCCAGAATCAGGAGGATTCATGCGTTTTATATATTTGCTAGTTCATTCAAAATGGACAGACTTGTCATTTCTCCCTCTCACACTGAAATTCCAGGCAGGAGTGAAGTGGTTCAATGCTTTACAAAATCTTGAAGCCACAAGTGCACATTGGGAAATTGCGGTCTGATGCTCACAATATTTTGTTCATTGATGAATGGAAAATCATAGGAAACATTCCCAAACTTCAGAATTCATCGCAAGCTGACACTGGTGGTTTAATATATTTTAGCCCATATTACTTATGCTACAAAGAATCAGGTTCTTGTTGAGATGGATAACTTGACATTTATGAAAAGCTCCTTTTACACGGCTAAAATATCACAGACTTTCACACACATAGTCTGGATTCTGTCTTACTGCATGTTACATACATATTGCTGAGTGGATGCAGACACGAATGGACTATATTGGACACAGAGAGTCTGATGTTGAATCAGGTGCCTTTATACTGGAACATCACTTATTGTGATTTCATGTAACTCTGTTCAAAACCTTAAAGGTCTTAAAGGCTGTTCTAGACTGGATTCTATGGCATAACACAACTGGGCGTCTATTCATAGATATGAAATAAAGGATCCAATTAAAAAGAGAGTGCTGGAACAGAAGGACCTGGAGATAAATATGCACAAATCAGTGAATGCATCAGTGTAGAGTGGGGAAAGGTGTTATTAAAACATATAGGAACTTGGGATTTATTAATTAGACTGTAGAGTACAAAAGTAAGGAAGTTATGATGAAACTTTATAAATGGTTTAGCCTCAACCATGTTCAGTTAAGTCCTTTTCCAGGTTTAGACACAGTATTCCAGAAGAGGCCTCACCAACGTCCTGTACAACCTCAACATGACATCCCAACTCATATATTCAAAGGTCTGAGCAACGAAGGCAAGCGTGCTAAATGCCTTTTTAACCACCTTAGCAATGTGTGGATGTGAACTTCAAAGAATTATGAACTTGAACCCCTAGGTCTCTCTGTTCTGCAACACCGTCCAGGGCCCAACTTTTAATTGCATAAGGCTTTCTATGTTTGTTTCACCAAAATGTAATACCTCGTATTTATCTAAATTACACTCCATCTGCCACTCTTCAGCCCATTGACTCAATTGATCAAGATCCCTTTGTAATCTTAGATAACCTTCTTCACTGTCCGCTGTACCATCAATTTTATATGCTCAGGCAAGGACATTATGACTGCCTGAAAAATATAAGGAATCTTTTTGCAATTTCTCACCTTTTCCAGCATTTCTGTGGCACCGATTGGTGTAAATTTCCGGATCGCAACAACAGGAATTGCTGGCAAAACTCAGCAGGCATAGCAGCATCTGTGGGGAGAAAATAGGGTTAAGGTTTTGAGTTTGCTATGATTCTTCTTCAGAGCTTGATGTCTGACGAAGAGTCACCAGACATGAAATATTAGCTTTGTTTACTCCCCAAACCTGCTGATTTTCACCAGCAATTTCCATTTTTGTTTCAGATCTCCAGAATTTTCAGTTCTTTCTTTGATTACTCTGGATCACAAATTGGACAAGTCACTATTTTCGTTGACTTTTCTACTCAAAAATGGATGCATTCAAGTTCACATTCAGGCCTCTCCATGATCACTGCAGTGATTGGAATGAGGTCAGCCAGGTGAGCATCACAGAATATGAGTTCCCCTATTGGGGCTGTTAACCTGGTCCAATCAGGGAGTCCTGGTGGGCAGATATAAACAGGAGTGTCAGGGGTTCTGCTCACTCTAGGTGCCAGGTCTGAGCTGGCTGGGTCAGTGCCATGTGCTATGCACGTGTAAATAAAGAGTGATTTGGTGTGGAGACTTCGGAGAGGGTGCAGAAGAGTTTTACCGGGATGCTGCCTGGATTAGAAGGTATGAGCTATAAGGAGAGGCTGGTAAAACTCTGACTGTTTTTTTCTGGAGTGGTGGAGCATGAGGGAAGATTTGATACAAATCTATAAAATTATGAGATGCATTGATAGGTTTGACGGTCAGAATCCTTTTTCTCAGAGTTGAAATGTCTGATACTAGTGGGCATGCATTTAAGAGAGGGGTAAAGTTCAAAGGAGATGTGAGGGGCAAGTTTTTTACACAGAGAGCAGTAGGAGTCAGGAATGCACTGGTGGTAGAGGCAGATATGATAGGGGCATTTAAGATAAGCTCATGAGTAAGCAAGGAATGGAGGGATATGGACCAGGTAGAAGGGATTAGTTTAATTCAGCATCATGTCCGGTACAACATTTTGGCCTGAAGAGCTTGTTCCTGTGTTGTACTGTTCAATGTTCTATGTGCTCTTCACCCCCTTCCCACAATAGGGAAGTGGGACCCAAAGCAGTATTGAGACAAAGGAGAAGGTTGAGGCTTGTGCAAAAGTTAAAGAGAGCAAGTTACATCGACCAGGCTGTCAACAGCACAACAGGGAATGAGAGAAGATTGATGAATTGAAATGCATTTATTTCAAAGCAAGTGGCCTGACAGGTAAGGCAGATGAACTCAGAGTATGGATGGGAATGTGGGACTGGGATATCATAGCTATTACCGAAACATAGCAGAGGGAGGGACAGGACTGGCAGCTTAATGTTCCGGGGAACAGATGCTATAGGAAGGATAGAAGGGAAGGCAAGGTGGGGGGAGGGGGGGTTGGTGGCTGGGGGTAATTTAGTGGTGGCTTTGATTCGAGAAAACATCACAGCAGTACTTAGAAAGGATATTCCTACGGGATCATCCAGTGAAGCTTTTTGGGTCGAACTCAGTAATAAGAAGGAGTTGATCACCTCGATGAGATTGAAATGTAGGCCCTCCAATAGTTAATGGGAAATTGAGGAGCAAATGTGTAGGGATGTAGACTTGCAATAGAAGGAGATTTTAACTTTCCAAACATAGACTGGGTCTACCATTGTGTTAAGGGCTTGGATGGGGAGGAATTTGTTAAGTGTGTTCAGGAAAACTTTCACAATCAATATGTAGATGGCCCTACTAGAGAAGAGGCAAAACTCAACCTTGTCTTGGGAAATAAGGCAGGGCAAGTGGCTGAGGTGTTAATAGGGGAGCACTTTGGGACCAGTAGCCATAATTCTATTGGTTTTAAAATAGTTATGGAAATGGCTAGGTCCACAAGTTAAAGCTCTACAGTGGGGCAAGGCCAATTTTGATGGTATTAGACATGAACTTTTAAAAATTTGTGGGGGGAGGCTGTTCACAGGTAAAGAGATGTCTAGCAAGTGGGAGGCTTTCAAAAGCTAGGTAACATGAGTTTAGGATCAGCATGTTCCTGTTAGTGAGAAGGGCAAGACTGGGAACAGTAGGGAATACTGGATGACTAGAGAAAATGAGGCTCTTACGAAGGTAAAAAAGGTTTATAACAGGTTGTAGGCAGTTAGGATCAAATGAATTCCCTTGAGGTGTATGGGGGGTGTAGGACTACACTTAAGAGGAAGAAAGGGGATATGGGATAGCTTTGTCAGATAAGGTGAAAGAGAATCTAAAGAGATTCGACAAAGTATATTAAGGGCAAAAGAGTAACTAGGGATAGAATAGGCCTCCTTAAAGATTAACAAGGTCGTCTATGTGTGGAGCCATTGGTAATGGGTGAGATGTTAAACTAATACTTCTTGTCAGTATTTACTGTGGTGAAAGACATGGAAACTAAGGAACTTGGGGAAATAAATAGTGATATCTTGAAAAGAGTCCACATTATAGAAGAGGAGGTGCTGGAGATCTTAAAACACAAAAGTAGATAAATCTTGGGGCCTGATTAAACGTATCTCAGGACATTGTGGGAAGCTAGGGAAGATATTACAGGGCCCCTAGCGGAGATATTTGTATCATTGACAGCCATGGGTGAGGTGTCAGAAGACTGGAGGGTGACAAATGTTATGCCATTATTTGAAAAAGGTTGCAAGGAAAAGCCGGAGAACTACAGACTAGTGAACCTAACGTCAGTGGTGGGTAAGTTGTCAGGAATTACATGCATTTGGTAAGGCAAGGACTGATTAAGGCTAGTCAGCATGGTTTTGTACTTGGACAATCATGTCTCACAAATTTGATTGAATTTTTTGATGAGATGATCAAGAAGATAGGTGAAGGCTGGGCAGTAGACATTGTCTACATGGAATAAGGTCTTCAGTAAGATTCCACATGGTAAACTGGTTAACAAAGTTAGATTACATGAGATTCGGGTAGATCTAACTAATTGGATACAAAATTGGCTTGATAGTAGGAGTCAGAGGGTGATGGTAGAGGGTTGTTGTTCTGACTAGAGGCCTATGGCCAGTGGTGTGCTGCAAGGATTGGTGCTGGGTCCACAGTTATTTGTTATTTATGTAAACAATTTGGATGAGGATATAGGAGGCATGGTTAGTAAGTTTGCAGATCACACCACAATAGGTGGACAGTGAAGAAGGTTTTCTGAGTGTAAAATGGATTTTTGATCAACTAAGCCACTGGGCCAAGGAATGGCAGATGGAGTTTAATGCAGATAAAATGTGAGGTATTTCAATTTGGTAAGACAAACCAGGGCAGGACTTACACAGTTAATGGTAAGGCCCTGGGGAGTGTTTTTGAACAGAAAGACCTAGGGGTGCAGACGCATAGTTCCTTGAAAGTGGCATCGTATGTAGACAGGGTAGTGAAGAAGGCATTTGGCATACTTGTTTTCATCAGACAGAGCATTGAGTACAGAAGTTGGGAAGTCATGAAGTTATACAAAACATTGATGAGGCCACATTTGGAATACTGCATACTGCCTGCTATAGCAAGGATGTTATTAAACTGGAAAGGATACAAAAAGATTTATAAGGGTTTTACTGAGACTGGAAGATTTAAGTTACAAAGACAGGCTGGATAGGCTGAGACCTTTCTCCCTGGAGCATAAGACGTCATAGGATGACCTTATAGAGGTTTATAAAATCATGAGGGGCATGGATTGGGTGAAGAGCCAAGTTATTTCCACAGGGTGTGGGATTCCAAAACTAGCGAGCACAGGTAAAGTAAGAGGAGAAAGGCTTAAAAGCAAACTAAAGGGCAACTTTTTCACACAAAGGGTGGTGCGTGTATGGAATGAGCTGCCAGAAGAGGTGGTGGAAGCTGGTACAGTTACAACATTTAAAAGGCAGCTGGATGGGTCTACGAATAGGAAGGGTTTGGAGGGATATGGGTCAAATACTGGCAAATGGGGCAAGGTTTCTAGGGTATCTGGTTGGCATGGACGAGTTGAACCAGGAGGTCTGTTTCCATGCTGTACAGCTCTATGACTCCAATGAATTAACTGTCAGACATCTGTACTTAATGCCTCATGTGGTTTTGTGCCAGTCTTTCACTGGGGGAAGAGTGCAGACTGTTGCAAGGATGCAGAAGAGAAGAGCACCAAAAGAAAGGAAATAAATCTTTCTGCACCAAAGGAGAGAAACCTGCTAGGTGTCCATGGGAACAAATCATAGAATCACAAAATATTACAGCACAGACGGAGGCCACTTGCTTTATTATTTAGTTCTGATGATTTTCACTTCCATTGGTTTCAAATCAACAGCTATCTGATGGGTGCTGAATTAACAACATTCCTTTTACAACACTGAGGGAGGTGGGGCTGAAGTGGTAATGTCACTGCATTAGCAAAGCCTCAGGTTAATGTCCCGAGGAGATATGTTCATATACCACAATGGAGGATGCTGCACTGTAAATTTAATACAGGAAAAATCTGGAAATAAGAGTTCACCTAATAGAGACAGTGTGACCATTATTGATCGACAGGCCTACACGTGATTTCAGACCCACCATGATATGGTTGACTCTTAATTACCCTCTGAAATGGTTTAGAGGACTAATCAGATCAGTGGAGGTATATGCCAGCATTCTCAATGATGCCCAAATCCTGTACAAGAATAAAGACAATTGCAGGGAGTCAAGTTCTTCCTCCATTTACATCAGGGTCTGGTCAACATCCACAGTATCATGATAAACATTCATCCTGGCGAGCACTTTTAGTAACATGTGATGTTTAAATCAGGTGATGATCTGGGGTAGCTCAGTGGTTAGCACTGCTGCCTCACAGGAACCTGGATTTGATTCCACCCTTGGGCGACTCTCTGTGGAGTTTGTACATTCTCCCCGTGTCTGCGTGGGTTTCTTCCAGGTGCTCTAGTTTCCTCCCACAGTCCAAAGGTGAGCAGGTTAGGCAGATTGGCCATGCTAAATTTTCCATAGTGTCTATGGTGGGAAATGCAGGGATAGGGTAGGGGGTGGCATGCTCTTTGGAGGGTTGATATGGGCTGAATGGCCTGCTTCCACAGTGTACGGATCAGCATGATTGAGAGAAGAACCAGTAAAATCACTGGCTTTCCATACATCCCCATCACTGAGGCCCTCCCTGTCAAACACTAGGGGAGACCTCTGAACAGAGATTGAATGGAATCAACGATATCAAGTCCATTGTGATTCATCTTCTCATCCCCTCAAAGCCTCACCACCACTTTTTTTCTTCTGGGTGTTCATGATTTGGGGACGTCACTAGCTGAGTCAGCATTTATTGCCCATCCCTCATCACCAGTTAAGAGCCAACCACGTCACTGGGCTTTTCTGACAATTGATTCATGCTCATTAATAGACACTTAATTCCGGATTTTTTTTATTGAATTAAAATTCTAACACTTGCCTGAACGAGATTCAAACCTGGAATTCCAGAACATTACCTTGGCCACTGGATTAACAGTTCAGTGACAATATCACTAGGCCATTGCCTACCCTAAATCTACAATCTAAAATTCACAGCTCAAACAGCATTGAAGAAGCTTCAGACCGTCCAGAGCAGATCAGTTTGCTTGATGTCCCTGCCATTGGAATCCATCTCCTTCCCTGAACTGTTGCACTGTTATTACAGCATGCACAATATAGAGAATGCGTGGAGTTCCTTTTACAGCTGTTCCGTCAAGTGCATCTTATGCCCAGGCTGTTGGCCCAGAAGCTCTGACAGGGTGACCCCAGGGGTGCTTGCGTCTCAGTGGAATAGAGGTAAACTCACCCTCCTCAGTCTGGAGTTTCAAAGATTGGAGGGATTGAGGGAAGGGGAGGTGGAAAGCCCGACCATCTCTATGGCTTCCTGAGTGAACCTGCCGAGGTACCGGTGTATGGATCCTCCTGTGACTGGACGCTCCCTGACTCCTCCCTTGTGAGGAGGGGGCACATGGACTGGGGTCAAGGTTTGCCGTGTCCCTGTCACCACGCCCTCAGTCCTGGTGACCAATGGAGAGCAGGTGTGGGCCCCTCTCCAGCAAACCCTGAGGGTGCGGGGCTTGGCTCCTCCATGGAAGTTGCCAACCTGTCTGAAATAACTGCACCGAGGTGGGTATCCCATCACCCCCGAGGTGGGTATCCTTTATTTACATGTGCATAGTAGTTGACACTGATCCAGCTTCCTCAGAGCCAGCTCTCAGAGTGAACAGAACCTTTGACCCTTCTGTTTATATCTGTCAGCCAGGGTTCCCTGATTGGACCATATTAACAGCCCCAGTCAGGGAACTCCTATTCAATGAGGTCCACCCGGCTGACCTTGTTATGATCAGTACGTACACTCCCACCCCGAATCTAAGGCCATAGGCTAATTCTTTTTTGTGTAGCTCCTCCTGGGGCGTTTTAGCATGGGGTCATGTTCCTCCAACTCTGCCTCTGATACGAGCAGCATGTCACACAAAGTACCTTGCTTATTGCACCCGGAAGAAATTCGCTCTCGACATCAGGCGTCAAAGGCACTGAGGAAGCAGCATCGGCCATGTCCATCTCAGATTCCGAGGTTGTTTCAACACTCGATGGAGAAGGAGAACCCACACATTTCAGAATTGTCGGAAAGGCAGTCGAGCAGCCGTGCAAGCTTTGCTCCCACATAGGTTGCGAGTTTGTAGCTTCCATATGGTCTGCATGCTTGTTCAGGACCTTCGCACCTACCTGAGCTTTGTACCGCACTGGATCCTGAGCTTGCATCAACCATGCCTCTTACCTATGGAGGGCCATTCCTGTGGTTCCCACACGAAACTTCATCCCCTTAAGCAAACTGTCTCTTTCGGTTAGTGGAGTCTTGTGTCCAACATCGGCTAAGCAATGACCTAGTGGCATTATCGTTGGACTGTTAATCCAGAGACCCGGATAACATTCTGGGGACCCAGGTTCAAATCCCGCCACGGCAGATGGTGTAATTTGAATTCAATAAATATCAGGAATTGAGAGTCTAATAATGACCATGAATCCATTGTCAATTGTTGTAAAAACCCATCTGGTTCACTAATGCCCTTTAGGGAAGGAAACTGCCATTCTTACCCTGTCTGGCCTATATGTGACTCCAAACCCACAGCAAAGTGGTTGACTCTGAACTGCCCTCTGGGCAATGAGGGATGGGCAATAAATGCTGGCCTAGCCAGCAACATCTTCATCCCGTTAACGAATAAAGGAAAAAAAACTTGGTGTTCCTGATGCTGTTTCACCCTTCTCCCTCCAGATCTGGGAAGATCAGATTTAACCTGGTGCAGCGTCTTCTTCCCCATCAACAGCACTGCTAGAGCTACTGTTCAAAGATTGTACTGCACTTTCTGCCAGACCATTGGATGATGGATGTTATGGAGCTGTCCTTACATGTTGAATACCATTCAACTTTAGGAAATACTCAAATTCCCTGCTGGTAAATGATGGCCCATTATCTGTGACCAACACTTTCAGGAGCGCGAGTTTTGTAAAAGATGAGCGCACTTTTTCTATCGTTGTCCCCGTGTTTCATGAATGAACTCTATGTGTGTCCAGCCACTTTGGTTGGACGTTGACAATGACTAAGAACCTTGAGCCCATGAAAGGACCTGCGTAGTTGATGTGTAACTAAGTCCAGGGTTTACCCAACCATTCCCACAAATGTGGGGGATCTGCTGACAGTAACCTTTGTTCTAGTTGGCACTCTGGGCACTGTCCCACCAATGCAGTTATGTATGCCTCCATTCCTGGCCACCAGGCATAACTTCTTACCAACACCATCATTTTGAAAATCCCTGGATGACCCTGATAGAGTTCAGCCAGTATCTTTGCTCGGGAGAATCACTCTTGCTCCCCATAATACTATACCGTATTCTACTGTGAACTGGTCTCTCTGGGTCCAAAAAGGTTTCAATTCTGGTTGTGACGGTCTTTGGTTTCCCCCATCACCACCAGCTGTTTCTGTTTTGCCACGACTGGATTTATCTGTGTCCAAAGCCTGATATTGTCAGCTGTGACTGGGAGCGTGTTCAGAAAATTTAAAACCATTATAGACTTTTCCAGCGTCTGTACCACAGGTGGTGTATCTACCAGTGGGAGGAGGCTCAATGCATCCACATTTGCGACTTGGCCTTCCAGATGCTGTTCCAACTTGTAATTGTACACACTTTATATTAGAGCCCACTGCTGAATTTGGCCTGAAGCTATGGGCATCACTGCCTTGTCCTCTTTAATTAGCCCTGGTAGGGGTTTGTGGTCCGTTATTGTTAAAATTTACGTCTGTAAAGGTATTGGTGGAACTTTCTGGCTCCAAATATAACTGCTAAACCTTTCTTCTCTATCTGGGTGTATTTGCGCTCTGCATTAGCCAAAGTCCTGGATGCATACCCTATTGGGCGTTCCTCTCCATTGGGCCACTTATGAGCAAATATTACCCTGTCACCATATGGGGAAGCATCATATGTCATCACCAGATCTCTCTTGGGATTATACTGTGCCAACACTTTAGAAGATGGTAGCTTTTTCTTCATATTCCTGAAAGGTCTGGCCCTGACCTGTTTTTAGGAGTTGATGCAAAGGTGCCAGGATGGAGAACAGGTTATGCTTGAACTTTCTGTAATAATTCAGCAGCCCAAGGAAAGACTGAAACTCTGCTACAGACATGGGTGTGGGAACACCTTTGATCGATCTCACTTCACCTTCTGACTCTTTAGGTGCCTGGAACACATATTTTTCCTTATGAGGTGTACACTTTTCTGCGAGAAATATCTAAGGACTATGTCCAAGTTTTCTAAGTGCCACTTATTGGTCTTCCCTGTTATTAGCACATCATTCAGATAAATGGAGACCTAGGGAAGACCTTGTAAAATTTTTTCCATCTTCTGCTGAAAAATTGCACAGGCTGACAATACCCCAAAAGGCCGTCTCGTATATTGGTACAAACCCTTATGGGGATATTAATTGTAGCATACTTCTGGGAATCCTCATCCAACTGTAATTGCAATTATGTACGGCTCATGTCCAGCTTTGTGATTCCTTCACTTTCCAGCCTCCTGATTTTTGCCTCTTCTTTTGCCCATTAGGCAAAACAGAATCATGGAATTGCTTCCTGGTCAATGTGCAAGGTGGCCTTGCTTCCTTTGATAGTCCCTAGACCTTCCTGAAAAATGTCCGGGTATCTACTTGAGAAATACTGAGCCAATCTAGGTGAATCTTTCACAACCAGTCTTGCCCCATCAAGTTTGGGCCTGTGCCTTTTACTACGATCGGTGGTAACTGAACCAGCTGCTTCTCATAAGAGACCGGAACCAAAGTTGTCCCCTTAACCTGTAAAGGTTCCCCAGTATAAGTTCTCAGTCTAGCCAAGGTCTTGCACAAATGTAAGGGTTAGAATCCAGAGCGAGTTCTATTACAGACTTCTTCTATGACCACTGAAATGCCACGCCAGTATTGACCTCCATTAGAACTGGGCGACTATTTTGCCAGACGTTTATTTTGATTGGTTCTGATTTGAATGTTGCTAAGCATTTTAACTGTTCCAAACGAGATGTAGGTAGACTTTCCAGAGTGTACACTCTCCTGGAGTATGAATTCTCTCACTCAATTTAGGTCTGGTGGGACTCTTTTCCTGTCTCGAGTCCACATGCTGGCAGCAAATACAATCCTGAAGAAAATTTTAACTGTTTGGCCGAGGTTTGGTTTTGTTTTGGGGGTTTTGCTGTGGGCTGACCTTGAGTCCCTCTGTTTAGAATGAGCCCAAAGTGAGGTAATGCAATTGCCTTCACTCAGGTGGTGCTCCCCAAGTTCCTCAAGAACTGGCGAGGGTGTCCACTTCCATCAGTATACTCTATAACTCATACACTCTACTTGCTGCATTTTCCAACGACAAAGCCAATTATAATGCCTGCTTGAAGTCATTAGATCATTAATTCCACATACCAAATGGTCTCTCAGCATCTCATTCAGGGTTAAACCATATTCACATCCCTCTGCCAGTTGTCTTAACCTAGTCAAAGATACAAAGAATATGGATTCCCTTGGTTCTCAAATTGTCGAGTAAAATTGATAGCATCTCAGATTTAGAGAAGACTTGGGGCTGTAATATTCCTCGATCAAACTTGTCAAGTCTTGAAAGGTTTTAGTACCAGGTGCTTCAGAGAATACTAGGTTCCTAATAACCAAAAAAGCTATGGGTCCACAAGCTGTCAGGAGAATTACTCATTGCTTTTCAATGTTACTCTCAATGTCATTTGCCCAGAAAAAATAACACCTTCTTTCCACATACTGCGCCTAGTCTGCAATAGCAGGATCGAATGAGTCAAGCTTCACAAATAATGACATGATGCCAAAAATGCTTACCCCAACTCAAAGATGAAATTGTGAATGAATTTCTTCAGGAGTATGCAGATCTTTCGTCGCCACTGAAATAACTCTGCAGAGACCAGTATCCCATCACTAATTCACCCTTTATTTACACGTCAAGATTTGTTGACACTGACCCAGCTCCCTCAGAGCCAGCTTTCAGAATGAAACAGAACCTCTGCCACTCATATTAATACCTGTCAGCCAGGGCTCCCTGATTTGATCAGATTAACAGCCCCAATCATGGAACTCATATTCTATGATATCCATCTGACTGACAATGTTACAATCACTGCACTGTTCATGGAGGCAACCAGGTTGTCAGATAATTCGCTGCAAAGAGGACCATTGTGTCCCACATCCCAGTCTGCTGTTCCAGTTCCTCCCTCTGCGTCTGAGTGAAATCCCTGATTGCTGACACCATGGGGTCCTCTCCTGCCTGGGGCTGTCCTCTGAGTGCCAGCGGTCTGTGGCGTTTCTTCCCCGGCCAGCTGTGGATCTGTGGTTGTGAGGGACTCAGCAGATTGTGCTCTCAGTTGTGTCTACAGTTCCTCCCACGGTGGCAGTATCTGAGCTGGAAGGGCCTGGTACAGGAGGCAGCCTGATGCTGATGCTGCTTCTAAGGCCTTGGTTTGTTCATCCACAGAGACTGGGATTCTGGTGGAGCTATGCGTTTCAACACAGAGGCAAGGGCAGGTTAGTGGAACCTGCAAGACAAAGGAGAGACAAGGCATCACAGCCAGTGTTTAGAAGTGGCATCAGGGTTAATGGGAGAGTGGCAGTGACCTGTTTAGAGGGACATGGATGTTTCTGCATTCACACAGGCATACTCCCGGTTTTGCCCTGTAAGGACCAGGAATTTCCAAAGATCAGCGGGGATGTCCGTTGGAAGTTCTCTCCTCATAGGGGGCAAGGGGCCTGATTTCAAGCCTTCCTCCACTTGCTGAGCCTCCCTCTGGCATTTTATAGCCTGCCGTTTCTGGTAATGAGGAAACATGAGGCAAGGGGAATGGCTATTGAGTGCTGGCTCATGTGGGGGTAAGGTGGTACCGATGTGCTGAGGAGATAGCTTTTGGGGTTATTATTGTGGGACGCTGAGGTGGGGAGACTGTGATGAGAGAAGATGTTGTGGCGATAGTGAGATTGGCGCAACATGAGAGCCTGAGGGAGGTGGATGAAGTGGCAGAGTCAGAGTGTGCTTGAGGTGGCAGAATGGAGAAGGTCATTGACCACGTTTTTGCGGCACTGCTGGCCATTCCCCAGGACCTTCGAGATGGCACTGACGTGGCTGGTGACCCCAGGCCAGGCTGGCAGATTCTGGTGGTGTGGCCTCCCCTGCACCACCTCATCCACCATGGCTTCCCGATCCCTGTCAGAGAATTGCAATGCCCTTTTCCCCTTCTCCAATCTCCTTTGGGTCACTTCCTATGATAAGAAGGTCACTTTTAGGATGCCAGTGCTGATTCAATAAATGGGTGGATATTTGCTGAGGGGCGAGTTGTTCAGGAAGGGCGCATGGTAAGATGGAGCAGAAATCGGGTGTGATTGATGCCATGGGAGCAGGGGAGGCAATTCATGAGTAAGAAACAAAAACACAAATTTGCTGGAAAAACTCAGCAGGTCTGGCAGCATCTGCAGAGAGAAAGCAGAGTTAACATTTCGGGTCCAGTGACTTCTTCAGAATAGTCTGGCCTACCTGTCACTCCAGACCCACAACTCTCAACTGTCCCCTGAAACGGCCCTAGCAAGCCACTCAGTTCAAGGACAATTAAAGATGGATAACAAATGTTTGCACTGCCCACTAAAGAGTTTTAAAAAATTGTAAATGAGAGGTGACATAGCTTGTATAGCGATTGAACATTAAGCATGCATTATTTTAGAAGGGTATGGCAGCAATAAGCGAGGGAAAAGAACATAATCAGGATTCATAATCAGCTCAGGACATTTGTATTGGGGTTAGTAGCACTAAACTTACCTTGCATCAAGAATAGTATGGGTGAAGTATCTCAAATACTTGAATATGGACATATTATCCTGAAGCTTCAGAAACTCGTCCTCCTTGAATTTGAAGACTGCAAGTGCATAGCGAAATATAACCTGCATTTATGCAGAAAGTGATTTAACCAAATAAACAAGTAAACAGCTTGTGTTCCAGATGACCACCAAAATTAGCAACATCGTAATTAAAATTAGTTTAAAAATTAATGCTTTAAAAATGATCAATGAAAATGACGATTATACCAAAGTGTTACACCAAGATAAAGTCAAGTTTGTATAAGGTTCACTACCTGTTCTAAAGTAATTTAATTCTTGATTTGAAATTTCTGTAAGGATCATAAATATTATCAGCAGTTACAATGAATACAGAAAGTAGACATTCCAGCCACATTACTCTAAACCCAAAGATTTGAATCATAGAATAATAGAATCCTTACAGTGTGGAAACAGGCCCTTCGGCCCA
>NC_063344.1:7050141-7074949 GCF_021869965.1 Rhincodon typus
CTGCTCCTATGATGCTGCTTGGCCTGCTGTGTTCATCCAGCTCTGCACCTTGTTGTCTCGGATTCTCCAGCATCTGCAGTTCCTACTATCACTGAGTTTTTCCAGTAATTTGTTTTTGAAAATTCCAGCATCTGTAGTTATTTTTTTGTTAATGAGATGAGTTTGGTAAGATACAGTGAGAGAATTTACTTTCTTTATTCATTCACAGACTGAGGGCATCGCTAGCTAGGCAGCATTTATTGCCCATCCCTAATTGCCCAGAGGGCAGTTATGAGTCAACCACATTGCTGTGGGTCTGGAGTCACATGTAGGCCAGACCAGGTAAGGATAGCAGTTTCCTCCTGAAAGCATATTAGTGAACCAGAAGGGTTTTTCCCAAAAATCTACAACAGAGTCACAGTCATCAGTAGATTCTTAATTCCAGATATTTATTGAATCCTATGGCAGGATTCAAACCCAGGTCTCCTGGATTAACAGGCCAGTGATAATACCACTAGGCCATTACCTTCCCTTGCAATGACAAACCCTTAAAAAAAACACAACTGGGACTTGACCAAAACAAAAACGGGGTTGAGCTTTTATGTTTAGTTGTAGTGATTAGCTGTGTTAAAGTAAAAGTGAGAAATCTTGTTGATAATTTTGACATTTGTGTGTCATTTGGTAAATTTGATTATTTTGGTTTATGCATCCTCATAGGTACCATAAAAATAGAGTAACACAATGTCATTTTGGGATTGGTCTTTAGTTAGCAGATTGATGAATTGGCATAGCTGTGGGTATAGAGGAACTACTTCATAACTATTGGCAACTGTGGCATCTTTGAAGAACAACAGAGCTCTGTGCCAGACTTAAGTGGCAAATTATAATTTTAATTTATAATTTACGCTCGCATGTCCATTGGGATAGAAAACAGAGCAGGATAAATTGTAAATGATGAGTGTTATCTGAATCCTAGTACAGACAGATTTTCAGGTATGTTTTTGCCTCATTAGGAAGTACCAATCTCTACCCCTTCCCCAGTAGATTTGATGTTCAAAATTGTTAAATTGTTTTATAGACATCCTGGGGTGACAGCCATGAATTACCATAGAACATGGGTAATCTAATTGCAGTGTGAATGCTGCTTCAGACAAAAAATTGGAATCGACATTTTGAGCCTTCTATTCTATCAGAAGTACAGTAATCCCTTGATTAAGCTAGCTGGTGGTTTACATTACAAATGGTTTAGAGAGGATTGTTTTTCCCAGAATATTCAATTGAATCTCGCGAATTACAGCATTCACTTGGACACTTTATAACGCAGGAGGGCAGCGTATAATTAAAAGAACCTTATTTTAATTCATTTGCTTGTTAGTCTACTATTCCTTTATTCATCTGTAGGGCACTTTTAAGAAATACATATTTCACATTGTAATTTTCTCTTTCAAAGATCTAAGGCATCTGGCCTGGCTGATTCACATCAGTTCAGATAGCAGAGCTATCATCAGTGTCTGAATAAATTCAATTTCATTGTTATCGCGTGGGATTCTAGGATTTTGACAGGCATTTGAGAGTCACATTTCTTATTTCTACCCATTTACATTGACTAAAGGGAGGTGATGTCAATCTGTGTGCTGTGATGTGTGATGGGGGTTTTGGAATGGGGTGGGGACAAGATTGAACCTGCAACATCAGATTTGCTGCCTTCTGTAGACCCTGATTGAATGTGTGTATTCCAAAGGGACAAATTAGACCCGGTGAGTCAATTACAGTCCCTAAATATGGGATTTTCCAGGATTTTTGGCAGTGTTTCAATGGCTTACATATCTATTTCCCTGGAAGCATCATATCAGTGACATTGTCTGCTACTAACTGACCGACTAACCATTCACGTAACACTGCCAGGCCAGCATGTCATTTGAAATAAACTTCAAAGAGGAAACACTATGTTTTACAGATACATTTTATGTGCTAACAACAATGTTCTTAGAGCAATCAACAGTTGATTATCACTCGTCAAACTCCCATCCTAATTATTAATTTTTCAGTGTGGACATCGCTCTGTGATAACAGAGAGCAGGAGCTGCCACCGTTTGTCATGACACTGCAAAAGGAAAGACCATTGAGCTGACCGTAAGTTCTTCACACTCCATTAGATAAAGTAATATAAGCCCTGGAGTGATTAGATGACTGTAATTTCATTTGGGATAATAGTTATGAGTTGTTTAATCATTGCTTCATGGTTTTTGAGGTTTTCAGCAGGATGGAAGTGGGAATGCATGAGTAGATCCCTCATGACAGGTTGAATGTTTTTCTTTTCATTTATGCCTTATATTGGCAGTAATCCGGTGGGAAGAGTGCACTTGAAGTTAAGCCCTGCAATTCCACAAGCTATCACAAATGTATAAACAACCAATTGAGTCAGTAAGAGTGGATTTATATGGATGACAGTATAGGATAGGGATGGAGGTTAGATAGACCTTAGGATTAGGGTAAAAGTTCGGCACAACATCGTGGGCTGAAGGGCCTGTACTGTGCTGTACTGTTCTATGTTCTATGTTCTAAGAGATAGTAAGAACTCCAGATGCTGGAGTCTGAGATAACAAGGTGTAGAGCTGGAGGAACACAGCAGGCCAAGCAGCATCAGAGGAGCAGGAAAGCTGACGTTTTGGGTCTGGACCCTTCTTCAGAAAAATTGAGTCAGTAATGTTGTTAATTTGCCTGACCTTTGCTGCTATCTAAGGCAAGAGAGACTCACACCAGATTCTATCAATAAAGAAGAAAAAACATCAGTTCAGTTTATGCTGAATTTTAACCTCCAGCGTTTTGATAGTTGGGAATTCAGTGATGCTAATGCCATTGAATGTTAAAGAGCAATGATTAGATTCTTGTTTGTTGGAGATGGTCTTTGCCTAGTACTGTATGACACTAATGTTACTTGCCACCTCTCAGCCTAAGCCTGCTGTTACCCAAGAGCTGCTGGATTTGAGCATGGGCTACTGCATTATATGAAGTGTTGCAAATGGTGCTGAACTTTGTAATCATCAACACACTTCTCACCTCATGTTGGAAGGAAGGCCATTGATGAAGCAGCTGACAATGGTTAGGTGTAAGACCCTGACCTGAGGAGGGCTTGCAGAGATGCCTGGGAGCTGAGATGATTGACCTCCAACAATCACAACCAATGTACCTTTGTGCCAAGTATGACTCCAGCTAGTAGGGAGATTTCCTACTGATTGGCATTGACTCTAGTCTTGCTAGTATGTGACATTGATATCGTCACCCCTGAAGTTCAGCTGTTTTGTCCATTTTTGGCCCCAGACTATAATGAGCCCAGTAGCAAAGTTACCCTGGTGGGACCTGAAGTAAATGGCAGTTAGCAGATTAATACTTTGCAAATGCCAACTGATGACATTGTCAATGGCCCTTTCAATCATTTTGCTGATGTTTGGGAGTAGACTAATGAGGCAGTAATTGGCCAGGTTGGATTTATCCCCCTTTTTTGTGCAAAGGACATAACTGGGCAATGTTTCACATTGTCAGGTTAGACCAATATTGTATCTGAATTGAACATCTTTGTTGGGTTTGTGGCTATTCTGGAGCACAAGCTTTCAGTATTACTGCTGAAACATTGTCAGAGCCTGTAGCATTTGCAATGGCCAATATCTGCAGCTATTTCCTGATACTATGTGCAATGAACTGCATTGTTGAAGGCTCGAATCTGTGATTCTATGAATCTCAGGTCGCGAATCATCATCTACATGTCACTTCTGGTTGCAGATGGTTGTAAATGCTTCAGCCTTGCCTTATGTACTGATGCGCTGGGATTCCCGTTGTTAAGGGTAAGGGTATTTGTGGAGCCTCCAGCCTCTGTTGGTTATTTAGTTGTCCACCATCATTCATGAATGGATGTGTGCCAGGATTACAGAGGTTAGATCACATCTGTTGAATGTGGAATCATCTAATTCTGTCTAGTGCATAACGGTTCTGCTGTTAAGAAAACAAGTAATTATGTATTATATCTTCAACGTGTTGACATCTCATTTTTAGATGTGCCTAGCATTTCTCCAGGTATACTCTCATGCACTTTTCGTTGAACAAGGGTTGACCTTCTACCTTGTTGATATTGGTGAAGTTAGGGCATATGCTGGGCTGTGGTGTTATAGCTTGTGGTTGAATACAATTTTATTCACAGCTGCTCATGGATGCCCAGCTTTGAGTTGTTAGATCTATTTGAAGTCTGTTCTACTTAACAATCTGGTAGCCCCACTCAACACATTAGAGGGCATTCTCAATCTGAAGAGTGGACCTCAGCTCCATAATGACTGTGTGGTGGTCACTCCTACCTGGACTGTCATAGACAGGATACTCTCTGCAACATGTAGATTGGTGAGGCCGATGTCAAGTAAATTTTTCTCTCTTAATGGTTTCCTGACCTTCCACTTCAACACTAGCATCTAATCATCAATGTGGAAGATGACCCAGATATAGTGTCTCAAACGAACGAGATTCAAACTCATAATCATTAGCAAAGTGATGAAAAAGATTCATCAATTGTGCTACCAAGCAGCACGTATTCACCAATAAACCATGGTCACCCCTACTCAGTTTTGATCTGCTGGAATCATTCGTCTCCAGATTTTAGACTGCCATGGCTCAAGCGTGGAGGCAAGACTTCAGTTCGGGAAGTTTACTGCCACCAAGGTAGCTTTTGATTGAATGTAGTTCCATGAAGAGCTGATAAATCTGAATTGATAAACTGAAATGTCTTCACTGCTTGAATCATAACTAATACAAAAGAAGATGGTCTCTCTGGTCTGGTATTGGAAAAGTTCATTGATTTCGCTGACATTTTCCACCCTGTCTTCACTTGCACCTGTTCTATTTCTGACTCCTCCCTTTCTTTCCTCGACATCTCTGTTTCCATTTCTGAGGATAGACTGGCCGCTAATATCCACTATAAGCCCACCGACTCCCACAGCTACCTGGACTATATATCCTCACACCCTGCTTCCTGTAAAGACACCACCCCATTCTCTCAGTTCCTCCGTCTCCAGCACATATGTTCAGATGAGGCTAACTTTGACAAGGGAGCCTCCGAAATATCCACCTTCTTCCTCGACCAAGGATTCCCCAGCACCATTCTCGAAACTGGATCTGACCAATTTCCTGCACTTCTGTCCTCACCCCCTCTCTTCCCTCTCACAACAGCGATAGGGCTCTCCTTGTCATTGAGTCTTACAGCACGGAGACAGGCCCTTCAGCCCAGACTGGTCCATGCCAACCAAAACTTCCATTTTCTATAACCCCATGTCCCTGTACTTGTCCCATATCCTTCTAAACCTTCCTTATTCATGTATTTGTCCAAATGCCTTTTAAATGTTGTTAATGTACCTGCCTCAACCATTTCCTCTGGCAGCTCATTCCATATGCATATCACCCTCTGTGTAAAGAAGTTGCCCCTCAGGTTGCCATGTATTCTTTCCCCTCTTAGCTTAAACTGATGCCCTCTAGTCCTCAATTCCCCAACCCTGGGAAAAAGACTGAGGGCATTCACCCTGTCCACGCAACTCATGATCTTATACACTTCTATAAGATTCCCCCTCAGTCTCTTATGCTCTAAAGAAAAAAGCCCCAGCTTGTCCAACCTCTCCCTATAACTCAGTCCCTTGAGTCCTGGCAACCTCCAAAATGCAACACCTCACACTTATCTATATTAAACTCTGTTTGCCATTTCTCAGCCCACTTCCCCAGCTGATCAAGATCCTGCTGCAATTTCTGATAACCTTCCTCACTGTCAATGATACTGCCTAATTTAGTGTCATCTACAAACTTACTAATCATGCCTTGTACATTCTCATCCAAATCATTGATATAGATAACAAACAGCAATGGGCCCAGCACCGACCCCTGAGGCACACCAATAGTCACAGGCCTCCAGTCCAACAAACATCCTTCCACTTTTACCTTCTGTTTCCTACCATCAAGCCAATTGTGTATCAAATCTGCTAGCTCTCCCTGGATTCCATCTGATCTAACCTTCCAGAGCAGCCTACCATGTGGAACCTTATCAAAGGCCTTACTGAAATCTATATAAACTACGTCTACCATACTGTCCACATCAACCTTCTTGGTCACTTCATCAAAGAACTCTAACAAATTTGTGAGGCATGATCTCCCATGCACAAAGCCATGCTGATTACTCCTAATCAAACCCTGTCTTTCCAAATGCATGTATATCATCACCCTCAAAATCTTCTCAAGTAACTTACCTACCACAGATATTAAGCTGACTGGGCTATAGTTCCCAGGTTTTTCTTTGCAGTCCTTCTTGAATAAGGACAGAACATTTGCTACCCTCCAGTCTTCTGGGATCTCAACTGTGTCTAATGATGATGCAAATATATCAGTCAGGGCCCCACAATTTCTTCTCTAGCCTCTTGCAGGGTTCTTGGATATATCTGGTCAGGACCAGGAGATTTATACACGTTCACACATTCTAATACTTCTAACACCCCCTCTACTGCGATATGGACTGTCCCCAAGATATCACCACTAAATTCCCCAAGTTCCCAAGTCTGCATATCTTTCTCCACAGTAAACACAGAGGAGAAATAATCATTGAGGACCTCACCTATTTCCTACAGTTCCACACATACATGTCCACTTTGGTCCTTGAGGAGTCCTATTCTCTCTCTAGTTATTCTTTTTACTTTAATATACTTAAAGAATCTCTTTGGATTCATCCTATTTATGCTCAGCCAAAGCTATCTCGTGCCCCCTTTTTGCCTTCCTGATTTCCTTCTTCAGTAAACTCCTGTATCCCCTATCAACTTCCAGGGATTCCCATTGATCCCAGTTGCCTGTTCCTGAACCATGCCACCTTCTTTTTTCTGGTCAAAGCCCCAATATCTCTTGTCATCCAGGGTTCCCTAATCCTGCCAACCTTGTCCTTCACCCTCACAGGAACATTGAGACCTTGAACTCCAGCTATCATACTTTTAAAGCCCTCCCATTGCCAGAGGTTCCATTGCCTGCAAACAACCTACTCCAGTCAACCCCTGCAAGCTCCTGTCTAATTCCATCAAAATTCTACTAGCCCAATTTAGAACTTGAACTTCTGGACCAGTTATATCTCTCTCCATAACTATTTTAAAAGTAATAGAACTATGGTCACTGGTCCCAAAGTGCTCTCCCACTGTCACCTCAGTCACCTGTCCTGCCCTATTTCCCAAGAGTAGATTGAGTTTTGCTCCTTCCCGAGTAGGACCCTTCATATACTGCATAAGGAAACTTTCCTGAACACACTTAACAAATTCCACCCCATCCAAGCCCTTAACGCTATGGCACTCCCAGTCTATGAACTGAGGAAAGTGATAAATGTCATCTCGGGCAGCTGAAGGATATCACAGTTCTATCTGGAGAAAGGCTTTCTCTGTTCTCCCACAATGTACTGAAGACTGCTTATAAAAGCTGCTGGTTGCTTCAATGGACTGTAGTTCTAGTTTCCACACTACTCATTCTGTTTACTCAGAGGTTGTCAATAGTCTGTGCCCTTGTCCATTGTAATCCAAAATTCACACAGAAACCCCAACAGGGTAGCAGACAGTTGAGCTGTTTTGTTTAACTCTTGTTGCATTGCAATCCATTTCCAAAGGTGAAAGGGATTGCACCAGACAAATCCCTTTCAAACAATGAAAGGAAAATCCGGCCTGTAATTGAAATGATAGAAAATAGGAGCAGGAGTAGACGCAGAGTCATGGAGTCATACAGCACGGAAATAGACCCCTCAGTCTAACTTGTCCATGCTGACCAGGTTTCCTAAACTGACCTAGTACCATTTGCCAGCATTTGGCCCATATCCCTCTTCCTATTCACACACCCATCCAGATGTTGTAATTGTACCAGCCTTCACCACTTCCTCTGGCAGCTCATTCCATACCTGCATAATCTTCTGTGTGAAAAAGTTGCCCATTGGATAATCATAACAAATAGAAAATATAGTCAGCAAACATATTTCAGGAATATTTCAGTCAAGCCTTGCATTTACAGTTTATGGCATCCTCAGGATGATTCCACTCAATTATTTCTTTTTAATATCGCACTGGCAGTTCTCGTTTGAATATTTCACATGCAGCAAAGGGAATGCATTTCTCAAATGGTTAAAGAACAGAACATGTTTTAAGTAGACCAGCACTTTCACGTGTCAGCACCGAGTCCATGGCATTTAAAAGCCATTTTGTTTTCTTTGTCAAATCATCTCATCATCTGCTTTCAAGCCAAGAATCAGCTTTTAAATCAAACTGCATACCCTACTGTGGCACTTGCGTGTTGCTGATATGCTGTCTGCTGAAACGGCCCATTGAAATATAAGGGGAGCTGAGGATCTGAACACTTAAAGCGTCCAGATACCGCCACCTGTTCTTTTTTTTCAGGGGGTTAACAGCTTGCCCTGATGATAACTGCAGATCATTACTCTGGGCACCAAATGGCTTTATGACTTCTACAGCTCAAAGCTGAAAGGCACATGGAGGAGGACCACTGCTCATCAAGGGCAAAGCTGAAAAGGTAAGTGTTTAACTTTTTGTATTTATCCGTTGAGCAGATTATAAAATGGGAATTATGAACTTTCTCAGGTCATCTCAGCATACACAGCACTTGCACATTCCTCTAATGAAGTTGCTATGTGGTGAATAAATGACGATAATAATGGACATGTTCAGGGTCTAATCTTTGTAACAGATCCTTGTAGATTCCAGATATTAGCATTTTGCTCTTCCATTAATCTAGGATTATTTACAATAAAATAACATTGGAAGTTTGAAAACACTGATGTGATTTTTTCTTATATTATAGAGTGGCTGGATTTGTGTTTATGCTGGTGTTTTCTCATATGGTATGGTTTTAACTCCATTCTAAGACTGAGCGCTGATGCTCTAATGCTGTTAATTCCATAACAGAAAAGTGAGGTCTTTACCTTTCCAGTAACAGTTGATAAAATGAAGCTATATAATGACTGAAATAGTTAATTGTTTTGAAGACAAGCATATGGTTCATGGCACAGAGAAGGAGAGAATGTAAGATTTATAAAAAAGATACAGGGTAGAACGTGCTAGCAGTTTCAGATCACTGCCTTATACCAACACTTAAATGAATGTAACATATTCATGTTGAGGTTTGCTACCTGTATTAAGAACTAATTTGACCTCAAAGTGAATGATGCCAGTTTAAAGGTTGCAGTAATATTCTGCTGGAATCTTACTGTGCCCCAGGCAATGGACTGGGAAGCAGATAGCTTGGACAAAATTTGTGGAAAAATATCCGACAGCTCCCAATGCAGTACCATTATTGGTATAGTTTCCCCTTTACTGGCTGTACGCGCACAAGGTGCATGGCAAATGCACACAGGCAGCAACTTTGACTATTTACAGACAGAACTATTTTTCCCAGGAACCTGACGTTCTCCCTGTAGCACAGCAGAACCCTGGCAAATGGGGTGGCCATTCACCTTATGAATGGGAGCTCCCAGGGATTGCCCAGGACAATTAACAAGATTGAGAATTGAGGGGTGCAAGTGTCAGAGCTGGAGATGTCTCTCCTTCAATAGTGGGGCCTACCATCTTCAGGCAGCAGGTCATTATGATTCAACTGACCTTATATAATGTGCCTCTATAATGAGGTGTTTTCACATTCTCCAGGCCATTGCTGTGCCTTCTCTCTTAGTGATCTCACCAAAGCTTTGGAGCTGCCAATCTTAATTAGAATTTGAGTTGGGTCAACGCTGAGATAAACCAATTTTTAATCAGTAAAGGAATCGAGTATAATGCGGAAAAGACAGGATGGTGGAGTTGATGTCTATCAGACTAGCTATGAATCTCACTGAATGGCGAAACAGATTGGATGGGCTGAAAGGCCTACTTTTGCTTCTGAGTCTTATGATCTTATGGCCAGTGATCCCAGCTGTAGCTAATTAAGAAGAACGTCAAGGCAGTCCAGCTGCAAATCCATGTTCAAATACCCATGTTGCCAAAATTGGGACTTGCTCCTTCTGAGAAAATCCCAGTTTAGGAGCACATAAACTAAGTGCTAGACCATCTTTTGTTCCCATGCTAAAGATACTGAGAGACTGAACCCAGAGACAGATGTCAGAGTTATCAAAGACTCCAGTGAGAATCACTGACCTTCAGACTGCTCAAGTATTTTGGGCCGCGTTCAACAATTGACTAATGCCATTCAATGCCATTCTAACAGACATGGGTATGTTGAGTTTTCAAACAGGCTGAACTGTTGCCCTTGGATGTAGTCAATGTAAATTTGGTTGTCCTTTTTTGTATGCAGGGTATCCGGGGATCTTGGCTTCAGTAGCAGCCAAATTAAATTTCCCACACTCAACCCAGATCAGCTGTTGCTGGGCTAGTGGACTGCCAGATCACGGTCAAGTTGGAGTTTGTGTGTCTGCATAGATTTCCTTCAGGTGCTCCGGTTTCCTCCCACAGTCCAAAGATGTGCAGGTTAGCGTGAATTGACCATGCTAAATTGACCATGATGTCCAGGGTGTACAGGCTAGGTGGATTAGTCATGAGAAATGCAAGGTGACATGGATAGGGTAGGAGGGTAGGTCTGGTTAAGATGGTCTTCAGAATGTTGGTGCTCACTCGATGGGCTGAATGGCCTCTTTCTGCACTGTAAGAAATCTGTGATTCTATGAAGACATAACTAGGCCCAGCTGATAGCAGCAGCCAGGGATCTCTGGAATGGCAGATCCTTTGTTCTCAATTTACCCAACTTTTAATTTTATATTTTAGCACTTTTGTGATAATTTTGGCTCTGTATGAAAATGGCTGATCATGGGTCAATGTTAGCTGGTTGATTAAACATTAGGAGAGATGAAAAATGGGCTACCGATTTGCTACATTCAAAATCCGAATGCTGCAGATACTGGAATTGAAACAATTGCTGGAGAAACTCAGCAGGAGTGGAGAGAGAAAAGCAGAGTTAACATTCTGAGTCCAAGGAATGTTCTTTGTAACTGAGAGTAAAACGGAAATTTACTATAGTCCTGATTTCTCATTAGAGAACTGGTGACAGCTTTAGCTCAGGGTCACCCTATCTCCAGCTGAGGGTATAAGTTGAAAAGGAGAGTCTTCCATAGTAACCTCAGCCAGTGCAGGGATTGAACCCACACTGTTGTATTACATCTGCATTTAGAAACCTACCATCCAACCAACTGAGCTGACCAACACCCATTATAATTGGGAGAGGGCTAGAAAACAATATTTTATGTTGTTGATATAGTAGGAGGAGAGGTGACTGGAACAAATTGTAAAGTTCCCCAGAGTAAAAGACTAAGGGACTGTTCCTCCTCGCCCCTTGTCAACAGCATAATAAAAACCATCATTTTCGAATCCTCTTCAGTTCCAAAGAAAAGTCACTGGGCTTAACATGTTAACTCTATTTCTCTTTGCACAGATTCTGGTGGGTGCTGCTGAGTTTATCCAGTACTTTCTGTTTTTATATCAATTTGCTATACTATTTTACAGTAATGTACAAAGTCAAAATGAACATTGTCCCTGGGTCTCATACTGGACAAGGAATCTGAACTACATTTTTATTATTAATGCATGAGATGTGGGCTTTGCTGACTAGGCCAGCATTCATTGCCCATCCCTAGTTGCCCTTGAGAAGGTGGTGGTGAGCTTCCTTCTTGAACCACTGCAGTCCATGTGCTGTAGGTTTAACCGCAGTACCATTAGGGAGGGAGTTCCAGGATTTTGACCCAGGGACACTGAAGGAGCAGCGATAAATTTCCAAGTCAGGATGGTGAGTGGCTTGGAGGGTACTTGAAGATGGTGGTGTTCCCATGTATCTGCTGCCTTTGTCCTTCTAGATGGAAGATGTTGTGTGTTTGGAAAGTGCTGTCTTGTGATCAAGCAACTGTGAAAAGTTGGTAGCGCTCACATTTCTTTCAAATTTATTACTGAAAACATGATCCAAATCTATGCAATCTCCTGAACTCCCACTGTAATTTCACACGAGACCACTGGACATTGGACAGAACCAGTATATTAATGGCCATTGACACCAGAGGTAGAGGGGTTTCACCAAAACACTGCTGAGTTAATGATGGGAGATTGAGAGAATCATCACAAAATGTTATGGTCCGGTGTATTATAGTATTAATGCAAAACCTTTCATTTTATTGCCAATTGATTTTATCCTCAGCTTCTGAGTGTGGAGGAAGGCATCATGCATTTAGCAACGACAAGGCAGACTAAACAGTAAAGTTAGATCACATGGGATTCAGGGTGAACTTGCCAATTGGATGCATAATTGGCTCATCAGCAGGAGATAGAGAGTAATGGTGGAGTGTTGCTTTTCGGACTGGAGGCCTGTGACCAGTGGTGTTCCACAGGGATCGGTGGTGGGTCTTCCCTTGTTTGTAATTTAAATAAACCATTTGGATGAGAATACAGAAGGCATGGTTAGTAAGTTTGCGGATGACGCCAAAATTGGTAGCATAGTAGACAGCGGAGAAGATTCTCTAAGATTACAAAGAGATATTGATCAAAGGGGTCAATAGGCTGCAAAATGGCAGATGGAGTTCAATCTGGATAAATGTGAGGTATTGCATTTTGGTACAACAAACAACGGTAGGTTTATACAATTAATGGTAGGGCCTTGGGTCGTGTCATAGAAGAGAGGGACCTGGGGTACAGGTACATAATTCTTTGAAGTTTGCATCACATATAGACAGGATGGTTAAAAAGGCGTCTGGCATGCTTGCCTTCATTGCTCAGTCCCTTGAGTATAGTAGTTAGGAAGTCATGTTGAGGTTGTATAGGATGTTAGTGAGGCCTTTTCTGGAATACTGTGTCCAGTTCTGGTCACCCAGTTATAGGAAAGATATTATTCAGCTGGAGATGGTTCAGTAGAGATTTACTAGGATGTTGCCAGGAATGGAAGGTTTGAGTTATAAAGAAAGGTTGGATAGGCTGGAACTTTTTTCACTAGATCGTAGGAGGTTGGGAGGCGATCTGATAGAAGTTTATAAAATAATGAGGGATTCAGATAGAGTTGATGGTCGTTGTCCTTTCCCTAGGATGGGGGATTTCAAGACTAGGGGACACATTTTTAAGATGGGAGGAGAGGGATTTAAAAAAGACATAGGAGTCAATTTTTTACACAGAGGGTAGTTCACATGTGGAATGAACTCCTGAGGAAGTGGTAGATGTGGTACAGTTACAACGTTTACATGAATAGGAAAGGTTTGGAGGGATAGGGGCCAGGAGCAGGCACGTGGCATTAGTTTAGTTTGGGATTATATTCAGCATGGACTGGTTGGACTGAAGGGTCTGTTTCTGTGCTGTTTGACTCTATGACTCTCAATAAATGATGCTGTTTAAAGTTTAAAACCGCTGAATAATCAAACGTTAGTAAGGAATCTATTTCTTGACATATTTTATAAAATGTGTTGTGTATTATTAAGGTGGAAACTTACATTACATGGGAATCTATGTCCCTTGAGTGATGTCCCTATTTCCCCCGTGCACCACTTGTGTACAAGTGTCAATTTTTTGGGAAAATTTCCTCTTCAATGGGATTACTCATAATATCTTGAACATTTCGACATAAAATATGTTGTTTCTGCTCTTGGCACTTTTTCAAATCTTTGTGTATATATCTCTCCCACAAGGAATAGTCTGCTTCTTTAAAGCTGCACAGTTGTTTATTAACTACAGCTGAAGAGCTTTACTAAACAAAAGAATGCCATACGATGGGATGTTACATCTACAGTGCGTGACTGCCTCATAACCTCAGAATCCAATGCTTTTAAACTATCAGATCTGTCACACAAAGCTCTGATACAGACTTCTCGATTCAAAATGTGTGCAGCAGAGTGGGAGGTAGGTGGGATATTGTGCTAAACTCACGAAAACCCTCCTGATCCTGGCTGGAGCTGTTGACAGCATGTCAGGGCAACCCAGGTGATGAGGATATTTGGACCTGTTCTTAATTTGTTTTCGAATGAAATGCCCAAGACAGGAGAATATCCCCAGACTGCAGAAGCAAAATTTAAGGCCTATCCATGTTATGTCAAACTTCACCATCTAGGCTGTGTTGTGTTTTGCTCACTGTACCTTTGGTAAAATGACTGGAGATTGGATTGATTTGATTTATTGTAGTCACATGTACCCAACTACAGTGAAAAGTTTTGTTTTGCGAGCAGCAGAGGCAGATCATAGCAAAGAAGGTCATACAGATCGTAGGGTGCTGAGATAGAACGAGACATACAAGGTTATACAGCGCAGGAGATGCACCAAAGCAAGATCAAACAGAGAAAGCAGCAATACAAACCAGATTAAAGTCATCCACAACAATTATTTCTTCCAAAGCATTGTACATTGCAAATTTGTATTCAAATGCAAGAAGATTTTCTGTGGTGGCATTTCTAGTGAGATTCTAAATGTGTTCTTTTGACTTGGCTGGAAATACTGAAGTAAAGCTTCCTGTTTTTGTTTAGGATATTAAAGAAAGAGATTTTGGCAAATTACTTATTCCTACAAATGCTGTTCTCCCTCTCTGTCACTATACATATGTATAGTTAAAATGTTACACTATTTTTGACGACCCAATGCGTTCAGCTTTCTGTTTGCCTGTTGCTTGATTTCTCTAATATTTGGAAGCAGCGACTGGAAAAGTAATACTTTATTCTTTCATGAGTTGTGGGTGTCCTTAGAGAGGCTAGAAAGTTGTGCCCATCCCTGATGCCCCTTGAACTTAATGGCTTATCATTTCATGGTCGTTTACAGCATAGAAAGAGGGCAGTCAGCCCATTGAGTCCATATTGATCAACAAAGATCTGAGGTGGGATTTCTTCAGCCAGAGAGTGGTGAATCTGTGGAGCTCATTGCTACAGAGGGCTGTGGAAGCCAAGATATTGAGTGCATTTAAAACCAAGGTACATAGGTTCCTGATTATTGAAGGGATCAAGGGCAGGAAAATGGTTTTGAAAATCATTTCAGTCATTATCAAATGATGGAGTAGGGCTGAAAGTCCTAATTCTGCCCCAGATTGTATGGTCTTGTGACTACATCAATCCCATTTTCAAGCTCTTGAAACTGAAAGCTATGGCGATGCAAGTGAATATCTAAATGTTACTTCAATGCTTTGAGAGTTTCTGACTCAATAATCCTTTCAGACAGTGCGTTCCAGATTCCCACCACCTTCTGCACGAAAATGATTCCTCTAAACTTAATTTCAGCCTTCTTCCTTTTACCTGAAATCCATGCCTCCTTGGCTTTTGACCATTCCACTAATTGTGAAAGTGCCTTCTTATTCACCCTATCAATGCTCCTCATAACCTTATACATCTCTATCAGGTCTCTCCTTGATGGTTCACTACTCCAAGGAAAACAGCCCCAGCCTGTTCAATCTTTCGTCATAGCTCAGACCTTCTGGCCTAAGCAGAATCCTGGCCAAGCTCCTCTGCACTCTGTCTTTGTGTAACACATGGCCTTTGTGTAATGTGGTGACCAGAACTACATGCAGTACTTTTGAAGTTGCCTGTTCTTGAATTCAAGGCCATTTTAGGGGTAGTTGAATGTTGACTACACTATCGTGGGTCTGGACTCACATGTCGGTCAGGCTAGATAAGGATGGCAGTCTTAATTCTGTAAAAGACATGAGTGAACCAAATAGGTCTTTACAGCTGTTACTGCAGGCCAGTACTCCCTTCACACACAGAATAAAGTACATTTTAGAGTTAAATTAATAACCAATCAAGTACATTAACAGGTATTTACAAAAAGATCTATCAACCAGGTTTCTTAATAAACTAGATTGTCAGTTTAACACCAAAACTTATTCAAAAACAAGCTATTCAATTAATATTATAATAAAATGTCAGTCCTAAACACTTATCTCTTCAAAAATATCCCTAAAAAACATGCATCAAACACACACATGTGCACTCAGAGACACACACGCAGGCAGAGAGACAGAGACACGCACGCACACAGAGACACACACACACACACAGAGACACACGCGCACACAGAGACACACTGCACACAGAGACACACGCACACACAGACACACACATACACAGAGACACACATGCACACAGAGACACACACACAAACACAGACACATGCACACACAGGGACACACGCGCACACAGAGACACATGCACACACAGACACACAGAGACACACACACAGAGACGCACACACAGAGACACAAGCACACACACAGACACACACGCACACAGAGACACACGTGCACACAGAGACACACACACAAACATAGACACATGCACACACAGAGACACACACACAGAGACGCACACGCACACAGTGACACACACACACACGCAGAGACACACACGCACACAGAGACACACGCGCACTCAGAGACACACACACACACACACACACACACACACAGAAGCACACGTACACAGAGACACACACACACACACACACATGCGCACAGAGACACACGTACACACAGAGACACACACACGCACACAGAGGTACACACATGCACACACATAGACACGCGTACACGCATACACACAGACACACACAGACATACACACACACACAGATACACAAACACAGAGACACACACACACACATGCACACACACACACAGAGATGCACATACACATGGAGACACAAGCAGACACATACACATAAACATGAACACAGGCACACAGACAGACTGACACAGTGCACACACACACACTCGTACACAGAGACACACACACATTCGTACACAGAGACACACACACACATACGCACACACCCGTACACAGAGACACACACACTCGTACACAGAGACACACACATATACACACACACTTGTACACAGAGACACACGCACACACAGACACACACATACACAGAGACACACATGCACACAGAGACACACACACAAACATAGACACATGCACACACAGAGACACACACACAGAGACGCACATGCACACAGCAACACACACACACACGCAGAGACACACACGCACACAGAGACACACGCGCACTCAGAGACATACACACACACACACACACAGAAGCACACGTACACAGAGACACACACACACACACACGCGCACAGAGACACACGTACACACAGAGACACACACACGCACACAGACGTACACACACACACACACACAGATACACAAACACAGAGACACACGCACACACACACACACACACACACACACAGAGATGCACATACACATGAAGACACAAGCAGACACATACACATAAACATGAACACAGGCACACAGACAGACTGACACAGTGCACACACACACACTCGTACACAGAGACACACACACATTCGTACACAGAGACACACACACACATACACACACACCCATACACAGAGACACACACACACACACTCGTACACAGAGACACACACACATACACACACACTTGTACACAGAGACACACACACACATACACACACACTCGTACACAGAGACACACATACATACACACACACTCGTACACAGACACACACACACACTCATACAGAGAAACATACATACACACACACACACACACATACACACACACACACACACACACACACACACACACACACACACACACACACACACACAGTCTCTCTCTCTCTCTTTCTCTCTCTCTCTTTAGGAAGAACTGGCTTTCTGAAAAAAAACAATTATTCTTGAAGGCAAAAGTATAAAGTGTAGGATATTCTAAAGTCTGTTGCCCTGAAAGGACCGTGTGGATAAGTCACTAATCATACACAGTTGTCTCTGAAGTCTTTCAGGTACAGCTTGCTCAAGGGATACAATCATGAAATGTTCTTTTAATCACTCTTCCAAAAGAACAAATATGTTTTAACCTGAACTGACGTGGACCATTTTTTTAGTCAGAAATGGGAGCTATCAGCTGTTTGTTCACAGCAAGTTTTCCTCGAGTGCAGCCCGCTCCTCGCAGTCTGCACTCCAACTGAGCCAAGTCAGGCAAGAATCTCTCCAAACCAAACGCTATTCGAAATAGCCTCAGCAGGGCCTGTGACAAAGCAAGCTGTTATCACCAGGCAGTTGATTTTGTTAGTAAACCTTATTTAAAAAAAAAACTTCCATGCCCACAATGAAGTTTAATTTACACCTTTTTAAATAAACCACAAACTTGAAATTCATTTCAAATCCTACAAACCTTCAAAACTGAAGTCCTCCGGGCAATATCAAATACCTTTGTAAGAGTTGACATGATTATCATCACTAAAACTGGCTTTATATTCCAGATTTATTCATCGAATTTATATATTACCAGCAGCTATGGTAGGATTTGAACTCATATATTCAAAGCTTAATCCCAGGCTGCTGGTCTACTAGTTGAGTGATAATACCACTGTGCCTCTTAATCCTGAAATTCTGTTACATTGACTATTTCTGGAAATGTTAAATGGATTGACAGCAATGCTCTGTTCTGCTTCATTGCAAGCCTGAAAATTCCAAACTCCGAAAAAAGTCGTGGAACATTTCCAGTTGCTTCTGGTGTATCTTAAGCAGTGCATTCAAACTGATGGGGAGCTTATGCCCGTGTGTTTGCATTACAGGAGGAGGCAGAGTGGGAAATTCCTGATATCAAATTACCTCTAACACCAATTTGACACATGACCTACCATGTGCAGATCCAGCTACTGTCTTGCTTTAATCTCTAAGAATTGATAGGGAGAAGCTGGCCCCACACATACAAGAGAAAAAGAATGTGACTGCATAGGTTTAAAGTGGTATACAAAAGAAGCAAGGGTGGTCTGAGGAAAAAAAACTTTTTTTTTCACACTGCCTGGAAATGCGGTCGAGGCAGATCCAATTGAGGCAATGGATGCTTATTTGGATTGAAAGGCCGTGTAGGGAAATGGGGAAAAGCGGGAGACTGGTACTAGGGAATAGAGCCAGTGCAGGCACAATAAAACAATTGGCTCGGCTGGAGAAGGAAGGGTGGACTTCCAGCAATCTGGCTCCAATCTGGTGCAAAGTTCCACAAAGGCTTTAGACTTCATCCATTTCATTATGGAAGTGGTGGCCACCTCTATGATATCCCTTTATGGACCAAGCTTTGATGTAGTTTCTGGTCGACTGAAGTCCCAACTTCAATGCAATGCAAGCAAAAACCATACCATGTCTTTGTGCTACTTTGGAGCTTCTCTCGATCTGCTATACCTCAGCAAGTTTCTGCCCAGTGTTTGGGAGATTGAAGTGTTGAACTGCATTTTCATGTACATGTGGAGTTGGAAACTGAATGTCAGCAACATTTCAGATCACCTTTCTGAAGATCATCTCAGGATGCTGGCATTTCCAGAGCAGATTGAAATTAAATGACTGGTGGGGGTGGATGGGAAGGAAGGAGGAAAGAAAACCTTTAATACTACTTAATGACCCACTAAATCACCTTTGGAGGGGAGAATAAAATTTTTGACCTCTGTTCTGACTAGGTCAATTGCATCTTCGTGTTCAACAGTTGGATCAGTGCAGGGACATCAGAAAGTTTATTTGACTTTGTTTATAGACTGAATATTGATGGGCACTGCCTGGTTACTTTTTACCTTCAGCCTCCTAGACTGCAGTGAGCTGTCTCCTCTCTTCAGCAATTTAGCAGCAGCTGCCAACATGGCTATTCCCTGTTTTTCCAATTGGCCTGAGGCTCCAAGTAAACTTTAAAGACACCAAGTCTGATCGGGACTGCACTTACTCAGAAGGGAGGAGTAGTGCATTCACAAGATGTCCAGAAGGAAAAGTAGGATTTCCCTCTCCTAAAGGCAACTCAAATGAGCCTGTACGTAAAGCTGCTTGGGTGCGAAACATGGAAATCTGACTGAAAGCATGAAGCTGTTTACTATGGAAGGGAGATCAAAAGAATGGAGTATTACTTAAAGAGAGAAAATCTGGAAAGCTGCAAGAAAACACAAAGGAACTTGGAACGTGGAACTTGTGCACAAAACATAGAACACTAGCACACAAGCGCAGAAGATTATCAGGAAGGATAATGAAATGTTGACCCTTATTTCAAGGGAGTTGGAGTAAAAGAGTCCGACTGTAACTGTAAGAGGTTTGGGTGAGACTGGTGAACAGTATTGATTTATGGAAAGATCTTATTTTATTGGAGGAAGTTCAGAGAAGGTTCATTCTGATGATCCCTGGTATGGATGGATGGTCTTATCAGCAAAGGCTAAACAGGTTGGGAATCTACTCAGTGGAGTTTAGAAGAATGAGAGGTGATCTCATTTTGATTCTTAAAGGGGTTGTAGGGTAAATGCTGAGAGGATGTTTCCCCCTCATGGGAGAGTCTAGGACCAGAGAGCACTGTCTCAGAATAAAGGGACACTAACTTAAGAATGAGATGAGGAGGAATTTCTTCTCTCAGAGAGTTGCAATTGTTTGGAACTCCTTGCCACAGAGAACAGTGGGGACAGAGTCTTTGTGTATATCTAAGGCCGAGATAAATTCTTGATCAGTCGGGCAGTCAATGGCTTTGGGGAAAAGGCAGCAATGAGGAATGTTGGATCATCCATGATCCAAGTGAATGGGCAGGGCAGCCTTGTAGGAAATGTTGAGTAGGATCAGCTTTGGAGGTCAAGAAAAGGTTCCCTTGATACATCATTGGCTGCTACATTCCAAGAGGAATGATGTCTAGAGGCCCTAAATCCACTTTGACCAAGCACTAAGGGAAGGTAAGTGTGTAAGGTGAGTGAAAGCAGAAGTCGGATGGAAAGTGGGTGAGGGAATAAGGTATCAGCTGATTGATAGAAGTTGAAACTTACCAGGCAATTATTGCATGGTCCATGTGTCAGGGCTTCCCAGCTACATCTTTCAGGGCACATCTAGTCTCCAAATATCTGAAGGCCAGTAGAACTGGGCCCATAGGTTGTTACTCGTCTGCTCCCACTTGGAAGTTGTCGAAATTGAAGCAAACGTGATGACCATTGACTTACTACAAGAATGCAAGTGGTAGGAGAAGGCACAGTTCAGTGACCATCTCCTTGGTGAAATCCAGATGCCGCACACACAGTTCCAGGATGAGGTATGGGTAGGAGAAGTAAACTATAACGATCCTTGTTGAATAAGGCCTTCTATAGGTTCTGTCATCCACCTCTGTGTCTGCACAACACCCCCGCTCTGCTCCATCTCCCATTAATTATACAGCACAGGAAGAACTGCTACTATAATCCCACTAATGAAGCCTGGCAGACTTTACAACAAATTGTCTGTCAAGATTCATCACCACTCCTTTGAAAATCCAAAGAGTTTGCGAAACTCCTTCAGTGATGTAAAATACAAGAGTTCCACTGACACCTCTTCAGCAAAGTGAGTCAATGTCAGAGTTAATGTTTTGAGTCCAGTGTTCTGAAGAACGGCCACTAAACTCAAAATGTTAATTCCATGTCTTTCTCTACAGATTATGTCAGACACACTGAGGTTCTCCAGCGATTTCTGGTTTTGTTTAAGATTTCCAACATCTGCAGTTCTTTGTTTTATTTGAGGCAGGATCACCTCAGTCGGAAGTTGTGTGGTTTCTGAGTAGCATGTTCAGCTGGAGAAGGCCATAAAACGAGCCATAAAACAATCAGGCACTGCTGTAACCATTGGGCCTTCCCACGTAAACAAGATCCCAGGGCAGAATTCCTACCCAACAAAGGTCAGTTAGTCAGAGGCCAAGAGCGCTCATGTTCAGCAGTGCCACAGAGATGGATATGGCTACTAATGGAAAAACATCTCTATTGTCCCACAGTCAAGGAGGATGGGGCTGGGGATAGACTGGGTTTCATGGTTTGGGGGCTAGGAGCAGAGCAGGGCAGATGATACAGGAGAGAGGACAGTGGTCTGGATCATAGCCGGCAACCCCTTACACAACGCCCAATCACTTGATCAAGCGCTGATTGCTTTTAATTCAGGGAACCGACCATTCTCCTGAAACCCCCTACTCCCATGCTCAAGGTAAGAAATTGCCCACCGGGTGACAAATATAGGGATCGCTGCATTGTGACAGGACTGCCTGCTGATGGGTTACTCCCAATGACAGTGGACTGACGCCCTTAAGTGATCCTTACTGAGAACCGAATGCAATGTTGATGGAGTGGAATTGTTGATGGCTTTCTCATCTGGAACTTAATTCTGATGGAGGCAGGAAGGTGTTGTGAATTGGTTATACCAACACTGTGCCAAATAATGGCCCATCCCATACACACGCTTGCAACTTCTGGAAAAGAAGCTTCCATAAACTATTTCTGATAATTCATAGAAATAATTGTTACCAACATTACTGCATGTATCTTTGTGCTCTAGGCTATGTAGAGTTAAACTACAGAGCAAGCCCATCAGTATTTGAAAATTGAAAAGGTAGGTGAAGTCTCCACACTCCATTAGAGTCTTGATATTGAGTCTGTTAGGAGTGAAAAGCAATTACACACAAATCTCCTTCCTGTCCTGCAGCCGCCTTGTCACAAATACCACAAGACACGTTCACTACAGATAAAATCTTATGACCACCTCATTGAAAACACAATACAGTCAAGTGCTGTGTCTCATAACATGGTGTCAGAGTGGAGCTAAGACAGAGTGTTGAAGAGCCGTACAGAAGCACAGCTACTAAAAGAAGAATGCAGGAATGTTCAGAGCAGAAGGAACTTGCTAAAATCCCCAGATTAAGCAGGCCTAGCCATAGAGGCCATAACTGTAGTGGTCTAAAACATAGGAAAAGGCCCTTCAGCCCATCAAATCTACACCAGTCAAAAACAACGAATCCCGATTTCCAACATTAGACCCATAGTTTTGTGTGTCTAAGTTGACATCACTAGGTAAGAATCAATGACTGTAAATATTTCTCCACCTAAAGCTGGTCACAATGGTCAATGTGAAACAGAACTGGCCGTTTATTCACTTGCAATGGTAAAACCGTAAAACTGTGGCAGTTAAATTCATGAGCTGGAGGAATTACAGTCGAGCAGCTACTGTTCTATCGCTACAGGCAAGACATTCTTAAAAAGCAAATTCCACATTAAATCTCTCCAAAGGCCAAAATAAAAACAGACTGCAGAAATACTGAAGGCTTTGAAGACATGCATTGAACCTAAAGTGATCGTAACGTATGTACAGTATATGTGTTCAACAATAGAGCTTGAGGTGAAAAAGAGCATATTGACCATAATACCATAACATATAAGAATGAGAGTAGATGGCTTGTCTCTTTAAGCTTGTCCTACCATTCGATAGAATTATGGCTGATCTGTCATTTATCATATCCACTTTCCTGTGTGTTTCCCACAATGTTATTATGTTAACACAGGCATAGAAACCTGGGCACCTGAAAGATGTTGTCATTAAAGATTGATCTTAGAAGTAAGAGATCCTCTAATAACAGTGTAGCTATTAAACAAAGAGAATCTGGCTCTCAAAGAAGTTGTAAAAATCTGCAGAATACCTGATAACTCTTAATTGAACAGCTGCAGCACATAATTGGGAGAACAGATGAGTTAGCTAACAATGTGGAGAAGCAGTTAGATCTGGGCACTATTTTGTGAAGCAGCTGTAAGACTATGAGACTTAGGAGTGGAAGTAGACCACTCAGCCCAACCACTCTACTCCTCCATTCATGAGACCACGGCTGATCTGATAACCCTCAACCCTACTTTCCTGCCTTTTCCCCAGAACCCTTGATTCTCCTACTGATTAAAAATCTGTCTACCTCATCTTTAAATATGTTCAGTCTCAATAGCCCCCTGTGGTAAAGAATTCCACAGATTCACTACCCTCTGAGGGAAGAAATTCCTTCTCATCTCTGTCTTAATGTGCGACCACTAATTCAGAGATGGTCCTAGATTCCCATAAAGGAAAACAACCCTTACGCATCTACCTTGTCGAGTACTCAGTGAATCTTTTATTTTCAATAAGATTGTCTTTCATTCTTCTTATTCCATTGAGAACAAACTCAAACCACTCAATCTTTCCTCACAAGACAATCTCTCCATGCCATGTATCAGGCCAGTGAACTTTCTCCGAACTGTCTCCAATGCCAGGATATCTTTCCTCAGACAAAGTGTCGAAAAGTGTTCACAATATTCCTGCTGCAATCTTTCATAGTTTTAGCCAACTTCCCTCCTGTTATAGTGAATTCCCTTTGAAATTAAGGCCGACGTTCCATTTACCGTCCCTGGTGCCTGTTGTACTTCAATGTTAACTCTTTCATGGATGACAACTTCCAAATCCTTCTGTCCATTATGTTGCAAAGCTGCCTTGACCTCGCAAGCTCTACAACAGGTGGAAAGGCAAGTTGTGAGAGCGATACAAACAGTTAACAGAGAGATATTGATAGGTTAAATAAGTGGGCAACATGTTGTCAAATGGAGTGTACAGTGGCAAAATGTGAAGTTGTTCATTTTGGAAGAGAGATCAAAAGAGCAGAATCTTATTTATCTGGAGAAAAATTGCAGAAAGCTGCAACACAAAAGGATTTAAGGATACTTTTGCATAAGACACAGGAAGGTAGCACACAAGTGCAGTAGGTAATCAGGAAGGTGAATATTGTTTTTTTTAAATTTCAAACTTGGGATGTGGGCAGCTCTATCTGGGCCAGCATTTCTTGCCCATCCCTAGTTGCCCTTGAGAAGGTGGTGGTGAGCTGCCTTCTTGAACTGTTGCAGTCCACCTTCTGTGGGTTGACCCACAATGCTATTAGGGAGGGAATTCCAGGATTTTGACCCAGCGACAGTGAAGGCAGGGTGATATATTTCCAAGACAACAAGGTGCAGGGCTGGATGAACACAGCAGGCCAAGCAGCAT
>NC_063344.1:7079949-7105931 GCF_021869965.1 Rhincodon typus
TGCTGCTTGGCCTGCTGTGTTCATCCAGCCCTGCACCTTGTTGTCTCGGATTCTCCAGCATCTGCAGTTCCTACTATCTCTGATATATTTCCAAGTCAGGATGGGGAGTGGCTTGGAGGGGAATTTGAAGGTGGTAGTGTTCCCATTAATCCTCTGTCCTTGTCCTTCTAGATGGAAGCGGTCATGGGTTTGGAAAGTGCTGCCTGAGGATCTTCGGTGAATTTCTGCAGTGCATCTTGTCGATACTGCTACAGAGCGTTTGTGGTGGAGGGAGTGGATGTTTGTGGATGTAGTGTCATCAAGTGTGCTGCTTTGTCCTGGATGGTGTCAAGTTTCTTGAATATTGTTGGAGTTGTACCAATCCAGGCAAGTGGGGGTGGGGAGGGGTATTCCATCACACCCGTGGCTTGTGCCTTGTGGACGGTTTTTGCGGAGTCAGAGCTGAGTTACTCACTGCAGTATTCCTAACCTCTGAACTATTGCTGCAGCCACTGTCTTTATAGTTCAGTTCAGTTTCTGGTCAATGGCAACCTCCAGATGTTGATAGCGGAGGAATTCAGTGATGGTAATATCATTGAATATGAAGGGGTGGTGGTTAGATTTTCTCTTATTGGAGTCATTACCTGGCATTTGTGTGGTCCAATTGTTACTTGCCACTTGTCAGCTCAAGCCTGAATATTGTCCAGATCTTGTTGCATTTGAACATGGACTGCTTCAGTATCTGAGGAGTCATGAATGGTGCTGAACATTGTGTAATCATCGGCGAACATCCCCACTTCTGACCTTATGATGGAGGGAAGGTCATTGATGAAGCAGCTGAAGATGGTTGAGCCTAGGACACTACCCTGAGGAACTCCTGCAGCGATGTCCTAGAACATAGAACATCGAACATAGAACAGTTCAGCACAGTACAGGCCATTCAGCCCTCAATGTTATGCCGACCTATTTTCCCATTCTAAGATCAAACTACCCTGCATACCCTACATTTTACTATCCTCCATGTGCCTATCCAAGAGTCGCTTAAATGTCCCTAAAGTATCTGACTCCACTACCACTGCTGGCAGCGCATTCTACGCACCCACCACTCTCTGTGTGAAGAACCTACCTCTGACATCTCCTCTATACCTTCCTCCAATCACCTTAAAATCATGCCCCCTTGTAACAGTTATTTATGCCCTGGGAAAAAGTCTCTGGCTATCTTCTGCCTATCCCTTTCATCATCTTGTACACCTCGATCAAGTCACCTCTCATCCTTCTTCGCTCCAATGAAAAAAGCCCTAGCTCCCTCAACCTTTATTCATAAGACCTGTCCTCCAGTCCAGGAAGCATCCTGGTAAATCTCCTCTGCACCCTCTTTAAAGCTTCCACATCCTTCTGAAAATGAGGCAACCAGAACTGAACACAATATTCCATGTGTGGTCTAACCAGGGTTTTATAGAGTTGCATCATAATCTCGCGGATCTTAAACTCAATTCCCCTGCCAATGAAAGCCAAACACCATACACCTTCTTAACAACCCTATCAACTTGCGTGGTAACTTTGAGGGATCTTTGGATGTGGGCCCCAAGATCCCTCTGTTCCTCCACACTGCCGAGAATCCTGCCATTAACCCTGTAATCTGCATTCAAATTCGACCTTCCAAAATGTATCATTTCACACTTTTCCGGGTTGAATTCAATCTGCCACTTCTTTGCCAGGCTCTACATCCTGTCAATGTCCCATTGCAAACCTACAACAGCCCTCCACACTATCCACAACTTCACCAACCTTCGTGTCATCGGCAAACTTACTAACCCACCCTTCCACCTCCTTATCCAAGTCATTTATAAAGACCACAAAGAGCAGAGGTCCCAGAACAGATCCCTGTGGAACACCACTGGTTACCGAGCTCCAGGCTGAATACTTTCCATCGACTACCACCCTCTGTCTTCTATTAGACAGCCAATTCTGTATCCAGGCAGCCAAATTTCCCTGAATCCCATGCCTTCTTACTTTCTGAATGAGCCTACTATGCGGAACCTTATCAAATGCTTTGCTAAAATCCACATACACCACATCCACTGCTTTACCTTAATCAATGTGTTTTGTCACATCCTCAAAGTATTCAATAAGACTTGTGAGGCATGGCCTGCCCCTCACAAAGCCATGCTGACTATTTCTAATCAAACTGTGCTTTTCCAAATAATCATAAATACTACCTCTCAGAATCCTCTCCAGTAATTTACCCACCACAGAAGTAAGACTGACCGGTCTGTATTTCCCAAGATTATCCTTATTCCCTTTCTTGAACAAGGGAATAACATTTGCCACCTCCAATCTTCAGGTACTACTCCAGTGGACAGAGAGGACACAAAGATCATCACCAAAGGGGCAGCAATCTCTTCCCCTGCTTCCCATAGAAACCTTGGGTATATCCTTTCTGACCCAGGGGACTTAGCTATCCTCATGTTTTTCAAAAATTCTAACACATCCTCCTTCCTAACATCAACCTGTTCGAGCATATCTGCCTGTTTCATGCAGTCCTCACAAACATCAAGGTCTCTCTCACTGGTGAATACTGAAGCGAAGTATTCAATAAGGAACTCCCCTACCTCCTCTGACTCCGCGCACAAATTCCCTCCACTACGCCTGATCAGCCCTACCTTCATCCTGACCATCCTCTTGTTCCTCACATAAGTATAGAAAGCCTTGGGGTTTTCCTTAATCCTACCTGTTAAGGCTTTTGCATACCCACTTCTTGCTCTCCTAAGTCCATTCTTCAGTTCCTTCCTGGCTACCTTGTAGCCCTCTAGAGCCCTGTCCGATCCTTGCTTCCTCAACCTTAAGTAAGCTTCCTTCTTCCTCTTAACTAGATGTTCCACATGTCTTGTCATCCAAGGTTCCTTCACCTTACCATCCTTTCCTTGCCTCAGTGGGACAAACCTATCTAGAACTCGTAGCAAGTGCTCCCTAACCAACCTCCACGTTTCTATCTTGCATTTCCCTGAGAACATCTGATCCCAATTGGTGCTCCGTAGTTCTTGCCTAATAACATTGTAATTCCCCCTCCCCCAATTAAATACTTTTGCACACCATCTGCTCCTATCCTTCTCCAGGACTATAGTAAAGGTCAGGGAGTTGTAATCACTATCACCGAAAGGGTCTCCCACCGAAAAATCTGTACCTGGCCTGGTTCGTTGCCAAGCACCAAATCCAATATGGCGTCCCCTCTAGTCAACCTGTCTACACAATGAGTCAGAAATCCTTCCTGGACACACCTGACAAAATCTGCTCCATTCAAACTGTTTGCACTTAGGAGGTTCCAGTTGATATTGGGGAAGTTGAAGTTGCCCATGACAACAAACCTATTACTTCTGCACCTTTCCAAAATCTGCCTCCCAATTTGTACCTCAGTGTCTCTGTTCCTATCGGAGGGTCTATAGAAAACTCCCAATAAAGTGACTGCTCGTTTCCTGTTTCTGACTTCCACCCAAACTGACTCAGTAGACAAATCCTGTTCGACTACCTCCCTTTCTGCAGCTGTGATACCATGCCTGATTAGCAATGTCACTCCCCCACCTCTTTTACCTCCCTCCCTATTCACAGTGCCTCATGGATGCCCAGTCTTGAGTTGCTAGATCTGTTCAAAGTCTGTCCCGTTTGACACAATGATAGCATCACCCAACACGATGGAGGGTATTCTCAATGTGAAGGCAGGAGTTCATCTCCACAAGGACTGCGCGATGGTCAGTCTTACCGATACTGTACCGGACAGATGCAACTGCAGCTAGCAGATTGGTAAGGATGAGGTGAAGTATGTTTTTCCCTCTTGTTGGTTCCCTCACCACCGGCCACACAGCCAGTCTAGCAGTTATTTTCTTTAGGATCCGACCAGCTCGATCAATAGTACTGCTGCCGAGCCACTCTTGGTGAGGACATTGAAATCCCAAATCCAGGGTATATTCTGCACCCTTGCCCCCTCAGTGCTTCTTCCAAATGTTGTACAACATTGAGGAGTACTGATTTATCAGCCAAAGGAGGATGGTATGTAGTAATCAGCAGAAGGTTTCCTTATCTATGTTTAACCTGAAGCCACAAGACTTCACGGGATCCAGAATCAAATGTTGAGGACTCCCAGAACAACTCCCTCCCGACTGTACCACTGTGTCACCACTACTACCGGGTTTGTCTTTTCACTGAGAAAGGATATACCCAGGGATGGTGATGGTGGTGTTTGGGACATTGTCTGTAAGGTATGATTCTGTGATTACAACTGTGTCAGGCTGCTGTTTGACTAGTCTGTGAGACAGCTCTCCCAATTTTTGCACTAGCCCCCAGATGTGAGTGAAGAGGATTTAGTAGGGTCAACGGGGCTGTTTTTGATGTTGTCTTTTCCAGTGCCTGAGTCAATGCTAGGTGTTTTTTTCCCATTTCACATCTTTGTTGAGATTTCATAGTGTTTGACAACTGAGTGGTTTGCTGGGCTATTTCGGAGAGCAGATGAGAATGAACTACATTGCTGTGGCTCTGGAGTCAGAGGTAGGCCCGGCCAGGTGAGGATGGCAGATTTCCTTGTGTCCTATACTATTGATTTGGAATGGTTGGATCAATATTCATATTATTTATTCCATACCTAAGAACAGATTGGCAATGTCAAATCTGAAGAAGGAGAATAGTTTCTAACTATTGGATGTAAACAGCAAAAAGAAAGCATCAAAAGGCCATGATGTGTCAGATAGACGCTGGTATGTCCTTCAACGTTCTGAGCTCCACGAACCTGTGTATATTACATCAGATGAGAATTCAAAATTGTTTCCAAGTTAGAGCGGATGCTCTGTGACAGATAATGTTCACCACAAAAGACAATTTAACAGCAGAACATTTGGAAATACACAATATAATTAAACAGAGCCCAACACAACGAAATGACTGAAGATCCACAATTCTAGATATTAGATGCAAAGCTAAAGCCATCTCGGCAGAAGTGTTTCAGAAAGCATTCACGCTAAATGTGCCAGGAGAGCTTTGCAGGCCACGTTGATTGACAGACAGGCAAACAGAGTGAGGCAGAAGTTAAAGGGAAGACATGGGTAAGACAAAAACCAAAAGAACTGCAGATGCTGTAAATCAAGAACAAAAACAAAGTTGCTGGAAAAGCTCAGCAGGTCTGGCAGCATCTGTGAAGGAGTAAACAGAGTTAACGTTTCGGGTCCAGTGACCCTTCCTCAGAACAGGGAAACGTTAACTCTGTTTTCTCCAGGTGTCTAAGACAACCGTGTAAATCAGCAGTCAGCTGAGGAAGTTGTGAAGCAGAACCAGAGAGCCCATCATTCTCATCAGCAGATGGTAGAGGAAAAACTGGCAATGTTCTGTGCTTTCACAACCCCCAAACACATTAAAGATCATTTGTGGGATGGAAGAATTGATGGGGCAAAAGAACAGTAAGGCCCCTACACCTGATATGGTGCATCCTAGAATATTGAAGATAGTAGCTACAAAGATAATGGATGTACTGGATAGTGATTGTTCAAGAATCCTTAGATTCTGCAAAAGCCCCAATGGATTGGTAAACAGCGAGTACAACACCCTTAATTTGAAAAGGGAGATAACCAAAATAAAAGTGACAATCGGCCCGTTAGCTTCACAAATAACATTGGGAAAATGTTTGAAGGATGTAACCACACCACATTTGGAAATATATAATATAATCAAGCAGAGTCATGAAGCGAAAATTATGTGTGACAAATTTACCAGAATTCTCTTGCATTCTCCAGAAGGAGTGTTTACAGTCTCAGGATATGGGATAAACTGTTTAGGACTGAGGTATGAAGGAATTTCTTCACCCAGAGAGTGGTGATCCTGTGGAATTCTCTGCCATGGAAAGTTGTTGAGGCCAAAACATTAAATGTTTTCAAGAAGGTGTCAGATACGGTTCTTAGAGATAAAGGAATCAAAAGGTATGGGGTGAAAGCAGGAACAAGACATTGAGTTGGATGATTGGCCATGGTCATATTGAATGGTGGAGCAGGCTGGATAGGCTAAATGCCTACTCGCGGCCATATTTTCCATACTTCCTTGAAGGATTCCATAAGAAACTGAACAAAATGCTGCATAATAAGGCAAGAGTCTATGAGGTAGTACATTAGCATGAATAGAGGATTGGCTAACTAACAGAGGACAGAGTTGGGATAAGAGTGGCATTGTCAGGATGGCAGAGTACCACAGGGATCAATGCTGGATTTACAGTTATTTACCACCTACTAAGGATTTGATTGAGTGAAGTGTATATATTATTGCCAAGTTTGTGCAGTGCTGGTTGCCACACTATCAAAAGGATATGATTGCATGGAGAGAGCGCAGAGGAGATTCAGCAGAATGTTACTTGGGATGGAAAGTCTCAGTCATGAGGAGAGATGGGATAAGCTGGGTTTGTTTTCCTTGGAACAGAGGAAGCTGAGGAGAAATCTGATTGTGATGTACAAAATTATGAGTGACATAGATGGTAGATTGTGAGAATCTCTTCCCCATGGCTGATGTTTTTAAGACCAGAGGGCATAAGTTTAAGGTGAGAACTAGGTTGTTTGCAGGAGATCTGAGAGAGAATTTTTTTTCACCCAGAGGGTGGTAAAAAAATGGAACGTGCTTCCTGAGAGGGGGTGGAGGCAGGTACTCTCACAACATTGAAGAAGCTATAGACCAAAAGCAATTAAATGGGATTATTACTGTTTGGTGTTTGCTGGTTAGCATAGACATGATGGGATGGAGGGCCTGTTTCTATTCCACATGACTCTATAATTCTATTGTATCAATGGCAAAAGACTGCAGAAAGCTGCAGTACAGAGAGATTTTTGAATCCTTGTGAATAAATCACACAAATCCAACCTTGAAGTTCAGCAGGTAATAGGAAAGGCAAATGGAATGTTGGTCTTAATTTCAAAGGGAAAATAGAATATAAAAATAGGTAAGACTTGCCAAAATCCTACAGGGCAGTCATTAGTTCACTCCTGGAATAGAGTCATTGAGATATAAAGATGTGAAGCATGGAAACAGAACATTCAATCCAACACGCCCATGCCGACCAGATAGCCTAAATACTGGGAAGAGATTTGGTCCCCTTGTCTATGGAAAGATATATCAACAGGGGAGGCAGTCCCAGAATATTCACTGGGCTGATTGTGGGTTTGAAAGGATTTTCTTATGAGTAGAGGTTGTGTAGATTAGGCTTCTACTCATTGAATTTTAGAAGAATGGGAGGTGACCTCATTGAAATATGTAAGATTCTTAGTTTGTTTCCCCGTATGGATGAGTCTAGGACCAAACAGCATGAGGGGTCATCCATTTAAGACAGGAACTTCTTCTCTCAGAGGGTAGTGAATCTGTGGAATTCTTTAACTTGGAGAACCATAGACAGATCTTTAATCAGGAAGGGAATCAAGGTTTATCAGGAAGAAAAGTGGAGTGGAAGATTATCAGATCAGCCATGATCTCCCTGAATGATGGGGCAGACACAGTGGGAGAAAATAACCTCTTTCTATTTCTGCGAATTATGGTTTATGGTGTCATGCATGCAAAGAAACTAACACAAGTGGGACAAAGTAGAATAACCTACAGTTATTAATGCATGAGAACTGTTGTTTGCACAGAGCGTAAGTTGGACAACTCACAAATACAAATTGATAGCACATGCAAATTTATTTCTTGTTTGTTTCACCTAGGGGCATGTTGGATTGAAATCCAATCGTATACAAATGCTGTTGTTAGCTCACAGTAGTCATGTGAACTATGGAATGTGCTACACCCACTGCACAAGGATATTCATAGAATCCTCACAGTGTGGGGAAACAGGCCATTTGGCCCAACAGGTGTCAATGGACCAGCTGTTTTTAGTATTTGATCAGTTGTTTATTTAAAAAAAACTCAATTTTGTATTGCTAATGCAAAATGTTCCTTTCTTCATCGTTCATAATTTTATTCTTTTTATCTTAATGGAACTGTATTTTGTTTTGTATTAACTGATAACAGTTAGGGGAACAATGGTCCATGTTGAAAGAATATTGTGACAAATGAGTAATGTAGTTTTGAACTAGTTTAAACGTACTGTAAACTCAAGCACATAATTACTAAATTAATTTGCAAGATGCAAATGATTTTGGCCACCTCTGCTAATAAGTATCTCTTTCTTTGACACAGAACCTGTTTTTCTATGAGTGTGCCTCTTTGATGCTCCCTGGGATGGCTGTCCACTCTGAAGGTGCTGTATACATTCCAGTTGTTGCTACGAGTACTTTTCTCATTAAGACATGGATAGTGGAATAAATTGTCAGTTAAAGAATTCAATGTCCTGTCGGTTGATGTCTTTTAAACATTAAAAACCAAAAGAACTGCGGATGCTGTAAATCAGGAACAAAAACAGAGGTTGCTGGAAAAGCTCAGCAGGTCTGGCAGTGTCTATGAAGAAAAATCAGAGTTAACGTTTTGGGTCCGGTGACCCTTCCTCATAACAATTCTGAGGAAGGGTCATCAGACCCGAAACATTAACTGATTTTAATTCACAGATGTTGCCAGACCTGCTGAGCTTTTCCAGCAACTTCTGTTTTTGTTTTATCTTTTAAACATTGTTGGATGAATAACAATGATCTTAAATTTAATACTTTTGTGGATGGATGGACACCAAATTGTTTACTCTAGTTGAATAGAGTGGAATTGGAGTTTGGATCAACATTTGATCTTGTTTTTTTTTCTTTAGGTATAATGCATACTAAAGCAGAATGCACCAGCCTGTGAAAGTAATGGAACAAAAGCATTTATTGCTGGAAAAACTCAGCAGGTCTGGCAGCATCTGTTGGAAGAAAGCAGAGTTAAGGTTTCAAGTCTGGTGATTCTTCATCATAACGACTCCCTGGCAATTTCTGTTTTTGTTTCAAATCTCCAACATCCACACAGTTCTTTGTTTTATTTTAGTACAAAAGTAATAGCTTTACTTGGTCACGTTAGCCTATTTTTGTCCCATGGCCCCTAATAGTTTTCGAAATTAGGCTAATTGGCTAGCTGTATTTTATGTGAGGACGATATGTTTTTCTAATAGCTGCAGTGGGGCCCTTTAGTGAGTTAAGTTGAGGGGAAGTCATCTTGTCAACCCTGACTTGCACTGAGCTGCATTGTAATGAATACTGGAGGGAGAAGACTTGTAGGGTTTTGCATTGAAAGGCTGTCTTGTTGGTAGGTCCGATGAGCGGGTGGTTGCAATGGCTCTTTCAGCATGACAGTTCTTCTGAAAACCTTTGATCTGACTTCAAGCTATTAAAAGAAAATCTGTGACACAATAGCACCATTATGCTAACAATCACATCATCACACATTTGTTTTTATAATTTTCCAAAGCACAGTGCCAAAATGCCCTTTTAAAAACATCGAAACCACTTTAAGATGTATCTTATAGGAATGTGAGTTTTAAAAACATTACTGTAAAGAGCTTACATTGTACAATGAAATTTTTATGATTTTTCTGCTGCTTGTTTGTTCTGTTCGACTATTAACATTTATGGTAGCCAAATGTCTGGCTGCCTGTGGAGTATAGATTAAGGAAAGTTACACTAATGTGCTTAGCACACAGCATTGCTTTGCTGATTCATGATGCCTCTGTGAATAGGTACAAAAAAATGTGTTTCCAATAACAAACTCCTTACATTACCGTTACTCAAGACTGACAGACCCCTTTCTTTTTGTTGTTTTTTTTTAAACTCCCCAAATCCTCTTCATCTTGTCACATTCCAGGATACGCAGACGTTTCGGAATAGGGTTTGTTGCAAATGATTGATGTAATTGTCATGCTTTGCCGAGGTCAGAAGAGAACAATTCCGAGAAATAAAAAGATGGCTTTTTAGTTTATAAATCTAATCCATTTATCATTTCAGCAATTTGACCCCTGGTTTCCTCTGTAATAACATATACTAAAGGGACAACTGCTGTGTTCATTCCTGCACACCCCAGTGGATTTTAAATACCATGTTGATAATAACCTTTCCTAAAATGTTCTGTCATTTGTGTAGACTCTGAATTTAAAGTTGAAAATCAGTGCAGTTTTTTTTACTGTGATACAAAAACTATCACTGCCTTGCAGAGCCAACTGCTCAATCTGCTTTATTATGAGACTGTTGACATCATTTAAAACACTTTTGCTGGAGGAGGGGAGTGGATAGTCGGAGGAGAGTATGTTGAACGTCAAATTCTATTCAATTATAAATCTAAACGTTTATACAAGTCACAAATACAGCAAAAGAAAGATAGAGTATGTTGTCTAAAATAATTGCACCTATTGATGTAAAGTCTGATTGTAAATTTAGGTATGACAATATGTAAGAACCAGAGGGCATTGAATGATTATTTTGGTAGAAATTCATTTTTCATTCATTGGTTGTCCCTTGCAGACGAGGGTGAGTCTCTTCCACTCTCAGGGTTAGTCCATAGGTGGTTGTACAGGCCAATGCAGCTACTGCAGGCTTTGTTACACTTGGGGCAGGTGGTGGTCGTGAGAAGGGGTGGTGGGGTTAAGACATTGGTGCGGCAGTGCGTTCCTTGCGCTGTTTTCATCTGGCTTCGGCTTTATCCCCAACGAGAAGTCTCGAGGTGCTCGACTCTTTATTGGATGCTCCTCCTCCACTTTGGATGGTCTTGGGCCATTGATTCCTGGGTGTCTATGGGAACGCCGCACTTCCCCAGTGAGGCCTTGAGGCGATCACTGAAGCACTTCCTCTGCCCACCTGGGGCTCCCCTGCCGTTTCGAAGCTGGGAGTAGAGCTCCTGCTCGGGGAGTCTTGTGTCGGCCATGTAAGCAGCAAACCCAGCCCATTGTAGCTGACCAAGGGTGGTCAATGTCTCGATCCTGGGGATGTTGACCTGGTCAAAGACGCTGGTGTTGATGTGTCTTTCTTCCCAATGGATATGCAGGATCTTTTGCAGGCAGCGTTGGTGGTACTGCCCCATTGCCTTGAGGTTTCTGCTTTAAACAGTCCACGTCTGAGGTCCATATGCATAGAAAGAAAGTCCAAGGGTGTGGAGGAAATAGCAGGAAATTGGGAAGCGATAATGATACTTGTGTGAAGAGATGGCATAGACATGATGGGTCGAAAGGATTCTTTCAGTGCCATAGCAATTCTGTGATTCCTGCAAACTAGGAGTAGGCCATTTACTGTTTCAAGCCTATTGCGCTAATTGATAAGATTTGTTTGTGGACTTTAATTTCATGATTCCCTTGCCAATCAAAAACCTATCCAACTCAGCCTTAAAAATATTCAAAGGCCCAGTTTAGTCTGCTCTTAGGAAATGGGAATTCCCACACACCAACAACCCTCTGAGGGGAAAAAAACAGGCTCATCATGTCTGTCTTCAATCAGAAAAAACTTATTTTTAAATTGTATCCAGGCCTTCTGAATTTTACATATATGAATAATATGACCTCTCATTCTTGGAAACACCAGTGAATACAGGTACAACTTGTCCAAACTTTCCTCATAAGACAGCTTCTTCATTCTAAGAATCAGCTGAGCAAACCATCTCTACATTCCTTCCAATGTATTAAGACCTTTTCTTAAATGAGGAGACCAAAACTCAATACTCTAAGAGCGATCTCACCAACATCCTAGAACACTACAACAAAACTTCCCTAATATTTCATTACTTTGCAAGAAAATACAATATTCCATTTGTCTTCCTTGCTGTACCTACATTCTAGCATTTTGAGATTCATGTACCAGGACAGCTGAATCCCCCTGTACTGCAGAGTTTTGTAATCTCCCTCAATTTAACTAATATTCTGCTTTAGCATTCTTCCTGCCAAACTGGATGATTTCATATTTTAAGCATCAGCCACATTTTTGCCCATTCAATCTATCGATTTCCCTTTGCAGACTCTTTATGTCCTCTTCATGTTACTCTCCTACCTCTCTCTTTGTGTTATCAACAAATTTAGCAACGATGCATACTGTCCCTTCATCCACATCGTTGTCCCTTGTCGCAATCCACTCATTCCATTTGCCAACCTAAAATCAAACCATTCATCATTACTCTCTGTTTTGTGTTCTACCCAATCCTCTGTTCAAGCTATTGCATTACACCTAAACCATGAACTCTTATTTTGTGTAGTAAGCTTTGTTGTAGTGTCTTGTCAAATACCTTCTGGAAGTCCAAGCGCACCGCATCTATGGAATCCCCTTTATCTACGTTGCTTGCTACTTCCTCAAAGGATTATTTTTGTCAAATATGTTTGCTATCATGTATGTATTCCACAAAACCTGACTGGTTTGTATGATAATGTATAATAGTCAAGATTCCAGGAATAAAAAGCTGCTGTCCTTCAATGTGGGGGGATTTGTCCATAAAATACGGAAAGGTATCACATAGGTGCAGCAGGTAATGAAGAAAGCTAATGGAATGTTGACCCTTATTTCAAGGGAGTTGGAGTATAAGAGTAAAAAACATAGAAAATAGGTGCAGGAGTAGGCCATTCAGCCCTTCGAGCCTGCACCGTCATTCAATATGATCATGATCGATCATGTAATTTCAGTATCCCACTCCTGCTTTCCCTCCATACCCCTTGATCCCTTTAGACACCAGCGCCACATCCAGCTCCCTCTTGAATATATCTAATGAACTGACCCCAACAGCATTCTGTGGCAGTGAATTCCACAGATCTTGCTACAACTGTAGAAGATGCAGGTGAGATCACATGTGGAATACTTGGAGCAGTTCCCTTGTTTAAGGAAAGGTAATATTTTATTGGAGGCAGTTCTGAGAAGGTTAGATCCCTGGGATGGATTGTCTTATGAGCAAAGGCTAAACAAGTTAAGACTGTACTCACTGGAAGTTAGAAGAAGGAGAGGTGATCTCATTGAAACGTACAGGATTCTTAAGGGGCTTGATGGGTAAATGCTGAGAGAGTGTTTCCCCCTCATGTGAGAGTCTAGGACCAGAGGGTGTAGTCTCAGAATAAAGAGGCACCAATTTAAGACTGAGAGGAGGAGGAATTTCTTCTCTCAGAGGGCTGTGAGTCCTTGGAACTCCTTTCCACAGAGATTTGTGGAGGCAAAGTCTTTGTGTATATTTAAGGCTGGGATAGATTGATTCTGGATCAGTCTGGGAATGTAGGGTTATAGGAAAAGGGTCGGAATGTGGATGTGAGGACTCTCAGGTCAGCCACGGTCCTATTGAATGTTGAAACAGGCTCAAAGGACCAGTTGGCCTCCTCCTGTTCCAATTTCTTATGGTTTTATGGTCTTAATTTGTATACCTCCCTGACTGTCTCCCTCAAATGTTCCAAAATTTCTTCTTGCTCTTGCTTCATGCTTTTAGAGGAAGAAATTGCCAATGTCTCCACAGTTAATTTGTCACCATTTTTCAATACATAAAATCATACAGGACAGAAGATGCCCTTTGACCCATCAAATCTGTACTTAATACTTGAAAATATACAGTTACCTATGCTTTTCCGTACTAGACCCTTAGGCAGCGAAAGGCAAATTCAAAGCTTCTTTGTACCTGCTCGTCCACCACATCAATTCAGTCTGGCAACTCTGTTGACCAAATGGAAAGTTGACTCAATAAGTGATGGTGTGATAGACACTTGTCTTGAGCAAGAAGCTGAGATAGACCCAATGAGATATTCAGTTCCATTGAATAATATATTTAATACGTAAATGCATTTGTTGCAATCAATTAATAATGAATGAGTTGATTATCAACAACAACAACAAAAATATATATGGCACCTTTAATGCAATGAGATGGTGCAAGGAACTATCAAGCAAGATGTGTAATGGGTAGCCAAGAACATGCTGCCAGATACCTGCTCTCACACAATATGGATTTGTTTCCTATCACAGAAGGCAAATCAGACTCACTTTTCAAAATCCTGCCCTTTAGTCGGAAAAAAAGTCAGTCTTAGACTACAGGGAAACATGATTACATTTTTGTGGGGTCTGCTGGGCTTGGAGCGTGAATGTGAGTGTCAGCCTGTGGGCCATAACTTCTTCCTGATGAAAGAATGTTGCACCAACATCAAATACTGGAGCCTTTAAACACAAGGCTCTGATCAGTTCGATCATGGAAATTTATTACGTGCCAAAATCTATTCATGAGGTACTTTGGTGTGATGCAATCCTGTGTCTGGTGTTAAAAATATCTACCATTAGAAAAAAATATACACACCATTAGAAACAACGATGTTTATTACAGGCTAAGGCTGCAAAGCAGAAAGTGTGAGAAAAACCTTTGGAGACCTGGATAAAAGTTCAGATTTGGATCCATATTCAGCTCTTGTTCTTACTCCAGTATCATAGTTAGCAGAATAAGCAACCAAACAAATTTATTAAACACATTCCAAAACCACCAGGATGGAGTTTGAAAGCTGCATATTGATTGTTATTCAGATTTACTACTTTATTTGGGCTTATTCATGTGGTGAGGGTGTTACTGGCCAGGCAGCATTTATAGCCCATCCCGAATTGCCCTGAGGTCAGTTCAGAGACAACCACATTGCAGTGGGTCACATGTAGGCCAGACCAGGTAAGGGTTGCAGTTTCCTTCCCTAAAGGACATTAGTGAGCCAGATGGGTTTTTCCAACAATCGACAGTGGATTCATGGTCATCATTAGATTCTTAATTCCAAATATTTTATTGAATTCAAATTCTACCACCTGCCATGACAGAATTCAAATCCAGGTCCCCAGAACCTTATTTGAGTCTCTAGATTAATAGTCCAGGGATAATATGATGAGGCCACCACTTCTCCTTCATTGGCAGACTTTTTGATGTATTTTTCAGGGTAATGGAGACTGAGAGTTTAATCGACCTTTTCATTGCACTGTGCGTCGTAAATAAAATTATACGAGATGGTTTAACATGTTGATCAGCAAGTTGATCAATGAACTGGTGCAGGTACAATGAACGGAATGGTCTCCTTCTGCATCAGAACATTTCTGTGACTCTGATTTATTGCAGCATTTGTTCAAACAATACAGATACATAAAATGAAATGTGCCTGAATTTCCTCAGTTATTCTAATACAGTCTCACCGTAATTAAAGAATAAAAGAACGAAAGAGAAGTACAGCACAGGAACAGACTCTTAAGCCCTCCAAGCCTGTGCCAATCATCATGACCTGACTACACTGAAAAACAAACCTTCTGCCCTTATTCAGTCCATATCCCTCTATTTCCTCCCTGTTCATGTAACCATCCAGATGCCACTTAAATGTCACCAACATGCCTGCTTCCACCACCTCATCTAGCAGTGCGTTCTAGCCTCCTACCACTCTCTGCGTGAAAAACTTCCCTCGCACATCTCCCTTAAACTTTTGCCCTCTCACCTTGAACCCGTGCCCCCTTCTAATTGAAACTTCAACCCTGGGAAAAAGCCTCTGTCTATCCACCCTATCTATGCCTCTCATAATTTTGCAGACCTCTATCAGGTCTTCTCTCAGCTGCCATCTTTCCAGTGAAAACAATCCTAGCCTTTTTAACCTTTCCTCATAGCCAATGCCCTCGAGACCAGGCAACATCCTGGTGAACTTTCTCTCCACTGTCTCTAAAGCTTCCACATCCTTCTGGTAATGTGGTGACCAAAACTGCACACAATGCTCCAAATGTGGCCTAATGGGGGTTTTACATCACTGCGACATGTTTAGCCAACTCTTGTACTCCATGCCCCAGGCGATGAAGGCAAGCATACCATATGCCTTCTTAATCACCTTGTTTACCTGTGTTGCCACTTTTAGGGAACTGTGGACCTGTATGCCCAGATCCGTCTGAATGTTAATGTTCCTATGGATTCTGCCATTTGCAGTATAATTCACACCTAAATTTGATCCTCCATATTGCATCACCTCGTATTTGTCTGGACTAAACTCCATTTGCCATTTCTGTGCCCAAGTCGCACAGAAGGAGTAAATAAATTAGGGAGGTTTTGCTAAAATGGTACAAGGCACTGGTTAGGCCACAGCTGGAGTTTTATGAACAGTTTTGGTTCCCTTATGTAAGGAAAGATATCCTGGCATCAAAGGCAGTCAAGAAAAGGTTTACACGACTGGTCTCAGGTATGGAAGGACTGTCTTATGAGGAGATGTTAAGTAGATTGGGCCTGTAAATGTTAGAATGAGAGGCAACCTTACTGAAGTGTATAAGATTCTTAGGGGACTTGACAGGGTAGATACAGAAAGGTTGCTTCCCCCTGTCTAGGACCAGAGACCATCATCTCAGAATAAGGGGTGCATACATGATATGAGGAGGAATTTCTTTTCTCAGAAGGTTACGAATCTGTGGAATTCTTTGCCACAGAGGGCTGTTGAAACTGGGTTATTAAATACATCCATGGCTGTAACAAAAACAGATTTTATTCAATATATTCAAGAATGAGATTGATAACACTTCTAGAGGTTAAAGACATCACAGGGTATGGGGGGAAAGTGGGATTATGACATCAGTAATTTTTAATCAGTAAGGGGCACAAGGGTTATGGAGAAAATTTGCAATATGGTAAATAGTGAGCGGAAAGGTGTGGGACTACAGGACGATACCGATGGGCTAGTTAAATGGGCAGAACAATAGCACATGGAAGAGTGCAACGTGATGCATTGTGGGAGGATTAACAAGGCAAAGGAGCACACATTGAAATGGCAGGACCCTAGGAAGTGCAAAGGATCAGAGGGTCCTTCCATAGATGCTTGATGGCTACAGGACAGATGGATAATGTGGTTACAAAGACATAAGAGATACTTGCTTTGGTTATCAAGGAATTGAATAAAAGAACAGAGACATTATGTGAAACTGTATAAGGTGCTAAAACAAAAACAAAGTTGCTGGAAAAGCTCAGCCGGTCTGGCAGCATCTGTGAAGGAACAAAGCAGAGTTAACATTCTGGGTCCAGTATAAGGTGCTAGTTAGGCACAGTTGGAGTACTGTGTGCAGTTCTGGTCACGGCACTACAGGAAGGATGTGATTGCACTGGAAGGGATGCTGAAGAGATTCATCAGGATGTTGCCTGGTGTGGAGCATTTCAGTGATGAAGAGAGGCTGGAAAGAGTAGGGTTCCTTTCCTTAGAGAGGGAAAGCTGAGGGGGCACCTTATTGATGTGTGCCAAGCTATGAGAGGCATGGATCAGGTCGCTGGGGAGAAAACATTTCTCATCAGTAGGGGATCATGAAACAGGGAGACTAGGTTTAAGGATAGGGGCAGAATATTTAGAGAGGGACTTGCTCCTAAGCCCATCCCACTCCCAATCACCAGGTTGGCTGTAACCTTCTTCTCCTTTTCTTTCTCATCTTTTCTTCATTTTTTTTCTACATCTTCCTTACAGTGGTGAAGGGGGGGAATAGTGACGTGGGCAGTAGCGACAATGTTAGGCCTGGAGCCCAGAGCCTATTATAGAGACACTGGAACATCGGATGAGGACAAAAAAAGGACTCTTTTTAGTTATTTCTTTTTATTTAATCTGTAATTAAAAATGGTGCTGGAGCAAGGTGACAATTGACACCATTTTCACTGCGTTTTCTTATAAATACATGTGATAATATATCATTTATAAATCATAGTGAAGATCTGATTTTTCTGAAACTCACGACCTGAAAGGGTGCTAAGGGCAGGAATCATCACAATAGTTGAGACATTTTTAAGTGAAAACTTGAAATTCTGTAGCATACTCCGCTAAGGGGCCAAGTTGTAGAAAACAGGAGTGGAATAAATAGATTGATAGCTAATATTGACAAGATGGCCGAAGATCTTCTTTCCATGCTGCAAAACTCTTTCTAAAGCTGAGAGCAGGCAGGGAGAACAAAGCAAAATATCTGTGATAACAGTGAGACTAGGACTCAGGGGCACAGCCTCGGGGCAAACAGACAATGCTTCAGAACTGAGATTAGGAGGAATGTCTTCAGCCAGAGGATGGTGATTCATTGCCTCAGAGGGCTGTGAAGGCCAAGTCATTGAATGTGTTTAAGACAGAGATAGATAGGCTCTTGATTGGTAAAAGGATCAAAAGTTATGGGGAGAAGGCAGGAAAATGGATATGAGAAACATATCAGCCATGATCGAATGGCGATGGAGGCTTGATAGGCCAAATAGATGGTAAATCTGTGGACCTCTTTGTCAGACAGGACTGTGGGAGCCAAGTTACTGAATGTATTTAAGACAGATATAGGTAGGTTCTTGAAGGGGACCAAGAGTTACACAGAGAAGGCAGGAGAACGGGATTGAGAAACACATCAGCCCTGGTCAAATGATGGAGCAGACCTGATGGGCTGAATAGTCTAATTTTGCTCTTATATAGAATATAGAACATAGAGTAGTACAGCACAGGAATAGTTCTGCGGCCCACGATGTTTTGCCGAACATGATGCCAAATTAAACTAATCATTTCCGCCTGCCCATGGTCCATGGCCCCTTCATTCTTTGTTTATTTATGTGCTTATCTAAAAGCCCCGTAAATGCCCCATTTTATCTGCCTCTATCACTGCCCTTGGCAGCATATTCCAGACTTCTACCACTTTCTGTGTGAAAAACTTGCCCCTCACATCTCCTTTGAATCTTCCCCCTCTCACCTTAAATGCATGTCCCCTAGTATTAGACATTTCAACTCTGGGAAAAAGAGTCGACTGTCAACCCTATTTATGCCTCTCATTATTTTATAAACTTCTATCAAGTCTCCCCTCAGCCTCTGTTGCTCCAGAGTAACAACCTGAGTTTTTCTCGCTTGTATTTATAGCTCATACCCTCTAATCCAGGCAGCATCCTGGTAAACCTCTTCTGCACCCACTCCAAAGCCTCCACATCCTTCCTGTAGCCTCACCAAAGTTTTATGAAGCTATAACATAACATTCTGACTCATGTACTCAATGCTTCTATGTCTTATGGGGTCTTTAGGGGAAGCAGTGGCCTATTTGTATTATCACTGGATTGTTAATCCAGAGACCCAGATAACATTCTGGGGACCCGTGTTTGGATACCACCACGGCAGATGGTGGAATTTGAATTCAGTAAAATATCTGGAATTACGAATCTAATGATGACCGTCAATCCATTGTCGATTGTCGGAAAAACCCATCTGGTTCGCTAATGCTCTTTCGGGAAGGAAATCTGCCACCCTTACCTGGTCTGGCCTACATGTGACTCCAGGCCATAGCAATGTGGTTGACTCTAAATTGCCCTCTGGGCAATTAGGGATGGGCAATAAATGCTGCCTGGTCAGCGATGCTCTCATCCCATGAATGAATAAAAAAAAGGTCTTATTAAGGTGGAGACCTGGGATGATTAACTAAAATAAGATTAAAGTTTCTACAGCCAAAGAATGGTAACAGTTCTGAAGAAATTTAGTTTGTGTCCAAATGAGGCATGAATTATAAAACGCACCTGAATGTAATATGAAAGGGTACAGAAAGAAGCCAGGCAATACTGGACCTTGGTAAGACCATAACTGGAGCATTGTGTGCAGTTTTGGTCTCCCTACCTGAGAAAGGGTCCACTGAGGGAGTGCAGCAGATGCCGGGGATGGCAGGACTGTCCTATGAGGAGAGATTAGATCGACTGGGCCTGTACTCACTAGAGTTTAGAAGGATGAGTGGGGATCTGATTGAAACATATAAAATTCTCACAGGGCTGGACAGATGTGACACAGGGAGAAAGTTTCCCCTGGTTGGGGAGTCTAGAAATGGGGTAGACCATTTAGAATTGAGGTGATGAAAAATTTCTTCACTCAAAGGACTTGTGGAATTCCCTACCACAGAAGATTGTGGAGGCCAAGTAACTGAATATATTCAAGAAAGAAATAGTTAATTTTCTGGATTTTTAAAGGTATTGAAGGGCATAGGGAGGAAGTGGGAATATGGTATTGAGATGAAGCATCAGCCATGATCATACTGAATGGCAGAGCAGGCTCAAAAGACCTAATGGCCTACTTTTGCCCCTACCTTCTATGTTTACAACAAGACAAGATATTGGCCGAGAAACTGTGAAATCCACATTGAAAGGGGCTGAGGCATAGCTTAATATCCTAAATTGTTGAACTCGACATTCACTTGTCTGTGTGTATTTTTCCACCAATCAAAATGGTTTAGCTATTCAGAAATTGAAAGAAAGACTTGCACTTATGTACAGCCCCAGGGTATGCCAAAATGCAGTGAAGTATTTCTGAAGCATAGTTGCTGTACTGAAGAAATCACAGCCACTAATATTCACAGCCAGCTCCTACAAACAGCAATGCGATAATGACCTGGAAACGACCAGTTAATTCATTATTTTCATGATGTGGGTTAAGGGATAAATATTGGTTAGGGCACTTTGATATATTTTTCCAGTTTGTAACAGAAGGAGAATGTAATTTTTAGTCCAACACCTGCAAATCTATTCAGTTCGCACTTGAACCACATTTCAGAGGAGGCATGGGCTTGGCAAAGGAAATGTTGAGGACAAGTTGTGGGGAATATTAACTGTAATAACAAAGAAAAACAATCATTAAATATGTGAAGTAGCACTCAACAAGCAGCAATTGCCCATTCTTACTGAAAACTGTGAGTTTCAGGAATGGCTGTACTTGTAACTCTTTGACTCGAGTTAAGAAAAAAAATTGGGAAGTGGAGCAGAGAAATAAACTCCTAGGAAATCCATTCCCTGCTGAAGACCAGACGTGCAGCATTCAAGTCAGGTGTCCCAGACCGATACAGGAGATCCAGAAATGACCTCCACTAAGTCATCAGGAATGTCAAGAGGCAATAGCAGACCTAGTTAGAGGCCCAAACCTACCAAACAGACACTCACTGTGACAAGGCCTAAACAACATTGTGGGGTACAAAATGAAGCAAAGCAAGACAGCGGACAAAGACACATCCCTCCCTGATGCGCTCAATGCTTTCCAAGCTCGGTTTGAGCAGAATGCTAGTGGCGTGGTGACACCTGCCCCAACACACCTGTGCCCTCTGTCACCACCCCAGATTTCAGATTGGTCTCCCTGGGAGTCAACCCAAGGAAAGCAAGGGGCCTGGACGGTGTCCCCAGCCGAGCACTCAGATCCTGTGTGCACCCACTGACGGAGGTATTCACCAACATCTTCAACCTCTCCCCCTACAAGCCAAAGTTGTCCCCTGCTTCAAGAAGACCACCATCATTCCCATACCCAAGAAAACACACGTAGTGTGCCTTAATGACTACCCACCCAGTGGCTCTAACCTCCGTAATCATGAAGTGCTTTGAGAGGCTGGCCATGGCCCTCTAGTCTCCCAGCCTGTCTTGCTCCCCTACAGTTTGCCTATCAATGTAACCGGGCCACAGAGGATGCCATATTCCTAGCCCTGCACTTATCCCTGGAACATGTAAACAACAAGGACACTTACATCAGACTCCTGCTCGTTGACAACAGCTCCATCTTCAACACCATTATCCCCTCCAGGCTGATCTCAAAACTTTGAGACCTTGGTCTCAGCTCTGTCCTCTGTAACTGGATCCTCAGCTTTCTGACCCATAGACCGCAATCAGTGAGGATAGGTAACTGCACCTCCTCCACAATAACACTCAACACTGGAGCACCCAAAGGATGTGTTCGCAGCCCACTACTCTACTCCCTGTAAACCTGTGACTGTGTTGCCAAATTCAAAGTGAACACCATCTACAGGTTCACTGACCACACCACCATAGTAGGACGGATATCTAACAATGACGAGTCAAGCTACAGAAGTGAGATAGAGGGCTTGGTGATGTGATGCAACAAAAGCAATCTGTCTCTCAATGTCGGCAAAACTGAAGAGCTGATCATTTACTTTAGAAAGAAAGAAGGAGAACACGTTCCGATCTACATCAATGGATCAGAGGTTGAGAGGTTGGAGACCATCAAATTCCTTGGAGTGACGATAACCAACAATCTCTTGTGGATTTCCATGTAAATACAATGGTCAAGAAGGCACAACAATGCCTCTTCTTCCTCAGGAAATTTGGCATGTCCATACGGACCCTCACCAACTTCTACAGATGCATCATTGAAAGCATACTGTCCGGGTGCATATCGGCCTGGTACGGCAACTGCTCTGCCCAGATCTGTAAGAAACTACAGAAGGTTGTGTGCACAGCCCAGACCATCACGGAAGTCAACCTTCCATCCATGGACTCTGTTTACATGGCTCACTGCTGCAGAAAGGCTGCCAACATCATCAAAGACCCATCGCACTCCGGTAATGACCTCCTACAACCTCTTCCATCAGGCAGAAGAAACAGAAACTTGAACACATATCAGCAGGTTCAAGAACAGCTTCTTCCTGGCCGTTATCAGACTGATGAATGGACTCTAGCCTCAAATAATGCTGATCTTGCTCACGTTGACCTCGCCTCACACACGTCAAGTGGAATGTAACCTATATGCCTCTGTCTAGGTCCTTTTACAGCCTTTGATCTGTACATCCTTGCTTACTATGATCTGCCTGTACTACTCGTAAACAAAGCTTCTCACTGTACTTCAGTACACGTGATAATCAATCAATTAATCAATCATTGGATCCCACTACTCAGGACCTCCCACCATCTCTCCAGCCCCAAAAATTTTGTTTTAAGAGAATCATGCACTCCAAGATGAGCTATCATGGATTTCTCAGATCTGCAAAGTCTATGAATTAAGAACTTTATAAACATGTACAATATAATTGTGACTCACTGACCCTGGGGAAATGTTATCTGTTATTCGAATGCAGTATTTGAAAGTCCCGGCCAAATGGTTAGATCAAAAGCAGCGTATTCAAAACTGACAGCGCGGCATGGTGGCTCAGTGGTTAGCACTGCTGCCTCATAGCACTCGGGGCCCGGGTTTGATCCCACCCTCGGGCAACTATCTGTGTAGAGTTTGCACATTCTCCCTGTGTCTGCATGGGTTTCCTCCCACAGTCCAAGCATTTGAAAGTAAGGTGGATTAGCCATGCTAAATTGCCCGTAGTATCCAGGGATGTGTAGGCTAGGTGGGTTAAGCGTAAATAAATGTAGTGTTACAGGGAAAGGGTGGTTGGGGTAGTCTTCAGAGGGTTAGTTTTGAGTCGATGGGCTGAATGGCCTGCTTCCACATGTAGCGATTCTATGACACAGCACATTCTCTTCAGATCTGAGTAAATATAGCCAACAAACACTCTATCATGAAAAGTGGTCTGAAATATCCTTAATAATAGATGGACCAGTATGAAATAAATACTCATTTGGTCTTGTACTGGAGTTGCAAGTCACACCTTTTTCTAGGGCAGCGTCAGCTATAGCTCAGTGACATTCTCATCCCTGAGTCAGAGGATTGGGTTCCAGATCCATCGCACAGACCTGAGCATAAACTCTCGGCTGATATTCTGGTACAGTTCTGAGGGAGTCATGGACTGTAGGAATTAACATCTTTCACATTGAAACATTGTCTTTTTACTTGGATAAAGGTAAAAGATCTAACTGAGCAATTTTGAAGAAGGTGGTACTCACCAATGGTTTCAACAATATTCATCCATCATCAGAAAAACAAATCATCTTGCTGTTACTACATTGCTGCCTGTGGGATCTTGCTGTGCACTTTTGGACTGCTGCATCTTCCAATTGCAACCTTGGAAAGTACTTCATTGACGGTAAAGTGTTTTGTAATGTTCTGAGGTAACGAAAAGCAATTTGAAAGAGTGAATTTTTTTTCCAGTTGGGGATGGATATGAATGAGTTAATTGGATGACCAATCTGCTGGAGATCCACTCCCAAGTGTTATTTTACAGCTTACAGATCTGCATATCAGTATGTTTATTCAAAGCATTAAATAAATAACATGCTCCTTAATTAAATTTAATGTAAAACTGTTTTTATCCAACAGCGTGTCTTCAAATCCCGTACCAGTTGAGGTTATGATGAAGGACTTCCCTTCTCAATCTCTCCCCTTGGCTGAGGCATGATGACCCTCAGATTAAAGCCCCATCAGTCATCTCTGTCTCTAATAAGAGAGCAGCGCTGTGGTCTTCTGGGACTTAACTTTCATTCCTGCAATAGTGCGATCCAGTTTGGTGAATGCTTTAAAATCAAAAACAAATGACGGTTCTTGTTGGGGTGAGAACAGAAAATCCTGGGAATATTCAGTAGGTCAGGCAGCCCCTTTCTAATGTGGCTGGGCAATGGTGAGAAAGTTGGGAAAATATGGCAAGAAGAAATTTGAATTGCAATGTCAAAAATTTTGTTTTTCTGATTTTTCCCATGTTTTAAGTGTTGGCTTAAGTATCTGACTACTGAGTGATGAATGATTTATTAGATGCATTTGCATCTCATTATCAGCCCAACCCAATTTATTTATACACCACTCTGCTGCTTTTCCGAGAAGCTAGACAGTGCAAATTCTTGATACATAAATCCAGGAAGGTACCTCGGAACTGCAGCTTATTCCAGCCATCATCAAACTGTGCCTTCAACACAAAGTCCCTGTATGGTTCATCCCCACCATCTTCACAGAAGAAAGCACAAAATACTTTCCAGGAAGTCTGAAGAAGCAATGTGCTTTTGGGAATGAGGATTGAAGGAAATTAGTATTAGCAAAACAAAAAAAATGCTCTGGAGAGATTGTAGACCGGTTAGCTTAATATTTGTAGTGAAGAAGACGATGGTGTCTATTATAAAGGATTTCACAATGAGAAATTTTTAAAAAAAACAACAGTATTCACAAAGTTCATATGGATTTATGAAGGGGAATCATGTTCGATAAAGCTACTGGAGCTTTTTTGAGGATATATCTACTAGAATGGATGAGGGAGAACCATTGGATGTGGTGTACATGGATTTTCAGCAAGCTTTTGATAAAGTATTGCATAAGAGTTTAGTGTGAAAGATTAGAGCACATAGGATTGGTGGTAATATACAGGCAAGGGCTGAGAATTGGTTGGTAAACAGGAGACAGAGTACGAATAAACGGGTCATTTTTGAAGCAGGCAATGACTAATGGAGTATCACAGGGATCAGGGCTTGAATCTCAACTGTTCACAATCTGTATCTGTAATTTGGGTGAGGGAATCAAGTGTAATATTCTGGGCTTGCTGACAACTAGGTGGGAATGTGAGCCATGAGGTAGATATAGAGTGGCTTCAGATAGCTTTGGAATAATTTGGACAAGTTGAGTGAGTGGACAAATGCTTTGGTAGAAAAAAAACAGTATTATTTAAATAACGATAGATTGGGGAACTTTGATTTTCGGAGGGATCTTGGTGCTCTTGTATACTGGTCATTGCGAGAAAACATGATAGCTCAGCAAGCAGTTAGGAAGGCAAGTGATATGTTGGCCTTCATTGCAAAAAGATTTGAGTGCAGAAGCAAGGAAATCTTACTACAACTGTAAAGGGCCTTGGTGAGCAAAGGAGCAAATTGTGAGTTGGATTCACCAGGCACCTTCTTCCCAGGAATTGTTACCATTCAGTTCCATGTGGAAAATTTGAAAATTGCATTTAAATGAGTTGGGATTATGTATTAATGAATGTGAATGCAACAAAATCAGCTCCTCTTCACTCACTAATCAAAATTGAACTTTATTTTCTCAACTTAGAGAATCTTATTTTTGAGTGAAGGCGATCTGAAACCTGCAAAGCGCAGATAGTGATTCTGCTCAGTATTTCAAACACAAGATTACTTCTCATATGAAGTACTGCTCCTCAGTAGCTGCAGGTTAAGACTGGTAGACACTGTTAGTAAAGCCAACTGATTTTTCTTCTGCAAATGTTTGCAAATTTCCACTTTTGCCAAATTCTTTACAATACTCAAACTGTGAATCTTCACAGAAGACCATCAATACCACAATCTGCTCATAGCCATCTGGAATTTTCTCTGATTCATCGTATCACAATTTGATATTTTCTGGCAATTAATCTTGAGTAACTTTCCTTCCCTCCTGCAAAATGGTTAAGTAATTAACTCATTTGATGAAGAACATAAATGTATTGGAACAAAAACAAAGTTGCTAAATATTCCAAGCAGATCAGTACGTCTCAGATGTGGTA
>NC_063344.1:7106331-7121239 GCF_021869965.1 Rhincodon typus
AAATGTATTGGAGTCAGTTCGGAGGAGATTTACGTGATTGATACCTGGAAGGTGTGGATTGTTTATGATGACAGTTTGGATTCAGCTTGTTTCCACTCGAGTTTAGGAGAATAAGGGGTAACCTGATTGAAATAGCAAGGTGTAGAGCTGGATGAACACAGCAGGCCAGGCAGCATCAGAGGAGCAGGAAAGCTGACGTTTCGGGTCTGGACCCTTCTTCAGAAATGGGTCCAGACCTGAAATGTCAGCTTTCCTGCTCCTCTGCTTAGCCTGCTGTGTTCATCCAGCTCTAGACCTTGTTATCTTAGATTCTCCAGCATCAGCAGTTCCTACTATCTCTGAGTGAATTTTAACCTTGTGTTATGACCCTGCGAAGTCTCTTCTAAGGTAACCTGATTGAAGTGTGTTTGATCCTGAATGGTCTTAACAAGGTGGACAAGGAAAGATGGTTCCTCTTGTGGACCAGTCGAGAATTATGGGGAGATGTCTAAAAATCAGGGATCACTCTTTCAGGAAAGAATTTCAAAAAGCTACTTTCTTTCCAAGGTTCATGTGATTTTGGAACTCTACCTCAGAAAGCAGTGGGTACTTGAATTAAATATTTTTTAAGACAGAGGTAGAAAGATACTTGTTAGGCAAAGGAATCAAAGATTTTCAAGGGTAGTTGGGAATGTGGAATTTAAACACAAAGAGATCAGTCAAAACTTTATTGAACAGTGGAGCTGTGTCAAGAGGGTGGGTTGTCTATTCTGTTCCTACTTCCCATGTTTGCATCTTCATAATTTAATTCTGTCCTGTTGCACTAAGCAACTTCAGAGGACATTGTATTTGTCGTACAAGATAGTTGTTCTAAAGAAGCTACTAATTATATTACTTTGGCTACACCCATTCTATTGATGTCACCCACAGTCTGTGGTAAAGACAAAGTATTCCACTCTGAATTTTGGAGAGAGTGGCTGTATCTGTACCAGCTCCATAAGGTCCTAGTCGTTATACCTGCCCAAATGCTGTTGTATCTACTACTACCATACAATAAATCTTAGCTAAGAACAGTCTCTCATGCAGATAATCTGCGATAGTGTGTCCCCTTCAACGAACCATTACATAGGCTTGAAACCAGGAAAAGACAAAGAGGTTTAGTGGCAGCGTATTTCCTCAAAAAACACCCCTTTTTATTCATTTATGGGATATGGGTGTTGCTGGCTCGGCCAGCATCTATTGCCCATCCCTTGTGATCCTTGTGATGATGTAGGTGATGGTGAGCTACCTTCTTGAATTACCGCCGTCTATATGCTGCAGGTTGACACACAATGCCCCTAGGGGTGAATCTTAAGATTTTGACCTAGGATGGTAAGTGGCTTGGATAGGAATTACAGGTGATGGTATTCCCATGTATCTGTTGCCCTTTTCCTTCCAGATGATAGTATTCCTGGGCCTGAAAGATGCTGTCTGAGGATCTTTGGTGAATTTCTGCAGTGCATCTTGTAGATAGTACACACTGCTGCTGAGAGTTGATGGGGGAGGGAGTGGATGCTTGTGGATGTGGTGCCAGTCAAGTGGGTTGCTTTGTCCTGGATGGTGTCAATCTTCTTGAGTGCTGATAGAGCTGCACCATCCAGGTAAGTCAGGAGCATTTCGTTCTACTACTGACTTGTGACTTGTAGATGGTGGACATGGTTTGGGGAGCCAGGAGGTGAGTTTCTCTTTGTAGGATTCCTTGGCTCTGATCTGCTCTTGTAGTCCATGTGTTTATATGGCTAGTCCAGTTATGTTTCTGGTAACCCCCCAGGATGATGATAATGTGGATTCAGTGATGGTAATACTGTCAAATTTCAAGAAGCAATGGCTATATTCTGTCTTATTGAAGATGTCATTACCTGGAACTTGTGTGGCACGAAAGTTACTTGCCACTTTTCAGCCCAAACCTGGATATTGTCTGAGCCTTTCTGAAATTGGACATGGACTGCTTCAGTATCTGTGGAGTTGTGAATGGTACTGAAAATTGTGCAGTCATTAGCAAACACCCCCAATTCTGAACTTCTAATAGATGGAAGATCATTGATGAAGCAGCTGAAGATGGTTGGGCCTAGGACACTACCCTGAGGAACTCCTGCAGAGATGTCCTGGAGCTGAGATGACTGACCTCCAACAACCATTGTCATCTTCCTGTGTACTAGGTATGACTCCAATCAGTGGACAATTTCCCATTGTGCCGGGCCTCATTGATGCCTCACTTGGTCAAACGTGGTCTTGATTCAAAGCCTGTTGCTCTCACGTCGCCTCTGGAATTCAGCTGTTTTACCTTTACTTGAACCAAGGCTGTAATAAGGTCAGGAGTGGAATGTTCCTGGCAGAACCCAAACTGGGTGTCACTGAGCAGGTTATTGCTCAGCAGGTGCTACTTGATAGCGCTGTTGATGACACCTTCCTTCACTTCTCTGACGATCGAGAGTAGACTGGTGGGGCAGTAATGGGCTGGGTTGGATTTGTCCTGTTTCTTGTGTACAAGACATACCTGGGCAATTTTCCACATTGTCAGGTAGATTCTAGTGTTGTAGCTGCACTGTAAATCTTGGCTCAAGATGCAGAAAGTTCTTGACCACGGGTCATCAGAGCTACTAGCCTTGCTGAGTACAACAAACTGGCAGAGGAGACAGACACTCCAAGATATCACGAGTGGTCATCTGGGTAATTACCGTTGTATTTTGTTCCAATTCAACTAAAATCAACTGCAACCATCCACATTTACACACACCAATTATATCTCCTGTCATGATAGAAACACTAATAACTCTTATGGTATCAGAGATAGTAGGAACTGCAGATGTTGGAGAATCTGAGATAACAAGGTGTAGAGCTGGATGAACACAGCAGGCCAAGCAGCATCATAGGAGCAGGAAGGCTGACGTTTCGGGCCTAGACCTTTCATCAGAAATGGGGGAGGGGAAGGGGGTTCTGAAATAAATAGGGAGAAAGGGGGAGGCGGATAGAAGATGGATAGAGGAGAAGATAGGTGGAGAGGAGACAGACCAGTCAAAGAGCAGGGGATGGAGCCAGTAAACGTGAGTGTAGGTGGGGAGTTAGGGAGGGGATAGGTCAGTCTAGGGAGGACAGATAGGTCAAGGGGGCAGGATGAGGTTAGTAGGTAGGAGATGGGGGTGTGGTTTGAGGTGGGAGGAGGGGATTTCACAAGCTTCAAAATCTCCCCTCCCACTACTGCATCCCAAAACCAGCCCAGCTCGTCCCCGCCTCCCTAACATATTCTCCCTCCCACCTATCCCCTCCTCCCACCTCAAGCCACACCCCCATCTCCTACCTACTAACCTCATCCCGCTCCCTTGACCTGTCCGTCCTCCCTGGACTGACCTATCCCCTCCCTACCTCCCCACCTACACTCACCTTTACTGGCTCCATCCCCGCCTCTTTGACCGCTCTGTCTCCTCTCCACGTATCTTCTCCTTTATCCATCTTCTATCCGCCTCCCCCTCTCTCCCTATTTATTTCAGAAACCCCTTCCCCTCCCCCATTTCTGATGAAGGGTCTTGGTCCGAAACGTCAGCCTTCCTGCTCCTATGATGCTGCTTGGCCTGCTGTGTTCATCCAGCTCTACACCTTGTTAACTGTTATGGTAAGTGGTTTTCAGTCGATGCATACATTTCTTAACCAACTCGAAACAATTAGTTGATCCTGATCTAGAGCTAGTTTGCTAGTTTCAGGCAGCTGGCCTCACTAACATTGGCCTCCCTGCAGTACGATCTCCCGGGGTTCTGACATGTTACTGAGATTTCTGTCCTCTGACACAATCAGAACAGCCAGCCTCCCTCCTTATTACCACACAAGTAATGAACTTTGTATATGACTTAAAGCTGCCAGCATGCAGCAAGTGTTAAACCCTAATGTGAATAGCTCCATTGTTTCTATCATTTTGATTGACCCTTTTTACCTCTGAACTCCAAAATCAATATGGTTTCCTAGGAACCATCTTTTATTAATATTTCCCAGTATGCTGCTGCCTAAATACTTTTATTCTTCCAAAATGACTTCAATTAATAATCATAACGCAATTCAATATTGCCTGAAACAAGTGTCTTGCTGCAAATTCCCTTGATGGAAATTGTTATGGTTACTCAAGTTGCAGGGACAAGAACAACCAACACAAATTACCAATGGCTTGATTTTTAGATAAAACATTTTATATTGGGTTTCCACTTTACCCCACCCATAATAAAACTGGACATTTTGCTTTTCAAATAGATTCCAAAGACATTATATTGTATAGTATTGAATAGCCATTTGTGCTTATTATTTTTGATCTGGAATATATTTGAAATTTGTAAAGTTTGTCTTGTGAATGGGAGATTTAGCTGACGATTGCACTTAATGCAAATCAAGGGCGAAACTGGATCCCTATGTTTTTAGGCATTTTCTTGCGCTCTGCAGTATATCTTGACATCTCGTGAATAATTTTGATTTTGGTCAATAGAGAAAATCAGGTGATTTAGGATTAGCCAAGTACGACTCATCTCTCATGACTTTCATTTTCATCGATCTCAGCCCTAGAAAGACATTTCTAATAGGCAGCTGATCTGATTCACACAAGCACCCAACGGGAAAACTAACCCTCTGAAATAATGCACTGAAGTTTTAAAATGAAGGCTTTAGCTTCTTGCACTGACACATATTGTGAACTGAAGTGGTTGAATGATTTTGGCACAAATTAAATAAAATTTGATTTCGCTCACTGTTACTTGTACTGGACCTTGATTAAAGAAATAGCTGCTGTTCTGTGAATGTTATCTTTCACCAAGAAATCCCCTCATCTTTATTTACAAATATTATACACCCTTTAATGATCTATATTGCTTGTTGGTCCTCACTCAGATGTATCATTTAAATTTTACCTTTCTACCTATGCCCAGAAGGCATGTCTAATACCATCAGGGAGCAGACTTTCTAGATATTGATCGAGTCATCTCAATGAAAGAAATATCTAAACAAAATGACAGACAGTGATATGAACACAGAGGATGCTGGGGAAACTCAGCAGGTCAAGCAGCATCTAAGTAGAGACAAGCAGAGTTAATGTTTGAAGTCGGGTATGACTCTTCAGAACATAAAGGTGTTGGAAAATGTATTGTTTTAGACTTTTGCAGATTGATAGAAGGAGTGAGTGGGCAGATGCTGGAGAGGCCCAGCACTTGTCCCATCTCTGTCCAGCACTTAGTGAAAATGGTGGCACAATGGATCAGTGGTTAGCACTGCTGCCTCACAGCACCAGGGACCCAGGTTCAATTCTACCATTGGGCAAATGTCTGTGTGGAGTTTGCACATTGTCCTTGTGTCTGCGTGGGTTTCCTCTGGGTGCTTCGGTTTCCTTCCACAGTCCAAAGATGTGCAGGCTAGGTGAATTGGCCATGCTAAATTGCCCGTAGTGTTCAGGGATATGTAGATTAGGCAGATGGGTTTGAGTGAAATGCTCTGAGGGTCGGTGTGGACTTGTTGGGCTGAAGGGCCTGTTTCCACACTGTAGGGATTCTATTACAAAAACCCTCAACCTTTCTCCCTCCCATGATCATGTACACACACACTGTTTACAATGAATTCTTGTACAATAAACAGAAAACTTCAATTCCATGTCTTTCCTTTATCCACTCTGCGGGAATCTGTTTATCCTCTCTTGTCTGCTCCCAGGGCTGATACAGGCCTTTGAATATCCAAGGTTCCTCTTCACTTATTTCTGCTGATGTGGACCATTAGGGTATCCAAGGTTCATAACTATTAAAATATGCCTGACTGTAGTAGCTTGTAAAGTATCACCTTACATCTGTTGTGACCACTTTATATTTATTCACACCACAATGGATAGGTGATTCTCAAAGTTATGTTTGTGTTTGGGCAGTTAAGTTGAAAATGTGCCCCATCCTTTCCTAGACAGCGTTCTGAGAAACCACAAGGTCTAGTGCAGCCCCCTTCCTAGTTGCCCTGTCTACATATTGTTTCAAGGAACCCTCCTGGATACACCTACCAAATTCTGCCCCATCCATGCCCCTGGAACTAAGGGAGTCCCAGTCAATATTGGGGAAGTCAAAATCACCCACTACAACAACCCTGTTGTTTCTACATCTTTCCATCATCTACCACATTACAATTTATTTTCCATCCTTTTTTTAATGTTTATGGAGAATGATTTAGGGAGCTGGAAACCAGAGCAGTAGGTCAGCATATGCCATGATTGAAAATTCGGTAGAGGTTAAGTCAAATAAGTCTAATAGAAAGAACAGGCAGGCCAGGTTAATGAACACATGGAGAGCTGGTTGGCTGAAGTTATTTATTTCAATGCAAGGAATATAACAGGTAAAGCAGATGAGTTAGAGCCTGTAATGGTACATGGTACTACGATGTTGTAGCCATTACAGAAACTAGGCTGAGAAAAGGATAGGACTGGCAACTCAGTGTTCCAGATTTTAGATGTTCCAGGCATGATAGAGATGGATGTAAAAGGGATGGATTGTTACATTACTCATCAAGAAGAATGTCACAGCTGCACTAAGAAAGGACATCTTGGAGGGCTCATTCAGCGAGGCTATATCGGTAGAACTCAGGAATAAGAAAAGTACAATCATTATGATGGGGTTATATCAAAGGCCTCCCAATACCAGTAGGAGATGGAGGAATGGCTATGTAAGCAGATCATGGAAAGATGTAAAAACATTTTTGCAGTGGGCGATTTTGACTTCCCCAATGTGGAAACTCTAAATTGGAGGAAGGCTAACTACAACACTATTAGGCAGAAACTGGAGAAATTAGATAGAGGGCTGCTGTTTAAGCGTAAATCCAAATCTGATATGTCTTTTGAAGGCAGTTGATTTGAGTTCAGCATGTTACTGTGAGGATGGAAGATAAGGATGGCAAGATTCAGGAACTCCAGATGACAAGAGATATTGAAAGATTTGTAAAAAAGAAAAAAGATGCATATGTGAAATTTAAGAAACTGAAATCAGACAAGGCCCTTGAAGAATATAATTGAAGCAGGAACAAACTTAAACAAGGAGTTAGAAGGACTAACAGGGGCCATGAGATGCCTTTAGCAAGTCAGATTAAGGAGAATCCAAAGGCGTTTTATACGTATATTAGGAGCAAGAGTATAGCTAAGGAAAGGGTAGATCCACTCGAGGACAAAGGAGGGAATTTATGCATGGAGCTACAGGAAGTGGGTGAGGCCTTTAGCACGTACTTTGCATTGGTATTCGCCAAGGAGAAATACATGGATAATAGGAAGATTAGGGAGAGGTGTGTTGATATTCCAGGACATATTGATATTAAGAAGGAGGAAGTGTTGAGTTTGAAAAACATTAAGGTAGATAACTGATGGGATCTATACCAGGAAACAGAGGGAAGCAAAGGAGGTGATTGCTGGGATCTTGACAGAGATATTTGTATTCTCTTTAGCCTCAGGCAATGTCTAGAAGACTAGAGAATAGCCAATGTCACTCCTTTACTTTAAGAAGGGCAACAGGGATAATACTGGAAATTATAGACTAGGTGAGCCTCATATCAATAGGTCGGAAATTATTGGTGAAGATTCTTCGGGACAGGATTTACTTACATTTGGAGAAGATTAGACTTATCAGGGAAAGTCAGCATGGCTTTATGCAGGGGAGGTCTTGTCTCACAAACTTCATTGAGTTTTTTGAAGAAGTGACGAAGATGTTTGATGAGGGCAGGGCATTCGATGTTGCCTACTTGGACTTTACTAAAGCATTTGGCAAGGTCCCTCAAGGTAGATTGGTCCAGTAGATTAAGTCACATGAGATCCATGGTTAGTTGGTAAATTGGATACAAAATTGGCTTGGTTATAGAAGGCAGAGTGCTGATGTGGAAGGCTACTTTTCTGACTGGAGGTATGTGATCAGAGATGTTCTGCAGGGATCTGTGCTGGGACCCCAATTGTTTGTAAAATATATAAATGATTTGGATGAAAATGTAGGTGGTCTGACTAGTAAATTTGCAGATGACACAAAAATTGGTGGAGTTGGGGATAGTGAGGAAGGTGTCAAAGGATACAACCAGATATAGATATGTTGGAAAACTGGTTGGAGTAATGGCAGATGGAGTTTATTCTGGATAGCTAAGGCATTCAGCAAGGTTCCTCATGGTAGACTGGTTAGCAAGATTGGATCACATGGAATACAGGGACAATAGCCATTTGGATACAGAACTGGCTTGAAGGTAGAAGACAGAGGGTGGTGGTGGAGGGTTACTTTTCAGACTGGAGGCCTGTAACCAGTGTTGTGCCGCAAGGACCAGTGATGAATCTGCTGCTTTTTATGATTTATATAAATGATTTAGATGTGCACACAAGAGGTATGGTTAGTAAGTTTGCAGATGACACTAAAATTGGAGGTGTAGTGGACGTGAAGAAGTTTACCTCAGAGTAACACAGGATCTTGATCTAATGAGCCAATGGGCCGAGGAGTGGCAGATGGAGTTTAATTTAGATAAATGTGAGGTGTTGCATTTTGGAAAGATAAATCAGGGTAGGACTTATAGACTTAATGGTAAGTTCCTGGGGAATATTGCTGAACAAAGCGACGTTGGAGTGTGGGTTCATAGTTCCTTGGAAGTGGAGTCACAGGTGGATAGGTTAATGAAGAAGGCGTTTGGTATACTTGCCTTTATTGGACAGTGCATTGAGTATAGAAGTTGGTAGGTCATGTTGTGGCTGTGCAGGACATTGGATATATGAATAGGAAGAGATTAGATATGGGCCAAATGCTGGAAAATAGGACTAGATTTGTCTAGAATACTTGGTTAGCATGGACAAGTTTGTCCGAAGGGTCTGTTTCTGTGCTGTACATCTCTATGACTCAATGACTCTAAATATGAGGTGATCCATTTTGGGAGATCAAATGTAAGAGGAAAGTAACAGTAAATAGCTGGACCTTTAGGAGCTTTGATATACAAAGAGATCTTGGGGTGCAAGTCCATAGCTCCCTGAAAGTGGCAACACAAGTGGATAAGGGGATAAAGAAGGTGTACAGCATGCTTTCCTTCGTTGGTCAGAGCATTGAGTGTAAAAGTTGGCAAATCATGTTGCAGCTGTATGAAACTTCAGTTAGGCCACATTTGGCATGTTATGTGCAGTTCTTATTGCCACAACATAGGAAGAATGTAGAGGAACTAGACAGGGTACAAAAGTGGTTTACCAGGATGTTCTGAAGCAGGGTCATTGGACTTGAAATGTTAACCATGATTTCTCTCCACAGATTGCTGCCAGACCCGTTGAGTTTTTCCAGCAGTTTCTGTTTTTGTTTCTGATTTCCAGCATCCGCAATTCTTTCATTTTTTTTTACCAGGATGTTGCCTAGATTGGAGTGTATTAACCATATGGAGAGGTTAGAGAAACTTGGATTGTTCTGTCCGGAGTATTGGAAGCTGAGAGGTGACCTGACAGAAATGTGTAAAATTATGAGAGGCATGGATAGGTTGGATTGTTGAAGCAGTTATACCAGGGTGGAAATGTCAAGGTTTATGGTGAGAGGGAAAAAGTTCAAAGGAGATGTATGAAGCGAGTATTTTACATAGAGGGTAGTAGATGACTGGAATCTGCTGCTGCCGAGTTGGTGGAAGCAGATACGATAGCAATATTTAAGAGGCATTTAGACAGGCACATGAACAAACGCGGAATAAAGGAATACAGGCCATGTGTAGGCAGATGGGATTAGTTTTGAATGGTGACATGGTTGGCACAGAAATGGTGGACTGAAGGGCCTGCTCCTGTTCTGTACTGTTCTATGTTCTGTTGCTGCACACGGTTTGGATTTAGTCCTTATAATGTCTGAGCAGGCTAATCCTTTCATTAAAAGGAGTATTTTTAACCAAGTAAACCAGGTCAATAATTGAATGGAATTGTTAAGGCCTTAATTTGGTGTAGATGGATACTAGAGTACTCAGGAATTGAAGTAAAAGACTCTTTCCATTGAGTGAGAGTTACATAACAGTTGAATATTAATTTAAGAGTAACTTGCAAACAATCGGGTAAAATATCTCACAATCGATTCCAAACACAAAATAAATTTGACTGTTCTGAAAAATAGTTTCCATTTCGTTGCTGTGAAGCACCTCCATCACAAATTATTCGACTAACTCCAGTTTCAATCAAGTGATGGCCATTATATTGGGTAGCATGATGGCTCAGTGGTTAGCACTGCTGTCTCACATCACCAGGGGCCTGGGTTCAACTCCATCTTTGGTTGCCTTTCTGTGTGAATTTTGCATGTTCTCCTGTGTCTGTGTGGACTTGCTCTGGTTTCCTCCCACAGTCCAAAGATGTGCAGGTTAGGTGGATTGGCCATTGGGAAATGCGGGGTTATTGGGTGACCGGGTGATATGCTTTTCGTTGGGTTGGTGTGGACTTGATGGGCTGAGTGGCCTGTTCCCACACTGTAGGGATTCTAAGTTGAAAAAATAACGAACTATCCCACAATTTCCAGCTGGATAAATCTCAAGAATTATTTGAAAGATGCCATTTATACATAATTGATTGTAAATAATCTAAAATGTGTTGCTTATTCAAAATAGTGCTCATAACATTAACACAACCCGAAGTTAACAAGTGAATATAAAACAAAGCTGAATGGTCATTAGTCTGCTGGCCTTTATCTTGAACACTCAACTGATGAACAGTGTACGGTGAACTGATACATGCACAGTGAAGTATGCCCCTCTTCCATTAGTTCGACAGCTTATCATGTAATATGTGGCACATAACATTTATGAGTACCTTTCTTTTGTTCTAGAGACAAGTTTTTATCCCCTTAATCTCCACTCATGCCTTTTCACATTCTGAAGAAGTCCATGTCATGCTGCTAGACCGAATGGAAACCTCCCACTGGGACTTTTACTCTGCTAGGTGCCGTGACTTCCACATTGAGCTGATAAACGCTAAGTATTACCTGTCAGAAAGAGCATTTGCATTATGGCCTTCACTTCTGAATCAAAGGATATTACAAGATGTCAAAGATGAGCACCTAATGGTGACTAAGCAGTTCACATATTTTAGCATCTCTGGCTTGACTTTCAGGCAGCTCGTATTGGCCTCCTGTAGGTAGGCCTAATAATTTCAACTCAAGAGCTAGGATCCTTCCACACCTTTTTATGATAAGACACGGGATTGGCCATTGTCTCTGATTGTCCATCAGATCTAATCTCTTCTCCACATGAAGCATTTTAGCATAATTGCAGTGAAAGGATCTGAAAAGTACATTGTGCTGTTCTGAAATGACCCAGTCCCTTCTTGATAAAAAAAAGGATGGTCTTATTTAAAGCATTAATTCAGTAGTTGCATGTTTTTCAAAGAAAAATACATTAAACCAGTAGCCCTTTCATCCTTTGTAGTATATCAGAGGCTGCTGCTTCACTCACTAAGCTTCAAGTGGCCTTGTAATGTACACCATTAGTATTAACTTGCATCAAAAGACTTGCAACTAAAACCAGGGACAGGTACAATGGGAACTTTTAGCTCTTCCCACCCTGCTGTTATCCAGAAAATGCCACATGAACAGAGGATATTATTTTAAAAATATATGTATTTCAGGTGACAGAAAAAGCGGAGTTCGTATAGCAATGACTGGTAAAATATGTTCTGTTCATTCTTCAATGCACTTCACAGAATCTGCATATTCCACTTCACAGAGTATGTAATGTGGAATTAAAATGTGCCATTGTCCTACCAGAGTGTAGGGTCACTCTCTTATTCGAGACAGATGACTGGTGGTGGCTTAAGCTGAGGGTCACCATGCCTCAGGCAAGGGGGAGATCCTTCACAGTAAACTCAGCCAGTGCAGGAACTGCACATACACTGTTAGCATCATTCTGTGTTGCAAACCAATGATTATGCCTCATTCATTATGTTTTTCCCTTCCTCTCTTACATGCCAGAATGCACACATCTACCCAACCCCAGCTATGCCTCACACATTTTCCACATGTGAATCTTGGCAGAAAATATTGGTCGTTCCCCAATGGGGTTTATTACAGCTAAACACAATTATTTCCATATCCAAGATAACAAGGTGTAGAGCTGGATGAACACAGCAGGCCAAGTAGCATCAGAGGAGCAGGAAAGCTGATGTTTCGGGTCTGGACCCTTCTTCAGAAAAAAAAATCTCTATTTCCATACCCAAGCTTTCTGTGTACACACCAATCCATTCACAATGGATTAGGAGCCTCAGTTTCAACTCAAGCCCCCTTCACATCCACAAAGCATTTCTAATTATGCAATTCCACACCACCCCCCACCTCCCACCTTCCTAGTTTGGGAATGTGATGGTTAAATACGATGCTAATGCTTTTCTGGATGGGTCAAGAATTAAGCCCAGAGATTTTAGACCTGTATGGCCTGATTCTATATCTTTCAATATAAGCAAGAAGACATGGCGCAGCTTAGATCCCATGCCACAGTGCGGTGTTGGAGGAAGCATGTTGCGTCTACGATTCCTAAATGACAAGACTTTAATATGATGATGTTAATATCTCAGGATCTCAGGAGTTCCCCACTGGAATGAAAAGCCATCAATGAGAGTAATGTCCCTAGATTTTGTTTCACCAAGTCAGTTCTCACTTTCCCCATTCCATCTCTCTCTCTCTCTCTCTCTGGCAGTCTCACACTTACTCACTAATTTCTCACTCTCTCTGTCAGTCTTGGATCCTCATTATCTCTTTTCAATTGCCCTCCTTCATCTCTGTCTCAGCCCCATTCTCTCTCACACTAAGTGTTTTCTCTCCCTCTCTCTCTCTCTTAATTTCACTGTCTTCGGCTTTATATCCTCATAAGCTCTTTTCTCCAAACCTTTGTATCTCTGCCCAATGTTGTTCGAGGGATATGGTTCTGAAAGGGTTAATATTGGAGACTGCATTAAGTTCCATCCAATTTGATGATGTCACACAGACTTCAGTGGAAACAAGAGGTGTTAAGCTCGAGATCCTGAAGTGACATAATTTTCTCCTGACCATTTTAGGAATTGAGTTTAACTAGGCAAAGGAACTTGTGCCTATTGCTAACATGCAAAAAAAAACACGCATCTCAGCAAGAAACATACATTTTCTTGTTAAGATTCGCTGTTGGTTCACACTCTACCACATTAACCAAATAGACCCTTCGACCCACATAGCAAAAAGGATTGGTGGCAACACTTTACCTAGTGTTAGGTTCTGCAACATATACAGCAACCTCCAGTCCCCTTCTCTAACCCTTCTCTTTCTCTCTCTCTCTCTCTTTCTCTCATTCCCTCTACATTCTCCACATTGTTTATTTTCTCTCCCCAGACTCTCTTTCTCCCCAGTCTCACTAGAACATTTTATCACAACTGCGATGGGGGCACTTTCTCGAGTCTTACTGCTTCATAACATAAATTTAATTGTTTTACTCTGTTTCAATTATGGCTAGTTGAGTTAAAGTGCAAACTTACTGAAAAAGGATTTATCAACCAGATTTCTTTAATAAACACAAAGTTGTGAATTTATTATCAATTGAAATTTATCTCATCAAGATGTAGAATTGACTAATGCATAGTTTGCAATATGAAAACATAAATGCTTACCTTCTTAAGTAACCTTAAACATATACCCTTTCACAGCAGATAAGAGTTAAAATGTAAAATATCTCCGTGGAGATTTACTTGGAGAATTAAAAAAAGCTTTTGAGTAATAACTTTTAGTACTTGAAGCAAAGTCAGAAGTCACATGACACCAAGTTATAATCCAAAGGGTTTATTTGAAATCACAAGCTTTTGGTACGCTGCTCCTTCGTCGGGTCCCTGAAGGGGAGCAATGCCCCAAAAACTTGTGCTTTTAAATCAACCTGCTGGATTATAACTTGGTGTCATGTGACTTCTGACCTTGTCCACCCCAGTCCAACAGGGGCATCCCCATAGCTTGGCTTTTTGAAGGCAAAAATGGATAATGTGTGAAATCTTCACACAGTTGTCATCTGTCTTTCTGGCCTGTGTAGACGTGAGTCCCCAGACATGGACAGTTGCCTCTGGGATCTTGGCAGACACAGCTTGCTCAGGAAATACAGAGAATTCTTCCAGTCACTCTTAAAGAGCACAGTCAGGCTTCACACTGGATTCACCACAAAGGTACTTCAGAAAGAGGAGACACAGGCTCAGCAGTTCCTTTATTTCAGACAGCTTCCTGAACTCCCAAAAAAACCCAAACCATCTCAAAGCCTGCAAAACACTATTTGGACAGAATAGTCATGAAATGCAATCATATAAACAGTCAGGCATTTTCCCTGAAGTGAGTAGAAGCAACAGGGATCAGTCATTGTCTAGAATCATGTGTTTTCTGAGAAATGCCTGTCTTTTCACTCACAAATAAATGAGGTATCCATAATCCTTCCAAGTTAAGTCCATTTACATTATTAAACAGGAAAATATCATATCACTCTTTACAATCTTGCAAAGCCTTTATGCGGTTTTTCTTTCCTTCAGCATGCCCATAGAAATGGATAGAGAGCAGTTTTTACCCTCATATTGAACTATGCACTATATATACCTAACAGGGAGAGCTTCTGCAGTACTATCTGGCAGCATGGTTGCTCAGAGGTTAGGGGTGGCCTGGTGGCTCAATGGTTAGCACTGTTGCCTCACAGTGCCAAGGTCCTGGTTACAATTCCATCCTTGGGCAACTGTCTGTTTGGAGTTTGCACATTCTGCCTGCATCTGCTTGGGTTTCCTCCAGGTGCTACCACAGTCCAAAGATGTGCAGGTTAGGTGGATTAGCTATGCTAAATTGCCCCTAGTATCTAGGGATGTGTAGGTTAGGTGGATTAGCCATGCTAAATTGCCCCTAGTATCTAGGGATGTGTAGGTTAGGTGGATTAGCCATGCTAAATTGCCCATAGT